>NW_009954216.1:792902-846301 GCF_000747805.2 Chaetura pelagica | reverse complement strand
CAGCAGGATGGCCCTCAGCAAAACCCATCTCCTTTGAACTAATCTGAAGTTGTTTCAGGAATACATATTTCTATTTGTTCTTTTTAATAGTTGTTTTATTTTTTTTTTACTGTAGCTGTACAGCAGGATTCCTTCTGCAGTCTGTCGTGAGCAGTCGGGGCTTGTGCTGCTCTCCCAGCTGCCCCAGGCAGTTACGAAGTTCACATCAAGTGCACTTTATGGGCACTTAAACACCTGAAATGCTCAGAAACTATGAATCTTTGGACAAAGCAGCCATTACAGACTTGGTTTTTGCACTCTGAAGTATTACACGTTCATCTATAATTTGCAAAATCTCCTGGGGTGTGGAAGCAGTGGCACATCTCAGCTGGGTCATGGCTGGAAAAACCTCTCCTGGGCTCAGGAGCATCCCTGGGCTTGGTGGTCATGAGCAGAGCTTGTTTCTGCTGGCTGCTCCTGGCCAGGAAGAGCCAATTCCTTGGAATATGCTTCAGGGGACCATGGTCCCTGAGATATTCCCCTTTTTCCTGACATGCCTTCCCTGTGACAGCATCTGGGTTTTGTTAATCTTTGTGGTTCTAAACTATCTGTATAAGTTGATGACATGAAGTGAGGCAGTGGGGCAGTGCTCCCCCATGGAAGGAAGCAGAGACAAGCAAAACTAATTTGATAAAAAGTGCTAATGCCACATCTGCCTTGGGTATTTTTTTCACTCTTTGGCTGTTATCATCTGGAGTGTCAGTTTGCTAAATGGTTGTTCACAGACAGTCACCTCTGTCATAGTTTTCTTAGCAAATGCTGGTTCTAGGTTGTCTTTCCTCCTTGAATGAAGTTATTAAGTTAATTCAAAGATTTTCAAAGTGATTTAATGAAAAATTAATGTCTGGGAATTAAAAAAAAAAAAAGCTGACAGGTCATAAATACAAGATATTTCCCATCTGTTCATGACTCAGTGCTTGCATACACCTGGATAAAAGATGAATAACCTGAACATTGTGCCAGAGGAGCTTTTCAGCTGGTTGGGATCAGGCAGGCCAAGGTCATGCAGGATTCCCATATAATATCAACTTGTTAGAAATTAGATTTTAGTTGTATAACTATATCCCTGGGAGCATTAATATGAAGGAGTAAGACTGAGAAAAAGCTCTGGTGGCCTGAAATACCCACTTGTCAAATGCTCTGGAAATTAAAGATTATGATGTTCTCTTGGTGCTGGAATCTGAATTTAATGTGCTCAGGGTGTGCATTGGGGCTTTCCCCCAGCCATGCACCCATCAGGACCATCACTGGGGCATTTAGCTGCTAGAAAAGGCACTTGAATTGTTCAGTGTATTTTTTTCTGCCCAACAGCTGGTTCAGTTTGGTTCCACAACAGGATGTTTCTGGGGTTTGGTGTTTATTCTGAGGAAAGGTTTGGTTGGGAGGGTCAGGTACTGTGAGACACCCAGGTGCTTCAGGAGATGCTGAAGTGCTGTAGAAAAGCAGAAATCTGGCTCTTAGAGAAGCAGCACTTTCCACTGGCACCCAGTGAGGTATAGTTCTACATTTCCTTTCTTTGGAGAGTAGAAGGTGAATCTAGGATGATATTATCAGATAGAAAGGGATTTTGGGGAAGTGCCTGTGAGACATTTTAGGAAACGAGGTGAAGACTCAAGTCACCATGATGCTGTGGAGTGCAGCTTTGTTTTACTGCCTTGTGTGACTCACAAGTAATAACCAGTAAGAGGCTCTAAAGAACTTGCCTTTGCCTGAAAGGAGGTTTTCAAGTAACAATTTTACAAAGCCCTTTCTGACCAATTTCAGTGGATGTAAAAAAAACCCAACAAAAAACTCAAACCATCCACTTTAAAATTCATTAGTTCATATACTTTTGTTTTTCTTTATTTCCTGGGATTGTTAGGGAATGAGAGCTGGTTTGTACCTGGCATTACATTTTGCAATCCCTGTGTATCATTTCAGGTTACAACTACAGCCACCACTGGGCTGACTCTCAGCCACATTTAGTTTAGCTGTGTCAGGGATGATTGCAGGGCCAGCATCACCTGTGTCTGCCTGGCTTCCAGAGCTAGAGGCCATCAGCCTGGGAAATGTCCTTAAAAAAATAAATGAATTCCAACCCAATATGAGTTGAGGCTGGTAAAAGCTTCTGAGAGGGCAGGTTCCACACTAGAGTTGTGTTGTAAACGTTTCCTGGCACTCTCTTACAGAGAGGAAAATCTTTTTGTCTGTCCCTAAGCTGGGAAGGGAAATTGCCTTAAGAAATGTGGATTTTAGTGGTCATAAGTAACATTTTATTTATTTGTTTATTATAGTGATCTAAATTGTGGGGAAAATAATTACAAAGGTATGCAGGGGCATGCAATACAGGCTGTGGGTGCCATGTAAGGAGCTGGGTTTCAGCTTCCTCTGCTAAAGCTCTGCAGTGGCTCTGTGGGTTTCTCAGGCTGTGGTGGCCTTGCTTTAGAGGGAAGGTACAAATCTGCATTCTCATACTTTTAAATACACAGCAGTTGGTTTAATGAGAAAGCAGTTTCACAGGCAGAAATCAGTTCCATGAAGGAGCTGAAGGAGGTTGTTCCCTGCGTAACCACCACGTTGCTGAAAGGAGCATTCCCAAATGTGGAGATGCTGTTGTAAAATCAGAAGGCTGTGGATGCCACTACAGCCTGGGCTCAGTGACTGCCCGTTTCCTGGCCCCTCCACGTGTGACTCATGTTTATTGCTGCACAGCAAACACCACCAACGCAAACCTGGCTCACCAACCTTCTGCGAGACTTTCTCTCTGTGTTTGGAGCTGAGTGTGCAGCAGGTCCTGTGCTGTGTCCCTCCAAAGTGTGGGAAGATGTTATTCTTGCTGGCATACTGTGTGTGGGAGAGCGGGGAAAGAAACAGCAGAAAAGCTGAAATGGTATTTCAAGCTAACAAATCTTTAAAAAGGCGTCTGTGATTAAACAGATGTGGTTCAAATAATTTGAATTCACTGCATCCCTTAACATAGAAATAGTAAAAATCTGAATGTACCCAAAGTTTTCAAAAAGTCTGGAAGAAAGATGCTTTGAGGTGACTTTGGTTTGGTGTAACAGCACTTGAGGACACAGGGGAAAACTCACAAACTCTGCCTAGAGAGATCTGAGTGGGGTGTGTTTCCCATGTGCTGGGGCCTGCAAACTGCAATTCCAGTTTGACAGCCTGGACGTGGCAAGGCTGGATTTTGCAGCTGAAGAATTTAGGCCTTAGAAATGGTGTGTTACACTGTGGAGCTGAGGGATCCCATCAGAACAGGTGGCACATGGAGGCCATGGTGTAGACCTTCCCATCAGCTATGGGGCAGTGTTTCTGACCATGCTGCAGAAGGATTTTGCAAGTCCTTTGGGATCCCAGATAATTTCTAATATCTACAGATACTAGTCTGTCAATTATATGGTATCCATGAGAAACAATCCTAAAATCTAAGCTCTCACAGAACCCATGAGCCAGCTTCCCACAAAGCCTTGGCATTTTATCATCCATTTTCCTGGTATTTCTCCTATCAAGCAGGAGGAGTTTGGTTAGAGTCCCTTTAGCAGTTTCATTCTGCATGGGGCAGGCAAGGCTGTCCCATAAATTTAATATGAACTTCTTATTGATAACAGAATGGAGCAGGTAATATTTACGTGTGATAGGCTCTGTTTTATCTAGTGTTACTTTGATCCTTCGTTTAAAACCTCTTCTCAAAAATCACAACAAGGGTGTTTAAAGGAGAAACAGGAAGAGAATCTCATGTCCTGGAGCCAGTCCCTGTTTCACCGACGAGTTGGTAACCCTTGGAGCTGTGGGAGCGAGGCAGGGTGCTGAGCTGGAGGCTGTCACAGGCTGGTGACACCATTTTGCATACCCAGCTCTGAAATTAGTTTTCTGTTCATTAAAGCTGCACGAGAGGATAAATGTACAAGATGCCACCATGTCATCAACACGTGCTCTCTGACAGATTATGTATCTTTTTGGCAAGAAGTGTCTGATGACAGAATGCCCCTCCTCACCTTCCCTCCATAACCGGCTCTTGCTGGGTGACCACAGATCACCAGGCACGTGGCACCTCTGCTGGCCTGTGGCCTGGGGAGTCCTGCATGTCCCGTGGTGCCATCAGGGGGTGAGTGGTGACAGCCAAAATCAGCCAGGGCTGTAATTTGGCTGTGGGGTTTGGCTGTACCTCAAGGCCCTGTTGGACCATGCCCAGGGCTGTGCCTGGCACCTCCAATGCTGCGGGTACCCCCGTGCCAGGCTGGGATGGAGCCCATACTGCCTGGCTCTGGGAATGAGCTTCCTTAGCTGGGTGAAGCATTCATTCACATAACTCATTCTTTGTTCCCAGCAAGATTAGACTGCAGAGGAGTTTTGTATTAGTGCTGCTCTTCCAACCCATACTCGTATCCATCTGGGGAACGTTTGCAAATGATTGAACATTTTAATCTTTTTCTTGCATTTTCTCAGGTGTATTCCTGTAATGTGTGTGTGGTAACAGCAAGTGGACTATGACCCAAAAGGGATTTATGGGTTGTGGAACAACGGAGCTGGAGGCTGTCACAGGCTGGTGACACCATTTTGCATACCCAGCTCTGAAATTAGTTTTCTGTTCATTAAAGCTGCACGAGAGGATAAATGTACAAGATGCCACCATGTCATCAACACGTGCTCTCTGACAGATTATGTATCTTTTTGGCAAGAAGTGTCTGATGACAGAATGCCCCTCCTCACCTTCCCTCCATAACCGGCTCTTGCTGGGTGACCACAGATCACCAGGCACGTGGCACCTCTGCTGGCCTGTGGCCTGGGGAGTCCTGCATGTCCCGTGGTGCCATCAGGGGGTGAGTGGTGACAGCCAAAATCAGCCAGGGCTGTAATTTGGCTGTGGGGTTTGGCTGTACCTCAAGGCCCTGTTGGACCATGCCCAGGGCTGTGCCTGGCACCTCCAATGCTGCGGGTACCCCCGTGCCAGGCTGGGATGGAGCCCATACTGCCTGGCTCTGGGAATGAGCTTCCTTAGCTGGGTGAAGCATTCATTCACATAACTCATTCTTTGTTCCCAGCAAGATTAGACTGCAGAGGAGTTTTGTATTAGTGCTGCTCTTCCAACCCATACTCGTATCCATCTGGGGAACGTTTGCAAATGATTGAACATTTTAATCTTTTTCTTGCATTTTCTCAGGTGTATTCCTGTAATGTGTGTGTGGTAACAGCAAGTGGACTATGACCCAAAAGGGATTTATGGGTTATGGAACAATGCATCCCCACTGTAATTTCTTTCTTGTCTTCATCTTCTCCTGCTATATCCTCATTTAACTTCATACTGGGGGATTTGGAAGCATCATTCAGAGCAGCACTGTTCCTAGAGGCTCCCTAGCTGCACAAGAGACACTATGAATGCAAAGGGAAATCCTTCCCCGTGGGCAGTCAGCATCTCTCTGTGCAGTCTGTGGGGACTCTGTGTGTGATGCTGCTTGCTGGGTGCCTGTGCATGGAAGGGCCAATACAATGTTCCCTTCCCAGCACACTTTAAATTGTATTTTCCCCGAAGGGGTGGTGGCTTTCTGCTAAGCAGTGATGCACTTGGGGTGCAGCAGCCCAGGAGAAATCCCTGCTGGTGACTTTCTTTGGGAGGTTGGTAGAAGATTTAACTTTAGTTTCATTTTCTCTTACACTGTCCACAGAGCAGAGTGGCCAAACAGCCCAACAGTTGCAATAAACCTTGTGTTCCTTGAACCTGCTCTCTGCAGCCTCATCCCACCACTCCCCTGTGGTCCTGTGCCACCAGAAATGCTGATCCTGAGGAGCTGCTGCAGACCCAGGCCTTGCTCATGTACAGAACTACTGTCTGGCTGCTGCAGACATCAGTCCTAACCCAGCTTCATGCAAGTGTATACCTCTAGAAAAGGCATGTAACCATTTCTGTCTGGTCCTGTCTCCATCCAGACGGCATCAGAACCCACCTTTGGGTTCCTCTGCTGATGCAGCCTGTGACCTGAGCCTGCCCAGATCTCACATTGCACAGTTTCTGGTTTTATGTTCTCCTCCTAGTTCCTTGTCCCCAAAGACTGCAAAGGCAAAATGCCTGTTCTCAAAGGCTGAGACTACTGCCTCCCAAGGGGATCTGTTTTATTTTAGTTCTTTGAGGCAGTCAGCAAGAGCAGCTGGTTCCTCACCTAATTCAGTGGATACAACGATCTAACTCAGCCCTGTGAATATCACCCTTTGCTTAGTCATCACAACCTCGTTGTGCAGCTGGAAGCTGTGAATGCAGTTGGTAGGTGTGGTTCATCCTTGGGGCCCTTCCTTGAAGAACTTGCTGATGACCTGCTAACACTTGCTCTGGGAATATGGTTGGATTTATACTTGGTTTTAACTTCATTTGCAGAGACGATAATAATAACTTGTGGCTCCTTTCCTACGAAGTGACACATTACAAAAAGGATAGACAGTAACTTGCTTTAAAATTCCAAACAGCAATCTCTTCCCAGTCCAACAAAATGATTAACTATCTTGGCTTACATTGAATAATTGCAGGCTTTTCTTTGCACTCCCATCTTTCCATTGTTCTACTGATTATCAGCTGATACATCTTTACTATCATGACACTTGTTCTTGATACACAATTAGAATTATAACACCTTTTACATTATCCTCTGAAAAGCATTCAATATAATTAAAAAAGCCAGACTTCCTCTGAAATAACAAAATCCTGGCTCTTCATCATGACAAGTAATAGTGTTACAGAATGAATTGGTTTTATGGCAAACTGTGCTGTCAGGTTGGGCTGTATATCAGGCTGTAGAAGTAGGACACATTCCTTACTTGTTGTCAGTTTTCCTTTTGTGCCTCATGCAGATTTGTCTTGCTTGCATTTCCAGCACCAGAGAGGGAAACCTTGATTTAGGAAGCTGTGCTTCAGGAAAATTAAAACACTTCATGATCTGCTGGTGTAAGGCTGTCACCTTTCCCTTTGAGTTGCTCCGTTGCCTTTCATATGATTTCAGGCAGATAAATGGATTAATTATCGGTGAGAGTAACAAATGCAGCCTGTGCAATCTGGCTCCTGGGGGGCAACTGGCTCCTGCTGGGATGCAAGGCTGGGTTGGCAACAGGGGAGACCAGCCTGGTCTCAAAGCCCAGTGTTATTTCCCAACCTGCCAGAGTGGAAAGATTTTTGTCATAGTCCTGTAAAATCTGAAGTTATACAGGTGTTTTGGCTTCCACTTAGAGATAAAATCTAGTTTCTGTTCTATGCAGTTGTTGGGGGATGGGGGAAAAGGTGGCTTAGAATCCCAAAGATCTATTGTGATGAATAAAGCAGTCTTAGAATTGGTGAGGCCTGGGAGGGAAGCAGCCTTGGACCTGGATTTTGGCTACCTAGGGCTGGCAGTTGGCATGCCTGGGGTGCCATTTACCTCTAGAATTAGAGTATGTCCCTGGAAACCATTCAACATGGTCAGGCATCCTTAGATCCATTTTACCTGGGAATTAAAGAAAAGAGAACTGAGGCCCCATTCAGCTGCTGGATTTTTTTTCTTTTTATAGAAGGAACCAAATCCTATCTTACTGTGCTGGCATAATGGATACACATGAATAGCAGTGTGTCTGTGCTTGGAAGCTTGGCCTGATATCTTTTGTCTGACACAGATACTTCCATTTTATTTTC
Organism: Chaetura pelagica; assembly: GCF_000747805.2. Lineage (NCBI taxonomy): Eukaryota > Metazoa > Chordata > Aves > Apodiformes > Apodidae > Chaetura > Chaetura pelagica. Next base: position 838,629 of record NW_009954216.1, on the reverse strand, counting down.
AACTATGTGATAAAGGAGAGGCTGACCTTCATCTCTGCCTTCCAACCTGCTTTTCATTCATGCTGTTTGTTAGACCTGCAAGGGGAAACTTTTGGGTGGAGTTGATGAAACATATTTTGCTGCAGTATTGGATGGCTGATAATTTAACATTTCTTATTACATTATGCTGCTAAGCAACATTTTAATGGCTTGTAAGTTTCCTTTTTGTATGGCTGCCTGGAGAGCATGTACAGGCCTTTCTAATATCCTTTAAATCTAAATAAAAAGTTAAGTGTATAGCACTCTAAGTCTTCATAGCACTTTAACAGATTTATTTAATCACCCTTTATGAGCTGAGGGAGCTGTTACTGCTGCCCTGGTACTGAAGGGGGAAATGACACCAGGGGCTGAGCCACTTGCTGTGGTCAGGAGAAATGTTACTGGAGCAGGAGAGCTCCCATTTGGGCTGCTCTCCAGTATCCCCAGAGCTTTAACCCCTGGGGTTTTGCTTTAGTCTTCACGGCTGGTTGGGTGCAAACCTTGGTCCCCTCCCTGTCACCCTGGGTCAGGCTGGCAGTGGTGGCTCTGCAGGAGGTACCAACCACACTCACAGGTCTGCACCGATTTTCCTCCTCACAGCATCTGCCTCATGCTCTGCAAGTTCTGTCAGAATAAATTAACTGCTAATTTATCATCTAGTCAGGTGAGTCCCAAATAGGTTTGGGAATCCAGCTCACATCGGGCATATTTTCTATCTGATTCATACAAAACACTTAGTGGTCCTGCATGCCAACAACTGTGGTTACCTGGGCAGTATTATTTAATAACCTCATAAAAAGAATGAAACCAGATACTTAATGAATCAAAGTGCATTCAGATTAAATGATCAGAAATTCCTAGTTAATCACCAGAAAGGAAACTAATTAAATTATCATTCAGCTTTTATGGGGGCCTTGGGATAGTAAGCTAAAATAAGTCCCTTCAATCACTTTTTTCATTAGATGTGACAGGCATATTCAAGGTTAGTGAAGATAAATGCAATGTTCTTTGCTTGCTCTTGAAATTAGAGTGTTTAAAGAGTGTTTTATGCTTCATCACCTAATGCTAAACCTGAAGTATACTGGTAAGAAGAAGCCATGGCAGAGAAAACTTAAGACATGTACACAGAAGAAGGGCCAAAAATGTGGAATGCGGGAATTGAGGTTTAAAAGGTTTTCCTTTAATTATTATTTAATTTTCTCTTTGGATTTTGCCTTAAGGAACACGGTGGGCAGTGACACACCAAAGGCCATCGAACGCTTGCAACAGCCAAAGGGGGAAAACTGTGATTGCCTGTTTTGTCCAAAGTACAGGGTATTATTAGCAAAAAGAGATTTTTAAATTTTTTATTAATTTTTTTTTTTGTCAGCTCTGTGTCCTTAGGGGACATCAGTTTGGCTTTGTGGTGACAGAGCTTTGGGGACAGGTCGGGTTGTGGCGCGGGAAGGGCTGAGCTCCCTGCCGAGGCTGCCAGCGCGTGGTTGTCACTCAGCAGGGGCTGCCTCTCCTTGGCTTCTTTCTCTCTGTATTATCCCTGTCAGTTATTTTAACGTTGCAGGAAATGTTTTGTCAGGGGTTCCAAATGTAATAGACTGAGTGTCAGTGGCGGCAGGTCCTGCTGAGCAGGGGGAAGGCAGAGGAGATGCTCCATCCTCCTGCAGTCACCTCCTGTCCCCAGGGTGGGGAGCGGTGCTGATCACAGGCTCAGCACCCTGTGGGCTTCTCACCTGGTTTGATCCTGCAGTTCTGTGGTCAGTGGAAAGGCATTTTCCCTTGATCAGAGCAGGAGCTGCTCTTCACCATGACATTTTTGAGAGGTAGCACTGCTATTTCAGAGATGGGAAATGAAGATCCTGTCACCCCAGGAGGTGCTCGTGGAAATCCCACAAGTAAATATAATTCTGAAATATATAACAACCCTTGCAGAGAAGAAACACCAAATCTTTACAAGCTCACAGAAGTAAAAAAAAGGTCCCGGTGATATCCCTGCAGTTCACTAAAATATGGGATTTTCAGAAGAAAATGAAATCACTGAAATCCTTTATTTTTCTCTCTTAGTTTTTTAACATCCATACCCAAGGTTTGTGACACTCAGAGCTTGCTTGAAAAACTAAGAAAAGAAAACACAGCTGCAGGATTTCAAAGCAGGTCACAATCAAGTCAAAATATCCAAACTATAAAATCTGGTGTATTTTTGTTCACTCTGAGGTTTTCTCACTGATGGAGACACACAAGGTCACTTATATTGCTTGTTAAATTGGTGCAGCTTTACTTACAAGAACAATGAGTAGCCTTTCACTATGCATGATCAACTGTAAAATATTTGCTATCTAAAGCCCACGGAGCCTTGAAGTGTTGCTGATTTTGTTTTCTAGTAATACTGGTAATTATGTTTACTTCACCAGTTGGGATCATATCATCATGTGAAATTCTTCCTTTCCATTGAAATAATTAGTATATTTCCAGATACTTTGATATATCTAAAAATTTCCTCTAAAAGCCTGAGAACACAAACATAGAAGACAAGAAAGGAGCATGATTATATTATTTTTTCATTTAAATATTTTCAGATCAGTATCAACACTGGGAAGGAGGGAGGGGTGGTGCAGGGTTTTGAAGTGGAACAGAATGTGCCTTGCTGAGTTACAGGGGAAAATTCTGTCTCATTTTCTTCAAATAGGGAGAAAAGTCCTGGAGGAGAACTCTGGTGTGGGACAACTGGAACCTTCCTCACCTCCAGGACATCCTTTCCCTTCACACTCTCCTAAGTTACACTGGAATGGCCCCAGATGTTCAACCAGGTGCTGGTTTTGCCTTCTCACACATCCACTGTCCTTCGGGTGGTTTCTGTCATGGAAGGAGGATGCCCACGTCTTATTTCATCTGGAGGTAATTTCTCATTTGTCTGCCTGGGAGAGCTTTTGGAGAGGTTTCTCCATATGCTGCTTCACCTTGTTAGCCGAGCAAAGTAATTACCAAACTCTGTCTGTGGAGTTTGGGTGAGCCCATCATTTTGGTGACCAAGAACTGAAGACAGTTTTGGGGATGAGGGATTATCTACCATAATCCATGAAGCAAACTTCCCACCCACTTGTTCTAGCATGGGGAGAAACTCTTTGGACCCATTTTCAAATAGCTGACTGTAAAATAGGGTTTGTGTAGCCCAGCTTCCACAGGCACTTGCTTCAATGATGCAGTTCATGTTCCTGTAGTTTTTAGCTATCTTCAGTAGTAATGAGCAGGGAGCAATTAGCAGTTTGGTAACTCAGCAGTTTCTGGGAGAAGGGCAGGGGGATGCTGTAGCCTTTCTTCACAGCAAAGTGCAGATTCTGCTTTGAAACATCCCTGGACACATGTGGCTTTGGGGAGTTATGGAGAGGGCATCCTCCTGGGAGCTGAGGCTCACATGCTTCTGCCACAGCCTCAGCTGCTTTCCCCTGGTTCCTCTTGCTGGGTACCTTGGTGCCCAGCAATTGTCCCCACAGAGTGGCTGAAGCTGTAGCACTGATGGGATGGTCAGAACCTCACCTGGGGTAGGAGCCAGTCCAGGGAGCTGTGTTTACCCCTTCTGAGGCTGCCTGGGGTGCTGGGATCTGCTGGTCCCCTCCTCCTGAGCTGCCTTCCCTCTCCAGCTGGGTTCCTGTTCAGGTGACAGCTCTATAAATCCTCCTTGCTAAAGGGCACTGTGCATCATTCACCATCCTTCATGTGCTAAATAGCTGGATTCATGTGTCTCTGAGATTATACCAAGGAGCCATGGGCAGAATAAAACCTCATCAAAAGGCAGGAAGTGAGGAGAGGTATTTCCAGCTGAGGTTCCCTCTGTGGTTGTGCCAGCAGTGGGCTTCTCTGAGGAGATGGAATCTCATTAGTGACTTGGGGCTCATTGAAGCAAAAATGTTGCTTCACGATCTAATTTCTCACATGGTTGGTATTTGCCCTGTGTTGCTGAGGTTTAGCTTCACATAATTGGTAGCAATAGATGCTAGAGCATCCATGATGAGCAGAATGGCTTTTGGCTAGTTTGATATGTTCTTCATTTCATAGAAGAAGTGGTTCATTATGGCAGTTCACAGAGGCCTAAAAATGAGGGCTTCCATATTACTGATACTGTGGTGGTGCCAAAACCACAATGATGGTCCAGGAATATGTTGTTAAAATAATGAAACAAAAATGTGTTGATACAGGCCTAAAAAAATAACTTGGGTCTTAGTCTGATGGAATTTCTGTAGTGGAAAAGAAGAGACAACTATTAATGCCCGGGAACAAACCCGAAGGGGTAAAAGTAATAGATCTACATCCCAGGAGGCACTGAAACAGACTTCTTCAAATTAACCTTCTCATTTGCATTGCAGCTTTCATGTTTAATATTAGCCAAGGCCAAGGGGGCACAGCAGCCTCAACTTCTAATCCAAAATAATCTCTTTCATGTTCAGCGTGATCTTACTCCTGGTTACTGACTTCAGAGCCAGGTCTGAGATTAATTAATTGCAGGATGAGTACATGTCTGGTGATTTTGTAGTTGCCTGCCACTGTAGCTCGAGGCTATGGCTTGTGTTTTAGGCTTTTGATCATGTAGTGATAATTTTGTCATTATTTTGTGAATCTTCCAGTACCCTACGTTCAAGTCTGATTGCACTAATTAAGATATGCAGAATGAAAAGCTTGCAGGTACCAGAAGTGTCCAAAGAAATGATACTGCAAACTAGTGATGCTGAGAGTTGCTGTTAAGAGTCATAGTTCATTATTTTCATTTCAAGGCACTGAGTCAGGTTTTGGGAAATACTGATACTGCACAAATGACCTGTTAGATGCACTAGTTCAAAGTGATTTCCAGGCAGGTGTTCAGAGAGCAAGGGCTTCTGGAGCCTTTGGCAAGTGAAAAATTACAAAAATAGAGGAACTGTGGGTCTGGGGAGTTGTCAAAGGAATGCTGGTTTTCCCTGTGCCTGAATCCCTCACTGCACTTGTCAGTTCCCTCCCCGTTGTTGCAGGGAGGCAGTGTCAGTGCAGACCGTCACTGGTGACTTCTTAGGACGAGCAAGGACTTTGTTGTTTCTTTGTCCTTTGCCACGGTGAAAGCAAGGGTTGAGCTCTGAATTTATAGGTCCTGTTGCTCCTTCTTCCTGCGGCTCAGCAAGTGATGTGTGAGCAAGATAAAGGGCTGGGAGAAGGTGTGTACAGTGTGTGCAAATGATTCCTTGGGAACTCTGCTGCAAAACAGATGTTTCCCCTTGGAAAGATCAAGGAGGTCATTGATAAAGGGGAGGGAAACAGGGCTTTTGTGTTAATGGGCTCTGAAAGAAATTTTGGGTGGGCAATGGGGACAGAAGCCTAATGAGGCATCAAAATAGGAGTATTATGAGAAACAGTTCATGTGGCTGCTCAGCAGTGTGTGAGCAAGGGGTGGACTGAGTGTGGGCAAGTGCCAGAGGCTGGTAGAGCCCTGCCAAGGTTTGTGAAGAAAGGCTGGGGACAGTGTTGGGTGACACACTGGTGAGCTGCAGCAGGGTGAAGGTGTGTGTTGTGCTGCTGTCAGCTCTCCTGAGCACCCCCCAGCCCTTCTGGGTCTCTGATTGCACCAAGCGCTGTTTGTGTGTAGAGAAAATAGTTCAGCACAGCAGCCCTGTGATGTTCCTGATGTAACTTTGGTTCTAGTAACAGGGACTTCCAGTAGCATTGGTGCTACAGCCACTGAGATTTCATGGACCTTCAAGGGAACCCCCTGGTATCAAAATAAATTGCAGCCGCAAGACATTTTTAACAAATAATAGTGTTCATTTTTAAAAGCTGGAGACTGGAACTTATCTAGAAACACAGATTTTGTACCAAAAAGCCTTGGATTTCCCCCCCACAGCTGCTCTGAGGAGCTGGAGAGGGCGGGGATGCCCTGGGCTGGGCAGAGTTGTGGGATGCTGTTGGAAACGCTGGGTTCTCCCTTGGGTTGGTGCTGCCAGTGCCTTCAGTGCTGGGAACAATAAGGAAAGTAGACAATCCTAAATGGTTGCTTTCTAGAAGTGCCTCATTTTATTTTATTTCCCACTCGGAAAATATATTTGCAGAGGAGTAAAACTGTTGAGGAGTCAAATGCTCCTCGACAGAAGCCAGCTGAAATCTTTCTGTTTGTTTGATCAGAGGAATGGAAGCACCAAGGAGGCTCCTTCATGTCCTGTGCCACTGCTGCTGCCACTTCACAATGGGGAAAAAGAATTAGCACACTGAGATTTCGATTGACTTGCCAAAATACTCTCTCAGCAGATCACTTCTATGTGAAGGATACCTGGAAATTTTTCTGCTGCCAATTGATTTGCAGTCGGACTGTGACTGAGATGAAGGGGGGGATGCCCAAGAGGGAGTTTGAATTGTTGTTATGTATTATAGAAACACATGGGAACATAGTGTGCTGTAGGACCCTTTCAGAGGGTATTTTATAAGGAGATCCCAGTTGGAATAGTTCATCCATAGTGCAGTCCTGAGGTGGCTTATACCAGTTACTCCAGTGGTGCCAGTGTGCCTTGCTGCAGAGTTTGGTCCCTGACACCAGACATCACCCCCTGTGCTGCTGTCCACGTGCCAGGGGGTCTGTGAATCAGGAGAGAGACCAAGGACAGGAGTAAACCCCATTAGAACAAGTTCATGGTAATTCTGATTTCCATTCAAGAGGCTTGCCTGAATGAAAGGTTTATATTTCAACCAACTGGGCACTTGAATCCAGTTCCTAAAGCACATGCTCTTCATACTTTATGTTTAAAGCCAAATTTCACCTTTTCTGATGTTCCTAAAGCACATGCTCTTCATACTTTATGGAGTGGGCCTTAGTTTAAAGCCAAATTTCACCTTTTCTGAAGTAACAGCTTGTTTGAAAAAAAGCCTTCCCTTTGCATACACAGTGAGAAATTGCCCACAGACCTGGTGCAATGTGACTGGTTTGTGTTTAGTGTTTGGTTTGTTGTTGGTTTGTTTGTGTTTTTACAAAGACACTTAACTTAGATCTGGGTTTTGACCAATGTAGCTCTTAGCAGGAGATCTTTTTTTCCACTGAAAATTTTTCTTTAACATCCAATCCTTTTTTACAAGAAACGTTTGGAATACACCATCCATGTCTCAAATGCACTTAGGTTACAATTTTCTTGACAGACTCCTGGCGCTTCTAAAGTGTCACCTCCCTGGTGGGTGGCACCCAGCTGTGCTGGCTGATCCCTGGCTGTTTGCATCATTTCCCTCACTCTGCTCGTTTGCCAACATCTGGCTGGAGTCTCCAGACCCCCTCCCTGTGCTGTAGGTAACAGCTCACAGCTCTAGGGAAGAGCAGGGACTCCCTTCCCCAGCAGAAGCTGAGGTGGCTTCCTGACTGTACACCTGTCTCTGCAGGGGAGCACTAATTCCTTCATGGTTTAATGATGTTTAAATGACTCAAATGGTTTCAGTAAATGAAAGTATTACAGAGCTCACATTGGAGGAATTGCAATAAAGCATAATGGAATTAACAGTTTATTAGTTTCATAAATGTCACCTTGTTGTTACCAACACAGGTGAAGGTAGTTTTACAAGGGATTGCATTGTGGCTGCTCTGTGCAATATTACGTGGTTAGAACCATTCATTCCAGTTTGATGCAATCCTACATTCCTGGGAAGTGTTGCACATGAGCTGGGATTGTGCAGCCCCAGTTTCCCAGCTGTGGTCTGGGAGAGCTTACTGGTGTGTCTGGCCAGCCTGGCTCCTGCTCCAGCTCCTGCCCTGAGGAGCAGCTGAAGCCCATCAGTTGTCCTTATATCCCTGGAAAACATTGCTGGAATCAACAGAGGGAAGTGATGTGATCCCTCCCTGGAGAGGGGGCCGGGTGGCATTTCCCCAGCCACTGCTCAGGGAAGGAAGGCACATTGCAGGTAGTGGGGAGGGAGCTGAGCCTTTAAGGAGCTCTCAGTGATTAGCAGCTTTCTGATAATTTTGTTGGGCTTTTTGGTCTTGTAGCTGTGCCCAAGTGTATTCCCAAAGTGGGAAATCTTGCCGTAGCCGTGTCTCGAGGAGGTGAAGGTTGCAAGTGCTGCTCTGTACTCTGAGCAAAGCATTTGCTTCACTCTGCTGCTTCAGAATGACATTCAGGGACCAAAAAGACATGGCCCTGGTTTCACCCTTGCTCCTCTGAAGAGACTAATGATGCTGGAGGTGTTGACCTGCCTTTGAGAGACCACACTTGTGCAAAACACATCTGGAAATACTCTTTTTCTTGCTCTGAAGAAAAGCCTTTTTTCAGCTTTGCCTAGGAGAGCCCCACTTGAAATATCACAAGTCATTAAACTAATTATCTAATGTCTAAAAAGTACTTTAAAGAGGAAAAGTATTAAATAACTAGGAAGTAGTTTTAATATTATTTTTAATAAATATGAGAGCATGAGTCATAATGAAATTAATGTGAAGCACGTTTAACTGTGTATTATTTCCCTAAACCCCTAACAGCAGAATAATTCACTGTCATTGTTTCAAGATCAGTCTTTCAGCACTGTAGAGAGCCCAGACTTCTATTTCCCCCCAAAATAGATTAAAAGTCGTATTCAAGCATTTTTTATATTTTTTGTTTCAGGAAGGGGAAGGAAAACAACAATCTCCACCATCTACAGAATGGGGCTGGAGAAGCATTTCTAAAGCACCACCCTGGTTCTGTATTGAAATTCTGTCAGAATCCCTTGGAATAAGTTACAAAGGTTGATAAAGAAGCCTGGATCACAAGTGATAAGCTCCTGAAGTGAAGATCAGGCACAGCAGAGTGAAAAGCAGTCATGTTATGTAAGTACATTATTTTAATTGAAAAGCAAAATGTCCTTACATCTCCTGGGAACAGATTGTGGCCCAGACAGTAAGAGAGAACAACAAGCCTTGCCATTATCTCTGTATATAGACTGTCTTGACTCATGAAAGTCAATAGGATTTTTTCACTTACTGAAATTGAATTTTGGATTTCACTCCTCATTTTTCAGCACTGTGATCTAAGGCAGGGCTGCTGTTTCTTTATTGGCCATCTTTGGCTCAGAAGATGGTTGTGAGATGCACTTGTTAACTTCTGCTCAGCACATTTTTTGGAAGAGAAGTTGCAGACAGTAGATAGCCCAATCTTTGGAGAGATCTGCTTGAAATGGAGGTCTTCCAAAAGGCTGTTTTGCTGGTGCTAAGTGGCCTCTGTCAGCCCTGGACTGGGCACAGATGATGTTGTTCCTCCTCCTTGCACAGTGGTCACAGCAGCCTCAGTGCTGGAGCAGAACATCTCCCATGTGACACTCCTCAACGTCACCATCTCCTGAGCGCTACAGCACAGTTCCTTGCTGGGTTGAACAAGTTTTTCATGGCAGCATCTTTCCTGAAGTGAGTCAGGCACAGGAAGGCCACTGGAGTTTTCTCCAAGTGCTCCTGTCCGTCCTGGCCACTGCTGGAAGGAGGAACTGCTATCCCAAAGCACAGAAGAAATTACAGTCTGTTATGATTCTGTAGGAGCATCCCTCATGTATTGAGTATTTTCCTGGCAACAAACTGTGGAGCATTTTATGTACTGCATGCATGTGATTATTTTGTTCAGTGAAATATGTTATGAGAAGATCCACTGTGTATGTGTATGTAAATAGGGCAACAAAGGAGAAGGTTGTGTTTGATTTTCAATCACTGGAATAATTTTCCCATGACAGCTATCAAGAAAACCTGTGCTTTCTTGCTTAATATTTTCTGAAAAAATATTATTTTTATTTTTTCTGTTTGTTTTTTCTTCTCCCTTTTTTCCTCTTTATTCCATTTACTAGGAAATGCTAAAAAATTATCAACTTTTCAAACAATTCCTTGGAATTTTTAAGGCACATTTTTCCCTCCAAAAAGTTATCTTTCAGGAAAGATAAGTTGACATCCTGGTGGGAGAATGAAGAGGACAGGACAGTTCTTGTGACCTCTTCCATACTTGAAAGGGGTCTACAGGAAAGCTGGGGAGGGGCTTTTCATTAGAGAAGATACTGATAGGACAAGGGGTGATGGTTTTAAACTGAGAGAGGGGAGATCTAGGTTAGATATTAGGAAGAAATTCTTCACTCTAAGGGTGGTGAGGAACTGGAATGGGTTTCCCAGGGAGGTTGTTGATGCCCCATCCCTGGAGGTTTTTAAGGCCAGGTTGGATGAGGTTTTGTGCAACCTGGTCTAGTGGTTGGGTTCCCTGCTTATGGCAAGGGGGTGGGAACTTGGTGATCTTTAAGGTCCCTTCCAACCTTAGTGATTCTATATGATTCTGTAAGTGTCCCCATGGTTTAGTGTCAGTCTCTTTGTGGACCTGACTGGCCCACCATGTGTTTTATCATGCTGATCATTCTTGTAGCCATCTCTGATCTTGCCCTCCAGGGTTGTTTTGGAGTTCACCTCGTTACAGAAAGAGCAGTCACATACTACATGTTGCAAGGATGAAGAGGACTGTCTGGGGACCAGCCTCCTGCCCCTGACAGGCCCCTGCACTGCCCATCAACTCCATTATTGCTGAATATACCTCTCTGAGATGAGATACCAGCAGCTTCATGATTCATTTGCCATCCTTTGTGAGTGCTCACTCCAATTACCTTGCACGGTGCTTTCCAGAGAGCCAATGCTCAGCCAGAGGTCATCCTTCCAACAGCCACCTCAAGGGCCAGCCTCTATATACAGATGCGTGGCCTGAAGAGTCAAGCCAGTGGCTCCAGCTATTGCCTGCATCACCAAGGATTCCAGTTGTTTCTAACAGTACCATATTATGCCCCATAAATTCAGTAAGGTGACCCCAGAGTGTTCATTAGAATTTATTTTAGCCGCACTTATTGTCACTTAACAGACTAAACAAGGACTGATGGTTCTTCAAGCAGTAGTAGTAAATTATAGTTATGGCAAACACAAATGGCTCATTACATCTAGTCAAGGTCTGTTTCCCCTTTACAGCCATAACTGTAGGAAAGCATTGGTTTTAATTTATGGATAAGGATGCACAGGAATCTTCACTTTCCTATTTACATAAACACGATAGACAATTAATCTTCTGTAAAGTAACCAGAGTGCTGTTTGAGACGTGCAGACTCCTTCCAAAACACATTTCCCAAATGCCTATGGGGTATCTGTATTGAAGGGTGGTTTAATGATAATCTCCAACATAGATGAGTACAAACAGCAGGAAAACAGATAATTTATTTCTTTTTTTCCTAAAGTCTAATTTTATGCTATATGATCCTTTCAGCAAAAACTGATGCGTGAATTTTTATTTGCTGAAGTATCGGGGTGAAAGTTCTGCCCGAGTGACAGGAATAGCTAAGGAAGCAAAATATGATGAATTTTTATTGCAGTATTACTTGTCTCAGCTCCTCTCTGTGAAATGCTCTTATGATTTCCCACCAAATCCTTTATACTAATGTCACCGTATAAATAACAGAGTGATGGAGAAAAACAGAGCTTGTGTAAGAGTCAAGATTAGTCCTGCTTGATAAGCACCTTTTGGTTTTAATAGGTTCCTGTGCTCTTGATGTATCACCTACCTATCTTCTGCTTAAGAGCTATAGGACCTACACAGATTTTTTAATGCATCGTAGACAAAAGAGGGGGAAGTGCAGCCTGGATGGGGAGAGAGAACAAACTGGCCAGTGAAGGCTGCAGTACAAGGCCCTTTTTCTGTTTCCTCATTCTCCTTAACAAATCTGATATTAAGATATTGAATTAATTTTAAGAAGTGGACAAGTGTGCAGGTCAGCACAGAAAGGAATAAATTATATGATATTTAGATGCTGTAAATATTCTGAGATCAGTGACTGTTTTATAAATTGCTGCAGGAATGGGTGCCAAAAATCTTATTTTTCAGTGAGCCAGTAAGAAATTTTTGTTATTTTAGAACCTGATTATTTTTCAGGATTTTACAAATTTGCTGACTTTGTTCTGGCCAGTGATCTTGTTATTTGGACTGGTGCCATTGATGTGATAATTTGTTATTTCTTTTGGTATTTGGAACATGTAAAGAAGTTCCAGTTTCCAGAGAACGGAGGTGTAAAAAGGCATTGACAACTTGCCTTTCCCTCTCTGGTGGAATTCCCCACGTTTGCTTGTCTACTCAGGAAAAATCTTCACAGCTGCCCTGGGCCTGTTGGAGCTCAGTTGGTGGCAGCTTCCCTGTGCACGTCACAGCTGGGCATATTTTAAGGCTTTCAAATGATTTATGGAACAAATGATTAAACTGAATTACCAAAAAGTGCTATCACTTACAGAAAACAACCAATAGCAGGAAAAAATAAGAAGAGAAAATACATGGAAATACTTTAATTCACTTGTTCTACTTGCTAGTTACATCGGTGTTGTGTGCAGTCATGCAAGGTACAGAATTAATGTGCAACTATCACTTTGTCCTAAAAATAATGCCCTGAAAATGAAATGTTTCCTAACAAGGAATTATTCAATACTTTAGCACTGAAGTTTTTTGGGGACAGCTCATACAACACTTTTCTGAATACTAAGAAAAAAGACTTCTGGTATTTTATTTTATTTTATTTTTTGAAGTCAGAGGGAGTTGCTATCTTTATATCCTGATGATATGAATGCAAATGATTATTTTGCTTTTCTTAATAACTGCAAATAATTCAAATTAATTCAGCCTCTCATCACTCACCCTGCCTCACACAGCAGCCTTCTGACACTGCAGGATGCATTACACGCCAGATCTTTCAGCCTGGTATTGATTGATTCTTTGCAGTGGACCTTAAAAATCCATTAAGGAAGAAGTTAGAAGATGTGAATTAATTCTAAATCCTTTGTTGGTACGTGCAGCTGAAGAAAGCCTTTTCAAAACCATTAATCATAACTCAAAATAGACTGCTAACTTTAAAATAAACTTTACAGTAAATTGGAGGAGTGAGGTATTTAAATTCACTGTCTCAATGTGCACTAAGAGTTTTCTCAAGTGTTTTACTGAATGTGTTTTCAGTGTTTTCCAGTTCACATTATTCTGATAAAAAGACATTGACATGCAGCCACCAGTGCCAAAAACTAAGCCAATGATTGCTGCTTAATAGATAAGGTATATCACCTGTTTGAAGGAACCTGAAAAGCAAAACCAACAAAGGTTGCCATCTCCTCCCAGATAACACCATTAATCAGGCAAAATTTCATTTAAAACAGAAAAAATCCGCCCTCCTTCTGAAACCTTCACCCATTATTAATTATTAAAAATAATTTTGTATTGAATGGTTTGTGTATCTGCTGCTCCCAAGAACGTCTAAAGCTTAGAAATGAGCTTACAAGTGCTTTAAATTTAGATGGGAGTTTGACACTGCTTAAAAAGTAAAGCTTTGGTTAAAAAAAAAAAAATTGGCAATTTTTCCTTTGTCTCCTAATGGTCTCCTGCGTGGGCTGGGCTTGGCTTTGCCACTGCAGTGAGTGTTCAAGGTTCCTGCCAAGGACATTCCAGTAAAAGAGAGATCCAGCACTGGTGGCAGAGTTGCATTGTTGGATCAGAGTTGCATCAGGTTGCCCAGAGAAGTGGTGGATGCCCCATCCCTGGAACCATTCCAGCTGGATGGGACTCTGGGCAACCTGATCTGGTTGTAGATGTCCCTGCTCACTGCAGGGGCTTGGACTGGTTGGCTGGTTTCCCACCCGAACCCTTCTGTGGTTCTACGAAAATCAGGAGCTGCCTTTTCTTAAACTGGAAGGTGAACTTGAGAAAAACACAGAAAATATTTCTACCATTCCCAAAGGTCCTATTTCCAGTGGTAAATTGCTAAAGTAATTGACCTGAAGCTGGTGAGCTGTGCAATAAAGATGAATTCTTCCCCATGCCAAGAGCACAGAGTACCTGAGACAACCACGCTGGTTTGAGACGTGGAACATCAAAGCACCACAGTTAATTTCCAGGTGGTTAGTAAATTCATTAGTGCTTTATGGCAGTTGGAGAATAAATATGCATGTTGATTATATATATTAAAAAAATGAGAATAACTTTGAAGTGCAGTTGGGCAGTGTGGGCTGATCAGGGTGGGATGCAGCTGAGCCCTTTGCTTGGAGACCTTCTTGCTCTCTACAACTAACCTGAGGGAAGTTGTAGGAAGGTGGATGTTGGCTTCTTCTCCAAAGGGATAGAACAAGAGGAAATGGCCTCAAATTGTACCAGGGGAGGTTCAAATTAGATATTAGGAACAATTTATTCCCCAAAGGGATTGTCAGGCCCTGGCACAGGCTGCCCAGGGCACTGGTGGAGTCACCATCCCAGGGGAATTTAGAAAATGTGTAGGTGTGGTGCTGAGAGACAGGGTTTAGTGGTGGAGTTGGCAGTGCTGGATTAATGGTTGGACTCAACGATCTTGAAGGTCCTTTCCAACCAAATGGTTCTGTGTTCTTAGGTCTAGAGTGCTTGAATAACATCTTAATGCACGTTTGGAAACCGTTCTTAAGCGATGCAATTTGTGAGTTAAGAAAAGTTGCATCCTGTGAAATGTCTCAAAAGCTAAATTTTCTTTTGTTGATTCCTTTTGTTGTGGCTTTTTGTGCAGTTGAGTTTTGGGGTTTTGTGTCTTGTGGGTTTTTGGTAAAGTTCTTACTTTGAAAAACATATGCAAGAAGCTTTAAAAGGCACCATGTGGCACCAATTATAACATAGCATCCCAAGCACTTATATTGTGGAAATGAGGACTGTTAAGCCAGTCTTTATTACTTCTTTAGGGATTTGCTCTCCTTAATTTGCATACAACTGTCTTTAGTTAAAAATTGCCAGTCACAAAATTATCTCAGTGATTTCTTTTTGTAGCAGTCATTGTTTCCTCTAATGAGAATATATTTTATTCAAAGGTATCTCTTTATCTCTTTATTCCAAGCATACTCCTAATTTTATGGCTTAGTTGTATCTTAGGGCGTTCAATTAGAAAACTGTAGATCCTGCAGTGTTCTAACTGTTGGTTATTTAGCTGCCCTACTGCACTGCTGGTGATGCAGGTCTTGTTAGGGAGTGGGAATGTGTGGATTCTTGTATCTGGAGCAGTTTTGTGCAGCTGGAGTAAGTTCTACTCTAGAGAAACTTCTGTTTCAAACCTTAGAGGTCTTGTAATCAAAGGAGAACATTGTGGTGCCATGGAAAGAGCTGAGTATAGAAATTGTTTACAGTGTTTGGGAGTGCTCTAACTTGTTCCTAGAAATTGCTGTCAATAGCATGCATTTATAACAACAATCAAATGAACAAAAAAGAATAAATATAGAAGACAGTCTATGAGAAGTCAACCAGAACAAAGCAGGACACTTTCACGTCCAGGAGGTCTCTGCTTGTTTCACAGACCACTGTTCTTCTCTACCTTTTCTAATTTTCTTAGTAAACAGATGAGACATTAAATAGTTGTATCAAAGTTCACCTTTTATTCACAAAGTTATCTTTTAGCCTTCAAACTAACTGCCTGAAGTCAAAATTCATCTGCACTGCTTGTCTTTGGGTGTGACACAGAGCACCTCCCAGAGCGAGCAATCACGCTGCCTTCAGACACACAGAAAATAAATCTCAGGCACTTCCCATGAGACTGATGTTGCATTATCCTGATGTATGCCAAGGTAAAGTCCAAATATACTGCTGAGTGGTGTGAACAGTCCCAAAACCCATCTCCCATCTGTCCTTCCTGTGGATCTGTTGAATATGGTGGAAGCTCGGAGGCACTCGGAGGCAGGGCAGGCCTTGGTGCAGCGGGGGCAGGAAGTCACGCATCCACACCACTGAGATCTTGAGGGATATGAGTCAGGAGATGATTTGTAGAGCACAATTAATTTGAAAAATACCACCTTTTTTTTTTCCTTTATATATTGTCTTTTGAGGAAATGACCAGTTTCTCCTATGTGTTTGACATTTGCAGCCTTTATTTCTCAAAAGGTTCTTGGGGAGTGGGAGCTGGAGGAGCTCACACTGTCCCAGCCATGCTGGCCAGCTGCAGGGTCCAGCATGTGTCAGTGTCACTCTGCAGAGCTTTATTTCTTGCAGTGTTAGAGAATTTTATTTGATGTTTGACCAGCCAAAGAGCAATAACCATTTCAGACTGTGCAGCAAATGTCCCCTTTATAAGTTGTGTCAAGTCACCATATCTTACAGCTCCGTGGCATTTGGCCCCATTCATCCCAAAGAAGGGTGGACCAAGGACATGTAGCAATAGGACAAGAGGTGATGGCTTTAAACTGGAGGAAGGGAGATTTAGGTTAGACATTAGGAAGAAATTCTTCACTGTTTGGGTGGTGAGACCCTGGCCCAGGCTCTCCAGGGAAGCTGTGGCTGCCCCATCCCTGGCAGTGTTGAAGGGCAGGTTGGATGGGGCTTGGAGCAGCCTGGGCTGGTGGGAGGTGTCCCTGCCTGTGCAGGGGGTTGTGACTAGATGATCTTTAAGGCCCCTTCCAACCCAAACCAGTCTGTGACTCTGTGACCACAGGATTATACAGACTCAGAGGATTGCTTGTTTTACCAAGGCAGGGAAGCATATGCTGGGGACATTCCCATCCCACCCAAGGACCCACCTCCCTGTGTCCTGCTGGCAAGGAAAGCTGCCTGCCACCCAGCATGGGTGCTCCCCTGGGAGCTGCATCACCACACGCTGCACCAGCTGAGCCACCAGCCCCTCCTGTCACTGCACTCACAGTGCTGCATTTCCAACCCACTACAGGAGCTCTCAGGAAGGGGTTGCCCAGTGTAACCATTTGCAATAAGTTGTTAACACCAACGGGGTTTTTTATTTAGTTTTATTTTTTAACTCAGCTATTAATACTCTTATGAATTGTTAATGCAAATGCAGAATTCTGATGCAAAGCAGCAGTGACTGCATTTGCTCTTCAAGTTGGCTGAATTCTCTGATGGGTTTCTTAGCACAGCCCCTACTAATGATTTTTTAAAATTCTTTTGACA
The DNA here is from genome assembly GCF_000747805.2 of Chaetura pelagica. Classification (NCBI taxonomy): domain Eukaryota; kingdom Metazoa; phylum Chordata; class Aves; order Apodiformes; family Apodidae; genus Chaetura; species Chaetura pelagica. The sequence continues at coordinate 821,722 of NW_009954216.1, read as the reverse complement.
ATGATTGAGGTCTGTTTTCCTGGTTGGTGACCAGGACTGACTGCTTCCTTCACTTCTTTGTTTATTAGCTTCCAGGCATAAAATTTATACAGAGAGCTGCTGATGGTGTGACCTTTCCAAGAGCATCCCAGTAGGCTGCCCATTGTCCCAGGAACCTGTCTCCTGTGAAGCTTTCAAGTTATTATTTAAACTGAGCTTTTTATAAACCTGCAGTGAAATCTGCATTTCCCAATAGTGGCTGAATTTAGAAAGTGCTCAGTGCTGGGAGCAGGTCGCTTTTGTTTCTAAAGCTCAGGGACCTGCTTTCTCATGCCTTGCAGAGCCAAGCAAGTTGCTGTGGTCCATATTCTCAGCAGATGAGGCTCTTGCTGGCATTCCTCGTGGGGAGCTGGATGCAACCAGCTGGTGAGTCTGACAGGTTTGAACAGCTTTTTCCCCTAAGCCCGAACACCTTCTAACCCCCATCGATCCTCACTAAAGGAACTGGCAAATGGCATGAGCAGCATCTGCCTGGGCACTGCAGTGATCCAGCACACAGGTGAGCCCCAGCACAGAGCTGGGGGACCTGCAGCTGGCCAGATGTTCACAGAGGGAGGAGAGGGGTCACTGGCTGGTGCTGAGCACACATGAGTAGACTTACTAACAGGCTCGGTGCGGACTGACTGCTTCCTTCACTTCTTTGTTTATTAGCTTCCAGGCATAAAATTTATACAGAGAGCTGCTGATGGTGTGACCTTTCCAAGAGCATCCCAGTAGGCTGCCCATTGTCCCAGGAACCTGTCTCCTGTGAAGCTTTCAAGTTATTATTTAAACTGAGCTTTTTATAAACCTGCAGTGAAATCTGCATTTCCCAATAGTGGCTGAATTTAGAAAGTGCTCAGTGCTGGGAGCAGGTCGCTTTTGTTTCTAAAGCTCAGGGACCTGCTTTCTCATGCCTTGCAGAGCCAAGCAAGTTGCTGTGGTCCATATTCTCAGCAGATGAGGCTCTTGCTGGCATTCCTCGTGGGGAGCTGGATGCAACCAGCTGGTGAGTCTGACAGGTTTGAACAGCTTTTTCCCCTAAGCCCGAACACCTTCTAACCCCCATCGATCCTCACTAAAGGAACTGGCAAATGGCATGAGCAGCATCTGCCTGGGCACTGCAGTGATCCAGCACACAGGTGAGCCCCAGCACAGAGCTGGGGGACCTGCAGCTGGCCAGATGTTCACAGAGGGAGGAGAGGGGTCACTGGCTGGTGCTGAGCACACATGAGTAGACTTACTAACAGGCTCGGTGCCAGTACCAGCCTCTGCAGTAACTGGCTTATGAGCTTCTCTCCTGACTCACAGCACCAGCAACCACCTTGTTCAGGGAATACAGAGCTCTGGCTTTTGGTATTTTTTTTTTCTTTTAAAGTTATGTTTTTAAAAGGTTAAAACTGAAGTTTATGGGGTGATCATACGTGATTATTAAACAAAACCATGTAGTTTTTAAAGGCAGTTGTTCTCCTTAAAATGTAAATTCTGTTATAAAAGGGTGTGGGGGGGAGAAGTGGAATTGAACAAAGCAGCTAGATTATTGATATTCTGAGACATGCCAGTTTAAAGCCTTTTCACAGTGACTTTTTTTGGTGACTCTCCAAGTGCAGTCATACCAGTGCTTCTTAAATATTCAAAAATACAAAGCAGTGGCACAAAGTGCAAAAGAAACCTATGGCAGGTTTTAATCTCTCAATTCCACCTTGTTTTTTGAGAAATACGGGAAAGACAAACAAAAAGGTTTAGAATGACATTGGCAAAGTATACATAATCACAAGATACACAGAGATCCAAAATAAATAATTGGCAGGATTTTCTGTCAAGTTTTGAAGGTCATTGTGACAAATTGGAGGTGTTCTTTGAGCACTTGCATAGATGGGTAGGAGATTTTGTACTGTAATGCAGATGGCACTAGGGATATAGGATGTTATTTCATATTGCTGCTCTGACAGCTGAAGTGAAACAGTGAAGTCAGAAAAAAATGCAATTAATTCCTTTCAGGGCCAAATTTCCACTTAGCTGAGTTTGGGTCATTGCTTCCATGGTTTCATTATCCTGCGCACAGGGTGAGAGGTTCATCGTTTTTCTGCTTTTCCACCAATCATTAAACAATTAAAATATGAAAGTAGCATTTAGTGGTAAATGATGGTAAACTGGGGACACCAGCAAAGGAAGATCACTGGTGCTTAGGCACAGCATGGATTGCTGATGCTGCATTTTTACTGCTTTGGGTATCCAGTTTAGATACATGGACCAGAATATCCCATATTTGAATATGTGGCTAGGGGAGAAGGTGCATCCTGCCCTTACCCTTCCCATTTTAAGAATGAGAAACTTTTGAAGTTAGATGTGCTAAGTGTTTCTGAACCTAGAACACTTTATTTCCCCCCTGTACCCTCCACAGCCCCTCAGCAGAGGTGATTTTTGTTTTTCAAAAATGTTCTTTCTCTGCCTTACGTAGAAGATAACAGGTTCCTCTGCCCACGGTGAAGATGTACTGCTGGAGGCATATTCCTTACCTCCCGAGCAGAGCTTCCATCTCCCATTGCAGCTTCCCTGGTTACAAAGGTTTGGTCTGAATTAGCTAAACCTCTGAGTCAGAAGAATGATGAGTGGTTCTCAATAGCATTAAAACCAGAGAGTACCCAACTTTACACTAACGCGCTGGGTTTGTCTTTTCCAAGATGGTCTGTTGCTTCAGATGCTGTTCTTGAAAATGGAGGGGGTTTGGCTCAGAGGTGCTCACACCTCCTAAGTCTGTAATTGCCTCCTGCATTGAAGTGATGCTGCAACAGTCAGACTGCTCAAGTCCAACCACTTTTCACATGTGGTTGACTTGTAAACAGGATAGAGCTGCAGCAGTTTGACTCCACCTGCCTTGCCATCCTTGTTTTGCCATTGAAGGGGATACCAGAGGAGAACATTGTGTTCACTTTCTCTGGCTTGTTTCAAAAGCCCCCTGAAATATTTTGTAGCTCACAGGCAAAAGGCAGTGCTGGCTGGAGGGGTGACACCTTGTCATTTGCTCTTAGAAAGAGGTCAAGTGAGTAACTGGCACAAAATCCCCCAAACGACAGGGTGAGTATTTATGTCGCTCCTTGTCAACTGGAAACTAAGGACAGCTTAACTTTTATGTTTAATATATAATGAGGTATTGATCTACTGGCAGGAGTTACTCCCTGAGCATTGTCCTCCAAAGTCTTTATTTCTTTATAGACAAAAATCAGGTAAAAAATATTTCATGTATGCTAAAAAAGCAAAATTGTCACCAGGAAGAGAAGGGGCCTCCTTCTTTCTTGAGATTAAGGACATAGAGGTTTAACAAAAAACACTGCAGTAAAATTGACTTGGGTTTTTTTTTGTGTGTATAGCTTCTGGAAAAGTAAGCACAGATGGTATTTAAATGATCTTAAAAATAGGATTCCTATGAGGAAACTGAAAAGCAGAAAAAAAGGAGCTGCCTTTCCTCTGAAGGCACCATCAGCAAAGGTCCCAGTGCTGGCCAAGGGCTGGAGAAGGCCTGCAGCTATTTGTGACTGAAATCGTGCTGAATCAACCCTGACCTTTAAGACTGGATTGATGGAAGGTTGTTCTTTGGCGTGTGCAAAGCCCATCACAGCAGCTCTCCTTAGGGCAGGGTGAGCTGGAGCTGGAGGTGGTGTGGAGGGGATCACATCATGTCTCTTCTTTTGCTGCAGTCGGGGCTGATGTGAGCTTGGAGTTGACCGGGCACCACCAAAATAGCCCAGTGACTCCAGGAGCCATTTGTGCTTATCTAAGGCTGAACTGAAGGTTTTCCATGAATGCACTATGTGCCTGCATTGTCTCCTGCCACGGGCTGTGTCTCGATAACCCTGAAAAATGTGGAAACATGCAAGTGGTTCTTTATTTCTTTGCTTGTAATAAAAAGTCTGCAGTGCTGCTTAGGAAGGTCAAGTCTGTTTGACACTGCCAGGGTGCTGGTATTCTTGGAATAACCATCTGTTCAGAGCACAGTGAAAAATTGGTTTGTAACTGCCCAAAGTCACATCAGCTCATGAATAAAATTTGAAAAAAAAAAGTGCACCAGTATTTTACCTCTTAGAGCAAAGAAATTAGCATTTATTTTTTTTTTGTTCGTGTCCATGACTTGATGAGTGCTGGTTTGTTAGTGATCTGATTGAGGGGGTGTTGGCCCAAAGGAGGACATGGCAGTGGAGCTCTGGGACTGTGGCTGGGTGACCAAACAGATCTTGACCAACAGCTCAGCTGTGAGGAGCAGAAGGGCAGAGAGGAGGCAGGACAGGGGCTGGCTGACCCACAGGGGCTGGCCATGGAGAACCACACTGACAGACAGAGCTTGAAATAAGAAACTAAATAACCTGTACACCCTGCTCCTACCTGAGGCAGGAACTGGTTTATAGTTTATTTTCCCCTTCTCTCTGCTACATTAATACATCGTGAACATTTTCACAGACTATTTTTTCAATTTCTTTCTTCCTTTCTTTTTTCTCCTGGCAACTTCAATGTTTCCTCTTCTCTCTCCTTCTCTATCATAGTCTTCTGTATGGTTGTTCATGTTCTTGCCAGCTGCTTCATTTTCATCTCTGTTTCTCCTACTGCTTCCCTTAAGGCATGATCCAAAAATATGATCCAGTGACTTCTGCAGTTTTTATATTTTATTGGTTGGCCCCAAAATGTGCCATGTTTTGGATCCCTATATTTTGCAAGCCCAAAACTGGCAAACCAGCTTCCCTTCTTGGCTAGATTAGGACTGCATTGCTGCTTAAATTAGTGAAAATACTTTACAGTTAAGAGCTGATGAATGATTTCCCCAGGCACGCTGTGGCTCACCTGGTGCTGCAGGGCTTGTCACTGACACCCTCACTGCTGCTCTTTGGGGCTGTGTGTTGTGATACAGGGAGTAGAAAATCCCAGATAAAATATTGGAGCTTTTAATAATGATGTGGCTCAGAAGGGCTAAATATTGCTCCTGTCATTGAGTGTAGAGCAGCTGGGATGGACTCTTGAATTTCTTCACCTTCTTACTGGTTCCTGTGAAATGGGAGTCCCTGGCACTAACATGGAGATCAGCAGCTTTGGGAGGTGCTGCTGGGAGGGATAAAAACTACAAGTTTACATTACTTTCTGGTGTGGAAAGTTTCATTAAAAATTAGATCTCTGAGCTCAGTCTCAATTTAATAAGAGATAATATCTCCAGCTTCTTAAAATTTAATTTGATAGTTTATGAAGGAAATAATTAAAAAATATCGTGGCATCAGTCACTTTTTATTTCATAGAGAGTCTGTATAAAAAAGTACCATTTATACTGCAGTGAGAGTTTATATTGGCCTGTGAGTTTCATTTGTCCTTATTGACACGATAACCACTAATCCAAAGGAAATGGGAAGGAAATGATTGAAATTTGTTCCTTTTTAATAAAGGGTAATCTTGACCTTGAGGCTACAGAAAGTGAAAGTTGGTGGGAAGTTTGGAAAAGTTGCAGTTTTGTGGGGAAAGAGGATGTGCTACCTGTCTCTGGGAGGTAAAGAGATAAACTAAGGGACTCTAACTCATACCAAGTAGTGTATTAGTGCACGTAGAGTTTCACTGTGTGATGTGAAGAATGATAAGCAGGTAACACCCCCTGGTCTGCATGTCACTGCTCACTTGGGCGAGCAAAGTCTAACCCGACAGCTGATCTTCAGTCATCTCAGCCCTGACTCCTGCATGATGAAAAGCTTATTGCTGGGCACCTTGTCCCCTCATGGCAGGCTCCCATGACCTCTGTTCTCTGACTTTCCTGGCACAGTTTTGTTTTGGGGATAAGCAGGAGAGGAAAAGTACCCTTTTATCACTGACTTTCCTGGGAACTCAAAGCTGGAGCCCTTTTGATCTGACAGAAAACTTACTGTGGCTCTTCCCAGGTTACTGTCTTCTCTCATGACCTGAAAATGCTCAAGAGTGCTTCATCTGCAGGCCATAGCAATAGGCTTCAGAGAGTGTTTTGAAGATTGGATTTGTTTCTGGTTTTAATAAAACTATTTTTTTCTATCCTATTTTGGACACACTACAGTTTTCAGTAACTGCCTTGAATCAAGTCCATAAGTAAGTCTAACATGCCAAAAATAGATTAATCTCAAGTTTCTCTTACAATTACCACTCTGGATTTCTGTATCACGTGCTGCTTAAGTGGTTTACAAGCAATTACAGACCAAGTCTTCCAGAGCCTCTTGGAAGAAGCAATTCCCACCCTGCTTTACAGAGAGAAGCAGAGCATTGGAGAAGTTCCAGTCCTGCTCCCCAGCTCTAGCACCCTCCTCCATGACATGCAGAAAGGAGGTTTCTCCACTGGTAATCTTGACTTCAGCAGAGTTGCCCAAGGCAATTTAGCAGCAGAAAAAGAGAATCCAGATTTTCTGCTTTTGTTCCTGTCCTCAAGTGTAAGTTAGACTTAGTCAGGCTGATGCTCTGCTGCTGCCAATCTTTCTTCTGTTCTTGAATGGTGCAGGTGAGGGTTAGAAGCCCTTCAGCCAGGCAGAGGGGAAGGCAGACAGATGCTGAAGTCATTGTTCATGTAAAAGCAGAACCTGATGAGAAAGATTAACTCTGTGTTTGGGAAGCTGCTTCCATAAGTCACAGTTAATCCCTTCCCCGTGGCTCTTTAGAACTGAGCGGATTCGTTGTGAATAATGGAACCTGGTGCCATTTTATCTGTGGTTTTTCCTTTGTTATTACCTTGAGGAACAGATAATATGAACATGAAATTAGGAATTACCTGAGGATTGTGTTCAGTAAAGCAGCTTCAAGTCTCCCAGTAATCACAAATGGATACAAGGATCTTCACGTACATGTTTTCATAACCTTTTTTTTTTTTTAAACTTGCGTAGTTATTTGTTTTAGATTTGTGGAAATCAATTTAGTGAATATTTGAAGCCTATAGCTGGTATAGTTGGAGAAGCAAAAACAGGCAGAGGAGCCTACCTGGATTGGAAATGGGGGTTTATGCAGTGAAGTTGCAGGTGGTTAGTTCTCATTCCAGGTGGAGAGGCTCTGGAAGCCCTGCAGACCTGTGGCTGCTGTGCAGAGTGGAATGCTAATATATTTAAATGCTATTGAACAACAGTGATTTTTTAAAAGCAGGATTTTTTTAATCTGGCAAGATTAAATGAAAACATGGCATTACCATCTCTGCTCTCAACCCTTAATGCCAGAAGGCAGGAGGAATATCTTGTCCCCCTCCTGCCAGAACTGGGGACAAGAACTTACTCTACCAACAGTGATGTTCAAAATGGGGTGTTTCATAGTCACACAGAGGTACAGCATTATTCTGCATTTTCTGCTCAGAAAATTACCATATGCAGCACTGTAAGACTGAATAATCCAGGCCCTGTTGAAAAGTCATCTGATTTTTCCTCCTAGGTTGCTTAATTAATTTCTTTTAGCTTTTCTATACTGTTTGATGAATGTTATTTCAAACTTCTGTCAAAGGGGATGTGAGGAGGGGAAAATGAGCCACTTTCTGATACAATTGTATTTCCCTTAAAAAACAGAGAATTAGTAAAAATAGTTGATGGCACATCTGTGTGAGGAAGTCTAACAGAACTGGGCAACTGTACAATGTTTTGTGGTAGAGGGAAGGCTCCAGGTGGAGAAGCCCCTTTATTGTCATAATTAAATTGGAAGAGGCACCTTATCATAGACCCTGGAGTGACATGGAAACAATATCCTTTGAAGTGATTGCAGTGCAAACAGTTAAAGGAAACAGGTTTATTCTATTTTAAGATGAAACATGCAGCTACCTGGGTTAAAGGCAGGGGTGCAGGTGGCTGGAGTGGGTGGTCACAGGGGTTTTGTGCATGGAAACCCACCACCCAGCCATGCTGCTGAGTGCCAAGATGTAAGGTTGTTAGGTCTACTTAGGAGGATTCTTGGGCTGGGCACCCCAGTTCAGAGATTTCAGGAAAGTTAGTGTGCACAAATTATTCAGCTGCTGGTTACACACAGTTACTATATTTGACTTACAAGTAGCTGCTTCTTCCAGCTTGGCTTGTGGTGGCATTTCCTCCCCTCACTATGCTGAGTGAATAATTTATGGATGAAGTTTGTCTTTTTCTCACATTTATATTTGCCATTTCAAAAATCTTCGTTGAATAATTTATCAAAATCAGCCTTTTTCTTTAGTCCTTTTCAGAGGAGGCCATAGGAAAAGTTTCTGCTGCTTCCCCAGAGGTTCCCAGAACCACCTTTCTCCTGTGAATCCACTCCAGTTTAAAATATCTGTTTTGTGGTTATTTGCTGCAATTCGAGTGAGTTACTTCTTAAAAACTTTCTAATTGATGTTTTTACCAGGATAGTTCCCTTTTCAGTATTAGTGAAAAAGGACAAGGGCACAGTTGAAGTCTCTTCATTTGTAAACATATTTGAATATTCCTGGTGCATGTTTTAATATGCACCTATTCTCCACTGATGTGAATGCAGCTTGTCTGTTTTAAGGTGGAATACATCTGTGGTGATGTGTTTTGGTCTCAGAAACTCTAGTGTCCAGAAAAAACAGTGCAATATTTGGCCAGCAGAAATTCTCCTGCGTGACTGAGGCCTTAAACAAAGCCATAAATCACAGAGGTTGGCTTCCTGCCCTGGCTGCGTGGCACAAATAATGGATGTTATGGTCAGATATTCCCAGTGTGTGGCTGTTGCAAAGGCCACGGTGACCTGCAGGTGCCACAGGAGATGAGCTGGGGCTGTTTGGGATGTCTTTGCAATTGTCCCTCCTTGCTGGGTCACACCCTGCCCTCAGCAGACCCGTATCCTGAGCCGTGTAAAGGCAGGCAAGGCTGAAAGCCTCTGCACCCAGTCAGGAAGGAATTAATTTCCATGTGGAAGGCAGTGGTGCTGAGCAGCATTCCCTGCTCCCTGCTGCCCGGCACCCAGCGCTGCTGCCCGTTCAGCTGCTGCCTGTCACAGCTCCTCATGTTGTCTTATAGAGAAATTTCCTCCTACATGCTATTTGAACATATTTTTTTTTCTCCCTGTCCTGACAAGTGATGCTGCCAGCAGAAATTACTTCTTTTCAGGGCTGGCAAACACTGTTTCTTACCTGATGGCTTGCTGGGAACACGACTGGGAAAAACGTGCTGACGTTTTAGAGCAGCGTGAGTGACTGAAGATCTTGGCCTGAGAAACTCTGTGAAGTGACAGGGGGTGGGGGCTGCAAACACGGGCTGGAGGGGGTGCTTCTTGCTGTGTCTGTCAGGAGAGGAGAGGCACAGTGCTGCTGCTCCTAGCTCAGCCCTGTGTTAGTCATACCAACATAGCAATGTTTTCTGCTTTTCCCGCAGGGGAGCCGGGAGGGGCGGGAGAGCAGCTGCACATCCCAGGGCTGAGCTGGATGCTGACACATCAGCACCTTTACCCTGGACACCATCCTGAGCCTTGACATTTCAGGGGAGAGCAACCCCCTAGATTGTGTTTATTCTCTTTCTCTCTTATTTCAATTACCTAAATATTGATATAATTCAACACCTTATTTCAGGACAGCTAAGAAAGCTGTAGAACAGATACTGTCTTTCCTGTGCTGTGTAGCCCATAATTAACAAATCAACATTTTCTGTATTACAGGATGAAAACAGGACTAAGGAATCTGCTGGTGGTGGTGTTGGGAGGAATGTGGCACACTGCACCATGTCTGGGCATTAATACTTTCATTTATTTTCAAATAGTTTGCAGAGCAGCTGACAGCTGGCACAGGGGCTGTGCACCACCAAAACAAATGGAATAAATGCCTGGAATAGTTTTGGGAATTGCTGTACCTTTCAAACCCTTTACTCTCACTGTAAGGCAAAAGAAGAAACAGCTGTTATTAATTTTCTTTCTTGTAAGAGGCAATTCACTGGCCCATGCACTGTTTGCATGGAACTGACTCTGGTTGCTGTAGGGTGTGTTCTGCATAGCAGTGAGGCATAAATCCCATGGAAATATAGAAGATGACAGGGATTACAAGTCCTTCCTGAGAAGCTGGAACAGAACCCATTAAGGTATTTCAAGTCATGCAGTTCAACAGCCCTCAAAGTATAACTTGATTGTAATTCAGGAGGTTACTAAAAGGAAATCCATAGTAGGGTGTAAGATAAGCAAAACCCAGAAGTGTATTTACTATGAGTGGTTAAATGTGAGGTGTGTGAGGCCTTTATCTTCTTGTCTGCAGTTTATCACCACTGAAGCCAAGTAAAAGAGGAGTATTAACTCCTTCACAAGAGAAGATTGGATTAAGCTTTCCCAAAGGTTTTACAGGAGTTCTTTCCATTTCACTCTCACCTAGATTAGCCTCCAGGCTGTTTCCAGATCTGTAAAGGAGAAGGTCTTGGCACATGGGAGGGAGGGGAGGATGGCTAGGGTCTTGTTTCTTCATGGAGGAATTTGCCTTTGACTTCTGTAAAGGAGTTAGGAGACCTATAAAGTCCTACCTTAGTGCAGGGCTTCTCTTACTGTGGAGCTTGCTTTTTCAGATTCCTTTTTGCTGTGCTCTCTGCACTTGTCTGTGGCTCTAGTTACTTCAGCTCAGTCTGTGCATGTGAAATAGCTAATGAAATGCTGCAGTGTTTGGGCATTGAGGTGGTTGAGTTTATATACTGAGATACTGAATGATTTCTTATGTTATCTCTTTTATGCTGTGTACAACCTTGGAACAAGCCCTTTCTAAAATACACCTAAATGGAAGATAGATGCAAGAAATAACTGCTAAATAACAACCACTCAGACAGAGAGGTAGTATGGAGCACCACATACTGGTGTTTCCAATTAACTTCCATGGCTTGAATCCTTAACTTTCCTCTTAACTTTCATTTCAGGAATCAAGAAGAAAAAGTCAGTCAGTCTCTCTCTGCACAATCCTCCCTGTGTGACTTGGAAATAGATCCAGGTTTTCTGTATTTTAGTTCTGTGTGAGAAGGAATTCTGCAGCAGCAGGACACAGGGTGCTTGGTCCTGCTCCAGTGCAGGGAGAGGATGTGGCTGCTTCTGGAATGGTGAAATCCAGCCTCTGTCAGTGCCTCCCTTCCACCTGCTTTATATTAGTTTTAGAAATGATGCAGTCTGGCTGCAAGGGGGTTCTCAATCATAACTATTAGTTTGGGCAGGATGGGTTATCCAAGCAAAGGCTGATTATGCAGAGATGATTATTTTATGCTTCAGAAATATTTACTGTCTAAAGATTCCAGGTTTTTTCTTAGCTTTTTTTCAAATATATTATAATTTGCTTTACATGCACGTGTGTGAAAAAGGGAAAGCACTTAAGGAATATTGTGTCTTACTATTCCAGTGACAGCTTAACTTAAAATAAGTGATCACAGGCAGACACTCATCACTTTCCAGCTAATACCAGCACTGTTTGGAACAGGAAAAAACCTCTGCATCTTGGGGGCTCTGGCAAGTAACTGTGAGGAAGGTGTAACAGCCCTTGGAGCTGAAATGAAGGGCAGCTTCCCTGCTGTTTCATTTTGAGGAGGTGGGCAGTGACTCTTTCTTGCCCACTAATAGATGGTGCTGGTCAGCTCAGCATCTTCTCCTTCATGTCAGACTGGTGATTTTCAAGGGCCTCATGGTTCTTTTTCTGATGCTTTTTTCTCTCTCGTTACTGTTGTGAATGCTGCGTCTTGTTTGAGCTCCTGGGCACTATGAGACATCTAGTAGATATTGAATCTTGTCATTTTTGATAAATCTCTGCAAATCACAGACTTTAGCTGAAAATGCAGCTCAGCATCCTGAAGTGCCAGTTTAATCTATTTCTAGCATTGGAAAAAAAAAAAAAAAAAAAAAAAGAAGGAAATTGGAAAAACTCACAACTTTATACCAGTAATAACAATGGGAACCAATTTGCTTTCAGAAAATAGTTTAATCCCTAGAGTATCAGAGATGGCTTTTGAGTATCATGTTTAACCTAAGGTAAGGAAGTGTCCTGTTGTTGTGGATTGTATTAAAAAAACCTGAACCTTCTTCCTTTAAAAGTTCATTAAAGTGCAATTTTATTTTGCTGTTTCCCAGTCTGAAACTGGAAGTGGAACAGCCTTCTCTTGGAAATCCTGGGGACTGTTTGTGCCTTAGCATCATCAAATCACTTCTTGTGTACGTGCCCTTCATGTTATTTTATCTGAGCTTGTGATCTGAAGGGATCTGAGTATTAATCATGATGGTGGAGAGCAATGGCAGTTCTGTTTAAGAGATGATGGATTACTCACCAGGAGAGCTAGAGGAACCTTTTAAAGACAAAAATGGGTTCTGGCTACCTCTTTGCCAGGTCTATGTGTCTTAGTCTTTGAAATTTCCCTTTGGTTTCAGCAGGGTAAGAGGACAAATTTCACTGCTGTTCTCATAAGTCCATCAAATTAAATGTCAGATGAATGCAAATTAAAATTCAGATGCTGCATCTGCCAGGTTCTCAGGATCAGACAGAGTTAATTTCCTCATAGATGCTAATCAGCCACTTTGCTGGCTCTGGACAGGCTCCAGGTCTCCAAGAGGCCATGGATGGAGTTTCTGGGATGATGGTAGACAGGTTCATGGCTGTATGTCTGCAGTAAAATGGTAAAGCACATCCTCCTGTTTCAGCCTGTTCTTTCTCAGGCCAGCAGATTTCATACTTGTTATAGGCTGCTGAAGGTGTCCTAGGAACAGCCCCTTCTAGTCACATATTTTTTTTAATGGATTTCCTCTGTATCTGGACATCTCTCCTTTTTTTTTTTTGGTGTGTTTGGGAATCACTGATTCAAATTAAAACATCCAGTGTGATGTCAAGATTGACACCCTCAAAACAGCAGCCCTGTTTTAGTTTTAGGGCTGCTTTAGGTTTCTCTCCAAATACCATTAGTTACCTAGAAAATCTGTAGGCTTATCTGGAAGTATATAGAGTATCCAGAGGCACAGGTAAATGCATCTTTAACTGCTAAAGGAATTAGGAGTGAATGGGATGGCCACCTGTTTAGCATTCAAGTTTATCTATCTAAACTACCATTTTCATTTCTACTGTGGTTGTGACATATAAATCAATGCCCACAAAATAAAATTGTTTTGTTTCATAATCCTTTGTGCCAGGGTTATCAATAGTTCATTAGTCTTGCTTTGCATCTGTCAATAAAAGGCTGCAATTGAGAGAGAGGGATCTCAAGGAAAGCAGTGAGTATATTCCATAAGGGAATATACTCTTCCACTGTGGCTGCCCTTTCTCTCCTTTCAATTGCAGGCTGCATGGAGCAGTTGGAATGTATGCTCAGATTTTTTTCTCTTGACAAAGCTTAGAGATTGGTTCATGGCTTCACTTGTTCCTGAAGAGCTCCAAAGAGCTCTCGAGTCTCTGAGCTGTAGTCACACCATGAAAACACGTGTGAGCAAGTTCCCCAGCAGGATCAGTGTTGATCTGAACTGTCCTCTGGGTTTTGCCACTCACCCAGAAGACACTCCTGCAATGGGAAGTTTTCCCTTCCTGGCTAGAAAGCAGTGTGCCTCTAACCAAGGTGACAGCAGCTACATGCTGGCTCATGAGTGCCCAACTCCAGGCACTCCAGGTGCTCCTCCCTCATTACCCTGGTTTATGTAGCTTGACCTGAGAGGTTGGATGTTGCCCCAGCAGGGTGGCATGGCTTCAGGCCATGTCACACATCATCCTGCCAAATTCATCTTAGCAGCTTTTTGTCATCTGGCTCCTCTCAATCTGTGTCACAACTCTACACAACATGCCAGAGATGACGTGTGTGCCACTTCTGGGTCCAAAGGTGGCCAAACAAAACTTGAGCACACTCTTGGTAGTTTCAACTTTTTATCAATTAATTAGAACTCTGCATAGTTTGACTAGGAGGTCAACAGATAAATTGTGTTGTTAATTAGATACCAAATAATTAGTTGATGGCTCCTGGGATGCCATTTGATTTCTTTCACCACAATTGTTATAGTTACAACCAAGTTTTACTAATGAGCAGCATGCAATAGTTTCAAACCCACACCATTTCCCTTACCCCTTGTTTCTCAGTGTGCTGCTGAGAGTGACAAATGGGGGAAAAATTAAAATTGCAAACTGGAGGGGGAAAAAAAAAGTGTATTTTGAAATTTCTCCCAAGATATGTTTGCTTTTCTAGGAAAGTCAATGTTATTGGTATGTAAGTTAGAAAAGTGATCTGGTACCACTGGGCTACAGTTGAACAGAAAATATTTGTGTATAAAAAAAGGAGTTATTTTAAGTTTCTTGTGTTGCAGGATTTTCTATCAATATTTTACCCTCAGAAGTAGGTGCAGAGACTTTGTCTCCCTTGGCAGGCACATGTGAGCTGTTTCTCTGCTAACCAGTCATTCCTCAATGGTTTTCTCTGCTGATAAAAGTTAGCAAAGGGAATGAAAAGGGACAAATGCTCACAGCTTTCCAGAAAAACAAGGAGAGAATGGAAGAATTTGAGTTCCTTTTGAAATGACGTCTCTGCCCTCTGGCTGCAGGAGTCCCTGCAAGCCCTGAGGATGTGTCCCCTGTTTCTGCACCCACCCATTCCAAGGTGCCTCCATGGGCAAATACTGCCTGGGGCCACCTTCTCCTGCCATTGCCAGCTTGGAATGTGGCAGAGTGAAAAGTAGTTCCATCTGCAGGTGGTGTTCTGGGCTTATGAGGAATACTTGAAAATCTGTACTTCTGAGAAGTAATGATTGGAAATGTCTCATCTTTCTTCTGCTCCAGGCCAAATGCAGATGTTAGTCAGAAAGATTATCCAGTAGAGGCAGCTTAAACTGAGCTTTCCCCAACTATCCTACATTTTTTTGAATAAAAACTCTTCAGTGTCCTCATCTCACCAAAATAACCAGTGTTATCTCTGTTGCTGCAGGGTAGAGCCAGATGACAGCAGCTGCAGCAACAGGCAGACTCAGTACCAGGAAAGTGGGACGGTGAGAAGGTAAGAGGATATTTGGAACATTTATCCCCTGTCTTCTCCTTGCAAAGCTCTTCCACAGCTGGACGGTGGCTCTGACTGTCACACTGTGTTTGAAGACTAGATCCAAGAAGTGACTCAGGGCCCATCTGTGTTGCCAAATAACTTCAGTCTGTTGCTTGCTCCTGGTCTTTGCTGTCTGACTGACGGCAAATGCTGTTTGAAGTGTTTTGAAGTGAGCCAGCTTGTTCCCTCCAAGAGGAGACTCTCCTGGGCTGCTCTCACAGATGCAATGTGTCTTCTCATCATCAAGCTGTGTCACAGGTTCGATGAGCTGTGAAACATCCTTGATATCACCTCAGCTGTCTTGGCCCTCAGCCGTAGGGTTGCTGAGTGGGACCTGATGGGGGGGTAGGCTGGGTCAGACCATGTCATCCAAGGGGGAACTGGTCCTGGGCAATGCCCCAAAATCCTATAGCCCAAAGAGGGAAGAAATTGTTCAAGGTTGGACAGATGAGCACACAGCAGGGGTGGTTTGCTCTGCCCAGGCTCCCTGGCTGTGCTCATGGAGTTGCCTTAGTTGTGAGTAACCTACAGTTTTAGTAACAATTTAAAATTTACAGCCTACTGTGAAGGTAAGTTTTTTATGGGCATCTACAGCTATATTACTTTTTGCTAGTTTTATCAACAAATACAGCCTTTCTTAACAGCCTTTCTACCCTTTTGCCTCACGATTTATTTTTAAATGTGTTATAAATAGCCAATGCTCTAGATTGGGCCGGTTCCCTAGGGAAATAAGTGCGTGCCACTTAGATATTGGAGGTTAAATTCTCCCCTGCCTTATGCTCACTGAGTACAGCACTAGGGGAAGTGTAAGGCAGGAAAAAGCTTGATACTGTGTACAGAAAGTAATTTAAAGAATCACACCAATTGTATTTTTAGAAACTTTATTTATAAGGTCAATTTATTTTGTCAAATGACCAGTAATTAATTTGACGGAAGATGTTGAAGAGACTAAACCCTCAACTCTGCTCTATTTTGGACCATGACATTAAAAATACAAGACTGGAACATACTAGGTTTCCCAAGTGGGGCCCAGTGTTGGGTAAGTGATGTGTGGGGTGAAACAGAGCAGGGGAGGGAGGGCTGAGCTCCCTCACCCCTGGTGGGCACAGGCTGATTGTCCCCATCCCAAGCTGGCCCCTGCACCCTGCTGCTGCAGCACCTTGCTGTTTGTGCCTCCAGGCCCCCAGAGGGCACCAGGAGGGATACTCCACACATGGAGAAAGAAAAAGTGTGAGGAATGTGTGTCATTATAGGGCATTTTGGCTGTTTTTTTCCAGAAATGCTGACTGACAGCCAGTCACTCAGCACAAGCTACTGCATGTTCTTCATCTCAGCCATCTGCTGTGGTTCCCTGCCTGCTCCTGGTGGAAGAATTGTCTTTTTCTCCATCCTGTTCAGCTTCCTGGATGGCTTATCCCTCCTGTGCCAAAGCAGGATCAGGAGGCTGCTGAGAAGAGTGACCTGGAGGAGATGGGTATAAATGCTGACCTCCCTGTAGGATAAAGGTACACATCACCCACTGATGCTGTGGTTTAGCTCCTCACTCACAAATCCCTCTTGGTTCTAATAAAGAAACCAAAACAAAGTGAGTTTGGAGAAGCTGTGATCTGTCTTATGCGCTGGAGAGACTAAATTCCTCTCCCCACCAGCTGTGGGAATTGTGCTCCAAAATTCACAGCAGTAGAATCTTTCATACTGCTGATGTGTGTAATGGGATCCACTCCTTTACCATAATGAAAGATGGTTAGATACAGGTGAAAAAAAGCTTCAACCTCTTTTGACCCCACAGAAGGTGGAAAGAACAGCCCGACTGATTCAACACTGCCTATTTTTTTTGCAAGGCGAGTATTGTGCTATTCATACTTTGGTTTAACAACCCAGCAGAGAACACAGCATGACTGGAGCCAAGCAGAGGAGTGGAGGGAGTGAGGAATGGCAGCACAGATCAGCAGCAAAGAAGCAGTCTGCTGCAGCACCTGTACAGAGAGCCCGAGGCCAGCGAGGGCCGTGGCAGAAGGATTGCGATGGGAAGTGGCCTGGGGAGCACCATATGCACTGAAAGGCTGAGAACAGCAGTTTAAGCCATCCTAAAGATGGGGGGGAAATGTCTCTGTCCTTGAGTAAGGGCAAAGAGAAGGAGGAATTTTGCAGACAGGCAGTTTAGGACCATACTTTTAACGTTAGGCAAGTGCAGCTTTGCTTTTATTTAAAGTAGAGTGTGGTGAGGCTCTGTGGATGTCCCAGGGATGCAGGGAGGAGGCCAGCACGGCTGCTGGGTGTTTCTGCAGATGAGAAATAAGGATTGAAATGGTTGCAGGAAGTTTACAATAAAAAGCAATCCATTAGTCACCCAGCAAATTAACTGCTTTGAATGCAAATTAGAGTGAGCTTCTGTTTCACTTTGTTCACTGTGTTCTTCCTTAGATAGGGTTTGAAGCAGAAATCATTTAAAGTAGGAATATAGTTGAATAACTTTCTCAAAATAGCCTCTGCTATTGCTCTTAAGACTTTTGAGAGCTGTGTAATGCTAGACTTTTCCTATTAAATTTATTTTCTTCCTAATTTTGAATTTCCCTAATCTGCTGAGGCTGTCCCACTTCAGATAAAACAGAAGGAAATGTATTGTGTGAAACCAAAACAGGTTGTTAAAGCCACCCCATGGAGTGCAGGTGTAAGGTCCCTCACAAAGCAGGCAGACAGTACAGTACTGTCTTTTCTGTGGGTTTTTTCCACAGTTTTTGTTTTAAATTAATACTACTGGAAGATGAAGGATGAGCCACTTACCTGACTTGCTTTGGTACCTACAGCAGTAAGAGAGTTCATGGCAGAGACTCCTGGAGGTGTTGGACAGATAACCTCCTGGCCAGACCCAGCAGTATTCCAGGATTCCCATCTGGGTGAACTTAGATCCTCCTGCAGGTCTCTTCCTTTAATAAGAGCAGAAAATAAGGTCTTTTGAATGACCTAAGTGTTTGGCTTCTGGTTTTGCTTGCTCAAAATTGTGACCTTAGAGCTGAAAGGGACTGTGAGTTTGCTGTTGCCCTCCTGGGGGGTGGGAAGCAGCCAGGCAGCCCCAGTGCTAAGGGCATCCCGGAGCCAGGTGGGATGCAGGGCTGGGCTGCAACAGCTCCACTACAGTCCCATGGCTTTGCAACCCATTTCCTGGTGACTGCAAGATGGTTGCACAGACCTCCTTTTCTTCTTAGCTCAATGTGAATGCATACAGGTAATGAATGGAGCTTGAAAATCTTCCTGGTTCTTTTCTGAACATTCTGCTTCATCATTCCTGACGTGTCTTGCCCTGAACAAGCCAACACCAAGGAATAACTTACTGTAGATGATCAGAAACACCTTTTCTCTCCTTTTGTCCCAAAAGGCAGTGCACATAAATGGCATGGTGGCATGTTGCCTGTAAACAGAGTTGCCATTTCCATATATAACCAAGGTGTCATGCAGCTCATTAGTTCATAATGTTTAGGAAAAAAGAAATCTGTGTCAGCAGCTGAGGTTGTGGCTGTCAGTGCTTTTATTAATAGTCAAAACATTTGATCTTTTGAAGAAAGAAAAGAAAAATCAGCTCCTGTATTTTTAAAAATACTTTGCACTTTGTCCTATCTAAAAGCATCAAAGAGTGAAAAATTGAATGTGACATTATATGTTTTAGTGGCCCCTAATAGCCAGTCACTCCACCAATTTTCCTCAGTTTATCTTTAATCTACTACTCCAGAACTAATTAAGGGCTGAATGCCTTTGCACCGATTTTCATTTTGTCTTGAGTTATTGTGACATCTTTACTACAAATTCTTTTTCAGTCTAATTAAATTCCTGCAGCATAAATGTCATTATTAATATCATCACCTTTGGTAGACTAACTTTGCCTTGGTCTCTTGATAACTGCATTGTAGACTAACTCCCTTTCTTCCTGGTTAATATTTGAAAAGTTTGGCTTGAAGTAAGAACATCTTGAGGCTTAGCATAGACAGAGAATCCATTAATATATTAATTCAAATTGATGGGGTTTTATTAAAAAATCCAATAGTTATGCTGTTATATTATTTTTCAGAAGAATATTTCGAAACTAATTAAAAACTTTTCTTTTTATCTTCAAAAATGGTTCCTGTATCCTAAGAATTCTAATAAAGTGAGGATTAGAAGTAACACTATGTGGCAAAAATTTCCAAATAATTAATTCAGGTGGAAGGGAGATTTGCTGAAAGATTACATGTGGGACAGCAGAGGACTGCCAAAAATGAGTCTTCATTTCCTCACCCCAGAAGCAGCTCAGCTGTGGGCTCTCTGCAGAGGACAGGACACCATCCCCAGGTGGCTGGAGCTCAGCAAAGGGCTTGTAGGTGAGTCCTTTTTTCCTTAGCAGGGAAATGTAAAGAAGAACTCTCATGAAAAAGA
Organism: Chaetura pelagica; assembly: GCF_000747805.2. Lineage (NCBI taxonomy): Eukaryota > Metazoa > Chordata > Aves > Apodiformes > Apodidae > Chaetura > Chaetura pelagica. The sequence continues at coordinate 802,349 of NW_009954216.1, read as the reverse complement.
ATGTCTATGGAAATGTCACAACATGTCCATTAGTTTGTCTAACATCTTGATAACTCTTGGTTAACTGTGAATTTATTAATGATCTTTTAACTCTGAATCCATCACTCAGTAACACAGAGATTTTCTGAAGAGCACAGATAACAGTGAATCGCCTTGTGTGGGAGGCGTTCGGGGAGTAAATCAACAAATTGATTCCTAGTCTAAAAAACTGGTTAATTTATTAAGGTGAAGTTTTGATCTTTGGTCTCTCAAAGTTTTGATGAGTATTAGTGATATTAGAATTGCAGGTCCAGACATCCAGAACAATCTATTAACTTAATAGGCAGTGAGAGTCTGAGATGGATTGCTATAATCACAGCATGAAAACTGAAATGTGTGCTGGAGAGAGAGATAACAGGGCCAGACTGGAACAGCCACAGAGATGTGGGGTACTACAAACATCAACAGCTTGAATTCTGATGAACACAAAAGGAGAAAAAAATGCTGTTCAGAATAGGTGAGACTCTTATAATTTGACTCTAATAAAATAGTAGTAAATTCTTCTTCACAAGCCCACATGAGTTCAAGGAAGCCTAAATAAGTATAGGGAGGCTGTTAGTTCCTATTGGCTCTACAGCACAACCTACATCATCAACCCCTTGAGAAGCCATGATCCACAGTAGCATCATGGTCTGTATGGGGCTGATATAATTAATGAAGCCTCTGGAACCTTCAGATTGAAGCAGAGTGAAGTAGAAAGCTTGCTGCTGCTCCTCCTTCCCACCTTGTGTCCTCACTGCCTTGAGGGATGCTCTGGGGGTTTGGCTGGGGTTGCACCAAAGCTACAGGCAGAGGCTGTTCCTGCCAAGGCAGCCCAGTGAGGGATGGCCAAAAGCTCTCCAAAGTCTGATTAAATTGCCAAGTTAATGTATTGAAGGAAGTGCACTTCCATAATTAAATTGCTTCGATGCAATTACTACCTCCTCCAGTTTTTTTTCTTGCCCTCTTGCTTGTATTTTGTCTGTCCTTAAAGAAATCCATACTTCCTTGAAGAAGTCCACACTCCTAGAGCTTCCTGGAAGGAGTCAACACTTCCAAAGCTTCCTTGAAGGAGTCCACAATTCCAGAGCTTCCTTGAAGGTCTCCACACTTCCAGAGCTTCCGTGGTGCTCCCTGAATTTTGTAGGGAAGTCCTCAATGCTCTTCCTCTCTCCATCCTCATAAAAGCCAAAGGGAGAGGGGTGTCCCGTGGGCTTTCAAAAGCTTGGTCCTGAGCTGTCAAGCACAGCAGGTGGTCCCAACACCCCCCTCAGCTCAGAAATCCTCTGGTCTGATTTTAAACATGGTGCACTGGCTTATCTGCTAAATAAAATCTAACTGAGAAATGTTGATACTTAATGAAATATAAGTTTGGGGATTTCACATAAGAAAGCTGCTATCACTGCTTTAATTTATTAGAGGAGAGTTATGTGCAGATGGTATATACAGAGTTATTTCCTGACTGTACTCCAAAGTAAGTTGATTTGTGGTTTAATGACTTTTATCAAAATGAAATAAGCATTTGATCTTTGGATTTGATCTGGCTCTATCTGCAGCTGCTCCACCACTACAGCAATTACTTCCAAACTGGGCTTTTTGCCCAGGCAAATGGAGTTCGTCCTTGTTTCATGTCTCATTGACTGTCCTGATAATACACACAGTGGGACTGTAGTTTTTTTCTTCCTCTAAATTTGATAGGTGTGAAAGCAGTGAGGGAGTAATTAACTTTTTTCAGTATCTGTGTTGTTTTATGATAATACATTTGCTACCACTGGCTAATTTTATCTTGAAGCTGCTCCTAACTAAAATTAAGTACAAGAATGTGTAATTTTCTCTACGTAATCCTGCTTATGCCCTTTTATAGAAAACCAAGAAATTCTTTTATGAATTCTAAACGTGGGAGCCCTCGTGGTAATCTTCCCATCTGGCTGTGTGGTTTAGGGATGATGTTGGAGCAATACATTGTACATCCACACTGGACTAAATCCACTCTTAATGTTTTTCCGTGGAAGGTAACAGAGTCATACCAGGAATAAATTAAACCCCTATATCCATCTCTGAAATAGTGATCTTTTTCACTACTGGCTAATTGTGATGTACTCTAGGTGACCCTGCTCTGGCAGGGGGGTTGGATTAGATGATCTTTCGAGGTCCCTTCCAACCCCTAGGATTCTATGATTCTATGAATTAGTTACCTACAGAATGAAGCAACAGTGTGTTTCTTGGCCATTCTCAGAATAAGGTGCTGCTGGATGAGGGTGCTCTGGAAACAACGTAGGTTTGCAGCTGGCACATCTCAGGGCTGAGGATTCACCATGGCAAGGGGATGGAGTGGCAAAGACTTACAAGACTGAAGATTTTTGTTCTCCTCTTCTTTACAGTGGCTCTGGGAGCAGGTGCACTGCACCCCCCGCCAAACCCCAGACGCAGCGCTGTTCTAGCCACTAAGGAAAAAATTAGCTCTATCCCAGCTGAAACCAGGACAGGTTGGAAGCTAGATTATAAATTGCCCTTTTTTTGGCAGGCTCTTTCTTAGAGACACATGATAAAGATGGCAGTGACTGGAAAGTGACTGGTGAATGAGTTGCCTGTAGGTTTGCAGTCCTACCAGCAACTGTGTGTGGAGGCGGTTTGTCAGAAGAGTTCTGGCAGGGTTTGCTGTGCCAGGGTTGCTGCTGTGTCTTTAGCAAATCAAACTACTTGCAGAGTACTTGCTTCTTAATCCAGGGAAATTAAAACCACCAGTGATAGCTGCACTGTCTAGCCATCTGCTCTCCCAGGTGCTCCCATGCCTGCTCAGAGATGAAGGGATGTGACCCAAAATCCTACTGCATGTCTGGGGTCATTCCCAGTACAGTCTCAAGCTTCAGTCTTCTACATGACATCAAATGAAGTAAACATCAAGATCTGATGCCAGAGCATATGTCCATTGCATAATTCATCAGTGTTCTTCTCTGGAACTATTTTGAGATCTTTTTCAATCGGAGTAAGAGGGTGAGGATTATTCAGGAAAAAAAATAAGAAAATTATGGGGATTTTCAGAAACACATCTAGGTGTTTCTCCTGGGACTGAAGCAACTTTGGCCATTCAGCTACGTGTGTTTGTTTTGTCAGTAATTATTTCTGGCTTGGGCAGTTCCACTCCATGGCCCCTTGATGGTGTGAACCCAACAGCCCTTTGGGAAACAGGCTCCTGGTGTCAGACTCCCTTCTTCCCTCACATTGATTTCAGAGCTCTGTCCCTGCACTGTCTTGAGTGTGGTTGTTGCCTGTTTCCAACCACGAGACACGTTCACAGCTCTTTACCTCCTGGTTTGCAGCTTGGGCACTGCATGGCAGGCAGAGGGAGATGCTTCAGCTGCCCAGGCTGTGCAGGGTGCCTCCCAGCATCGCAGCGCCTGCAGCTCCTTCTCTCATGTCAGCAAGAAAATGTGAAATGCTTTCAGCTTGTGTGGGACTCCTGGGCTGCTCCTGCACCCTTTTCCTTGCCTCATTTCACCTGATACACGCTGTGAGTGGTTCTGCTGTAAGGAAGTGGGGAAAGAAAAACAACAAAAAACCCAAACCGCAAAAAAACCCCCATATTGCACAGTGAGTCACTGAAAAGCAATGGAAGGAGGAGCTATTTTGAGGGCTTTTACATCTTCCTCATTGCTAGGAGACTGCTTCCCCTGCATGCAGGGCTCTTCAGGCTCCCAGCAGCTGCCTCTTTTGTGCAGCAGCATTGAGGACAATTTACATAGCAGCTTTGTATGAGGGCAGGAGCAGCAAACTTGGGTGGGAGTTTATTTTCATTGCTCAAGGCTTTCTGAGACAAAAGACTAGACAGGAGGGCCCTGTAGGTGCCAAGGAGAACATTGTGCTTGAAATGTGAGGGATCTGGGCTGGCCACAGGATGTTACTCAGGTTTCAGGACAGCTCTGACTTCTCTGCAAAGACTGGTGTGGTTGTGTAATGATACCAGCCCTGTAGGGCTAGGGAAGGCAAAAGTGGAAAAATGTAGCATTGTCAAACCAGATTTTGGCTTGTTCCTGATCATCAATCCATGAGTTCTGTGGGGAATTTACACCATCAACTACTGATGCTTTGAGTCACACCAAGGGCAGAGGCTCAAAGCAGCCTTTGGAGAAAGCCTGAACAGTGCCCAGAGTCACAGCCTGGGACTCCAATTCATAGAATTCTCAATTTTCAGTAAAAAATTACTGTCTGGAAACCACAGTTTTAATAAGGTACCTGAAGTAAGCTGATTTGGGATTGTAAATGGACACACCTCCTAGGGTTGTAGTTACAAGGTGAGCAAAGCCTAGAAGAAGAGAAATCAAAGATGATGAGACTGAGTGAATTTATCATCTGGAGACAACTGTGTGTCTCTTCCATGTTTTTCACACCAATGCCAGATGGCCAGGGCTGGGATCCCCCATGTTCTCCTGCCAGTCTGAGAAGACAAGAAAATAAACAAGATGTCTGTGATGGTATTAGTTGACTGCCTGATAAGGTGAGTCATTGCTATTGACTGCTGAAATAATGAGGACTGCTTTCTAATTTGATGAATGTGTTAACCCTGCCTGCTCTGTTCAGTCCTGCCCCACAGAGCTCAGTCATCCATTTAGTTCCTGCTCCTCCCTCCTGCTCTCTGCTCGTGACTCCTGCCAGGGCTGGGGACAACAGCCAATTGTCAGGTGCCTTCAGGATCTTGCTGTATCCATGGACTAACAGGCTCCAGCAGATGTAAATAGCATGTCAGAAAAACTTTATTCAACACAAATGAACACTTCAGAGGAGCCATTTCCAGCAGGTCCCACAGGCAGACCAGATGGTCACCACTGGCACAGGCAGCCAGCTCGTGGTGGCCACAGCCTCATCCAGGGACTCTGCTTGGTGCCCTCCCACCAATGTGCTGATGTGACCTCTGACTCCTGTCTTGTTTGTAACTGGGAGAAGCCAGGAGCTGTTTGCAGAGCATGATGAAGCTCTCATGGTTACCAGCAAAACACACACCTTTGCCCACACATTTTTGGTCATGACCTGCTCCCCACCACTGCCTTGTGGCTGGCTGGGCTTGGAAAGTGCCTTTGATCCATCTATGCCAGTGAAACAGAATCGTTGGAAGTCTTTGAACCCTGTGGTGAGCAAGCTGTGCCTGGGAAATCTGATGGGCTCAAGATATTTCTGAGGATTTCTTACATTTCAGGAAAGTGAGATTCCACAGCTCTTCCTCTTGGCTTGTTTGTGTTGTCTGAGTAAACCCAGGCAAGGGCATTTTACCCCAATGAGTATGTTGATGTTGAAACCCATCCCTTTCTTGCTCCCATCATCCTGTGAGTTATCAAGACTCAGTTGCCTTCCAGCTACAGGACAAGATTGGGAGGAATTGCAGGAAAAGAAACATGGGGCAGAAATTTTCCAGTCTGGTCTTGTGAAAGAAGGAGATTTTGGCAGAACCAGATGGACATATTAAAAAATAGTGCTGCTTTTGTTGACAGGCAGACTCCTCAGATGGGATCTGCCCATGTGTGTGTGGGGTGCCCTGTGCTCAAGTTTTATTTGGAGGTGCTTGGCATTCTTTACCTTCCCATGCTCCCCAAAATCCCTGGGTTCATGTTCATCCCAGTTGTGCATGTTCTGTGCACAATTGTTTGTTTTTAAAGCACGATGTGCTGTGTTTCCTACCCAGCAGGTCTAACAAAGCACTTTTGCTCCTTAGCAAATAAAATAACTGGGTAAGTATGAATGTGTTTCTTAACAGCCTTGGTTGTGACAAAATTGTGAACTAAATCTTCACATGACATAGGGCTGCAAATATCTGAGTCACATTTGGACAGCAGAGCCCACTGCTTGCAGCTTTAGTTACAGCCTTTCTCTAAAACAGTCTCTCTCATGTTATTTGGAACATTGTTTAAAGAACTGATGAAAGGCCTGAAAACTTTTTAAACTTTCCTTTTCTTAGAGCCTCTTCAGCTCAGTCTTTCATCACACAGTCAATAAACAGTTGAGAAGGACTCCTCTGAACTGCAGTAGGAGAGAGGAGAGGAAGAGGACAAATTAATGATGCCACCAAATTGAAACTCTTTCAAGTTCCCTTTATTTGCAGAGGGCACAGGGAGGTCTCTCAGTTTTTAATTCTCTGATCCTTGCTCTCCCCAAAGGGACTGGTCTCACTCTCCTCCCACGTTACACGTGATATTCCCAGAGCTCTGAGCTTGGCAGAGCAACACAGGGTGAACACCCAGCCCTCTCCTCAGGGCTCCTCCCTGCTCAGAGCTTCATCACCTGCCTGTGCCTTGGACCTTTGCTTTACAATAATGTAAGAATAAAGTCAGACTGCCTCTAAACAAAGTTCTTCTTGCCTGATTTGAATTGGTGAGACCTTTTGTGCAGTCCTTAGGTGCCCAGACTGTGCCCAGACCCCCTCTGCCAGTGTGCCCCAGCCACTGTGGGTGTGCAGCACCTACCATGCACTGATGCTTCCTACTCATTTAAGCACCTGGAAAACTGTTCTCCCTGTTTTTTATATTTCAGAGAAGAATAAAAGGTTTTTTGATCAGAATGGAGAGGATTTGAGAGGGTACACTGCATTTAGGTTTATTGTAGTTAAGGTAGATAGTGAAGACCAGTGTGCACACACGTCTCGTTCTGCATTATTTTAGGAGTCTCTTCTAAATAGTTGGCTTCTTTAGGAGGAAATGATGACACTTTTTGGAACCTTGTGAAATATTGGATTCGTTAGAAATGTCCTTAGATTATATAATTCCATTTTGTTAGTCCTGGATAAACCAGGTGGTGGCTGGCAGGTACTGCCAGGTGGGTGCTGCCCATCCAAGAGATGGTGAGAGTTAGGTGTCCATGTAGACTGAGATGGTGAGAGTTAGGTGTCCATGTAGACTGAGATGGTGAGAGTTAGGTGTCCATGTAGACTGAGATGGTGAGAGTTACAGATCCAAGTAGACCAAGGCTAAAAGAGAAAACTATTAAAACCCCAAGACTGCCAACTGTTGCCACTGCCCACTGAGGAGCTGCTCAACTGAACGCACCAAGCACATCCTGGCTGTCTTTGTCTTCCAGAAAGTATCAGTGGAACAGGCTGAAAACTGCTCAAGGAGCCATTCCCACCATTGAGAAGTCTGAGGATTAAAACTGCCACAGGTCCATGGGCAGAGACATGAAGTTATAAAGCTTTAAATTCAAGTCACACTTATAAGTATAACAAATAAAGAGAACAAATTCCCTTAAAAATGGGATTACAGGCTGCAGGGTAGAAATGTTTTGAAGGAAGTTAAAGAGAAGTTAATCTGCTTTCATATAATTTGTTTCCCTATTCTTTCTGAACTAGCTTGCTTTGGAGACAGCTGCTTTCAAGGTTTACAGCCGTGCATATGGTGAGGAGGGCTGGAATTGGCAGCTGATTGCTTGACAGAATAATGGCTAACTGGAAAAATAGCCGGGTAGATAATTTACAGCTGATACGACCACATCAAAATCAGTGAAACTCAGGCTACTCATTTTTACATTCCACAGATTGCTGTCTGCTGTGATCTGTTCCTCCTGATTGCTCCCCTGTCGTGCTGCTCATCACCTCGTCCCGGCGGTACCCACGGCGCTGGGTGGGATGGAGATCTCCAGTTCTGGAGGTTTGTATGGTTTAGATATGGATGGGAGCCAAAGCATCAGTACCACCAGGTCTGTGTCTATGCAGCAAATGGGTCTGCACATCAACAGGTTGGTGGCTGGTCGGAGGTCTGTAACCCATAGGTTGTTCTCCCAACCGCCACCCCGGATTTCAGACCCGTGGGGTGTCCTGGGGCTCAGACAGCCCAGCAGGCTCTGGCCTCCAGCTCTTAGACCTGTCCTTGCTCTGAAAGGAGTAAACAGCCCTCAGTTGCTCCTGGTCTAGAGTGGGGTGTCCCCGTCCATGGTGGCAGAGGGTTGGAACTCAATGATCTTTAAGACCCCTTCCAACCCAAATTTTCAGGTGTTTGTTCGTTCATTTGTTTTTTCCTTCTGGTATGATTTCTGTCATAGAAGGATGGAATATTTAGAAACATGAAGAGGTGCAGCAATCCTCCTGCCAGCCCTAGAGGCAGTAACCTGCTGTCCAGATGTGGGCAGCTGTGTGGGCATGATAACTGATGGACATTCAAGGTATGGGTGGCTGCAGGGGCTGCTCACTGGTGTGCAGGCAGGTGTGATGCTGGGTATAGACTTGAGACAAGTTTTGCATCACTCTGGCTTCAATGGAAGGAAACTGTTTTATACCAGAGACTGAAAAGTCTGGTGGGAAAAGTGGTGGGCAAGTGATGACCCTAGAGCCTGCTGTCTGCTCCATGTGCCTTTGATATGTAGGACCATGGTCCTGAGCTCCACTGCCTCTATTTCATCTCTCTAAACCACTGGGAACAAGGATTAGTCTTTACTCTGGGTTTTTAATATTCAAGGATAGATTAAGACAACAGTGTCCTGATGTCAGATGACTATTAAATACTAAATTCTATCAAATCCTCCAGCAGCATTAGTCAAATAAAATTAAACCTAAAGTCCTAAAATCTTTATACTTTCTCCAAAATAATTACAGTATCACCTCCCAAGCCATGTTGTTCTGCATTCATCAATAAATGCACAATTCCTGGAGAAGCTCTAGCCAGGGTAGTCATGGCCCTCCTGTGGCCAAGCCATGAGCAAAGAGCAGATTCTTGTGGCTGACTCACAAAACCATTAAACAAAATGGAAATGTTGATGTTCATTATTGATTTTACTCTTCACTGCCATGGAATGGTGCTAGTGGGAGCTCTTGTAATCAGGTTACTTTAAAACTTATTTACAGAAGGAAGTGCTTAATTTATGCCTCCATTTTTCCCTACCCTAAGTGCTACAGAATCAAGGTGTCAGCTGAGTTTCTTGTAGAACAGCCTTTCCCTTTTTGGTTTTCTCTCCCTGAGTTTGTTTAACTCGTTTGTTATCACTTCCTGTGATCTTTTTGATTAAAAATTGGCTTGTGCTTCATCTCCTGAAATGATCACTCATATTCATTATGGAATAGAATAGACAATGATTGTTCAAGATACAACCAAAAAGTATTTCAGATTTCTGGAAATATCTATTGAAAGCTACATTTAGTGAACATTCCTCTGACCCCCTAGTGCTGTCAAGTCACAGTTCTGTGCCTGTGCAACCCCAGTGTCCTTGGGATTCAGGTCAGACAGGCTGATACCAGTTTCACTGAGAATCTGGGAAATGCTGCATTTTGGGTGATGCACCCACCCATGGTCTGTGAGGTTCCATGGGGCTTCTGATTTGATTCTTTACTGCCTTCCCTGTTTTGCATCAGATCCAATTGGGTGTGAAATGACAGGAAATCCAAAGGGCAGGATTGTCTGCTCACCCTCTGTGGTGGGAGCACAACAGAGAAGGAGTAATTAGGCTTTAATTACCCCT
>NW_009954216.1:781674-792875 GCF_000747805.2 Chaetura pelagica | reverse complement strand
TCAAAGGTGTTTGTGGGGCTGGAGGTGATGCTGCTGCAGGTCTCCAAAGTGCTGATCTTCCCCCAGCTCCTGGACAGCTGCTCTGAGCTTAGGGGAGCAGGGATTGCTCCAGGTTTCCTCACAGTGCTGGAGAAGATGCTTCCTGCATTTCCCCCACCTCCTTCTGCTCTGCTCAAGTACCCATGTTCAAATTCCTACTGTATCTGGCTGTGCACCCTCTGAGCCCCAAGGAAGCCTTAGGACCAGAACGAGCCCAGCCCGTCCCTGCCAGCTCCTTGGACTGGGATGCCATGGGCTGCTCCAAGTGGCCACTTGTCATGAGCAACGAGCCTTTAAAATGAGCAACATTTTTAATCTCTGGAGCCAAATTTAACCCTCTCCTTGCTGTGCCCTGGCTGCCTTCCCTGCCATTGGCAGGGTTGCCTTCCTCCTTGGCAGGGAGTGGCTGTGGACACAGCAATTCTCACTGGTCTCCCCCAGATCCCCACTAACCTTTGGGAGGAGGAAGGGCTTTTTGCTGGCTTGATTGGATGGCAGAGAATCTTGATACCTGCCCCTCATAGCCTGGCTCATGGGTGTATAATGATGTATTTACTCTAGCACCTAGAGTAAATGAATTATATAAAGCCTCTGCAAATGGTCATAAATATGATAGTCTGTGTGAACTGAGGTAATTGTCTGCTTTATATATGTGTTTATCTTCACTGCATTGCATGCACAATGTGCATCATGTCAAAAAAGATGATAAAAAGCAGCCATAATGCTCCTGAACTGCATAAGTCTTCTTAGTTTATGACAAAGGCTCAGAGTTATCTTATGCAAAGTTACCTGCAGTAGGTTTAATATAAATTAACATACTTATAAAATGTCAAGGAGCATTAATTGATAATTTCTGAGGCCTACCTCACTAAATACCAACTCGGTTCTGAAACCTGTCTCTGCAAGCTTAATATATGGAGAATAATGCTTATTCATGAGTGGCTTATGTAACTGGGATCCGTTACCTGGCAGCTCCAACGAGCTGCTACAGATGGTTTTTATATAAACTGAGGTGCCAAAAATAAAGTTTCCAGCCCCACAAGAGAACTTCTGGCCTGGCTATTCAGCACTTAGGAAAACCAGGACACATCATCTTGTGTGTAAATATGGACTTACTAACCTGATTCTGGACCCACTTTTGAACAAAAACTGGCCTATATAAAAGCATTTCATGTCAGCAGCTTCTTCTGCAATTGGAAGGAGCTATAGCTGAGGGGATCTGTGGCAGAAACCTGGCATAACCCCCATCCCACCTGCTCCCCTGCCATCTTCCTCATCTGGAAAATGGAGAAGACACTGAATAAGTCCAGCTGAAAAAGCTGAAAGAAGCTGAAGTTTAAGTATTTGAATGGTTAGGAAAGTGTTGGTGGGGTCCTTTGCCTGTCCTGCAGCCTGAGCAGCATTACAGCTGGTAGGTGGTCAGTGTAAAGGGCCACTTTGGAGGTGCTCAGGTGAATGCTAATTGTTAATTAATGTAGGCCTAGATTATAAAAAAAACCTCAGCTTCTCTCTTTAGTGCTTCATGCCAGCCACTGGAAAAATGCTGACCCCCAGGAGAAGGTTACCTGCTCCTCTTTCCAGCCTGTGCTGCTTCCAGCAGTGAGTGTGGTCAGCTCAGCACCACAGCATGCCTGCTATCAGAGCTCCTGGGAACTTTACTGCATGCCTAAATTAAGTTAGGTAAGGCTGAAAGATGAAATTTTAAAGCATTTATTGATTTTCCTGTGATATTTTCTTATTTCTTTTCCATCATTACAATATTTACTTTATCCAACACACTGCAGTGTAAGTGTATTCCCAGGAAATGATGCACATAATGTTATTTTCCTATCTGGGTATACAGATAGAAAATGAAAGCTGGCCTGTAACTCACTTAAAGTAAGTAACACAAACACCAACACTGCTGTGTGAGCTCTGGCCATCCAGGCTGGGAGTGAGGAAGGGCAGAGCAGGAGGAGGGATGGGCTTCTTGGCACAGGTGGAGGTTTGCTGCATTTGGGGCCCCAGAGCTGTGCAGGGATGGGTTTCTATGGCAACTGGCTGGAAAAGCTGGAGATGGGGGAACCTGCCCCCTGCCCCCTGCTGTACCTGCAGTTTTTACCTGTGTTTTTTTATCAAACAGACTCTTTTGTCATGTTTCTCCTCTTTTTTTGCATTGCTGTTGGAACACAGGGTTTACCTTCTCATCGGCTGCTGCTCTCAATAAAGAGCCTTAGGGCACTGGGTGCATTTGCCTGGGGGTGCTCAGGGACTCTGAGATCAGTGGCAAAAATAAGACTAGAAACACTCTCCCTAGCTGACAGCAAACACTTATTCCCCTTAGACAACCTGCCCTTGTCTTTCTACTTGTGTTTTCCTTCTGTTTCTCCCATCCAGTCCTCCCAGTGACCTGCCTGGAGACCAGCCTCTCTCTTCCCCTCTCCTTGGGTACTTTGTAACTGTGACTTGTAGTTTGCTTGGGATCTGGGGAGGGGGGTTTGTTGTCATCTTGTTCCACTTCCAACAGCAACACTGTGAAATTCTGGGAGGTGTTTCCCCCTTGTCTGGTGCCACAGGTGCTCCCTGTCCCCTCTCGCTGTGGGAGGCCAATACACCAGCATCAGGTGGGGAGGGGGGTGACACCAAGCAGAGCCCCTCCAGGCTTTGTGGGAGAAGCCAGGCAGGTGTGTGGCCTGTGCTACACCAGCCTAGTTTTATACTGAATAGAATCTAGGGATTATTTTGGCTTCTTTTGCTTGAATCATTTAAAAAAAAAAAAAAAAAAAAAGGCTTTAACCCATCTGCAAAGCAACAGCTTCAAATTGCATTTTGTGATAAAAACAAATGAAGCTTAATTGAGAGGAGCCAAGAGCAACTTGCTCTGGGAGCAGAACGATAAGGAGGAGGCTGTGGCAGTGGTGCAGTGTGTGCTGTTCCTCTGCAAATGCCCCCGCTGCCCTGAGGCCGGTTTGTGCTGATGTTGTGCCTCTTCCAACCTGCCCTTCCCCTCCTGTGTGACACCACTGCTCCCAGGTCCTGCCCCTGCTAATGAAGGAATTAGGCTCAGCCATCGGGAGTGAAACAAAAAATGTACTGACACGTGTTCCTGTGCTGCTGGAAGAAAGAAAATGTCTCTCACAGAGATGCTCCGATGCGGATGTGAATATTGCAGAGCGTGCAGCCTGTCTCTGGTGGGTTCCTTCACCATGAAATCAGTCATTAAATGGGAATCTATTGTTTATCATGCTAATTAGGAACGTGAAAAGTTTATTTAAAGGTCACTAGAAAGCAGTGAGAAATATCATAATGTGTTAATGGAAGGCAATTCAAGAAGGCACAGGGTTTTGGGGTTGTTTTGTAGAGTATTATCCCTAATATTTGAGATACTTACTGAGATGTGCATTAAATTAGGAAGATGAAGGAATGTTTTAGTATAACTTAGTGTGCAACTAGCTTTCAGAATGTATTTTATTTATAGATATTTGCATCAAAGGTCCTATAATGATTAATTTTCCAACTTACAGGTTTTAATAGCAAAATAAGAAATAATAGTTCCAAAGTTCCTTTGAAATGCTTAGTAAAATCTGTACTTTAAAGCCCTAGATGTCTTTTAAATGCTGCTAGTACTTCAAAGAACAGTATTCTTTAAAATATTTCTATACAGCATTTCTATTCAGTTTCCTGCACTGTGCAAAGCTGACTCACTTTATGCAGCAGAGCAGTATTTTCAGATGGGTAAAATCAGGGGATTGTTATATTCCAACCAAACACTGGACTGAAAAACTGTACTGAGTACACGATAGGGTAGAAGTTTGAATGCAAGTTAATTAGGTGTTACAGAAGGTTCCTTGGCCTTCCAGATTCCAGGAGAAACTTTAAAAATAAAATAAAATAGCTATAGTTAACAGGTAATTATTATAGCTGCTCCTTGCTTATACACCAGGGTGCTGGAGGAGGAGCAGCACGACAGGTCACTGGGTCACCAGCAAGTGAGAAAGATCCTTCATCAGTGAGGTCCCATAGGGAGTTACTAAGGTGAAGCTGGGTTTTTTTTTCCTATTGAGCAGAAAAACTGGCAATTAAGGAAGGATTACTGAAGTAGTCACCACTGCAGGTGGAGCAGGAGGGGCTTCTCCTGCAGGCACAGCCCAGGGAATGAACCTGCCTGATGCAGATGGGCAGGAGGACTGAGACAGAGCCTGGATCCAAGTGGGTTTTGTAGGAAAATGTGTGTCTTTCCCCATAGACAAGAGGCATATTCATGTCAAAGCAAAAACCAGGGTAAAAACCACAGCCTGGTGGGTGCCAAAGTGACCCTTAACTGGTACTGGGGAGAGAGAAGTTCCTCCTTGCATGTTATAAAACAACAGCTCAGGATTTGACCACTTCCCAGAGCCTGGGGGAGGCTGAAGGGCAGCTGGATCCCACACTTCATTCTTGTTACAGGAGGGCTGCTAATTGTAAATTCAAGCATGCAAGGGATTAATTGCCAGCAGGTGTCAAAGATAAGAAATCTCTTTCTGATCTGGGCAGGGGGTAACTGTGTGTGTTTTCCTGTATTGTTCCCTTCTTACCATTGTTCATTAGAACATAAAATGAATCTCTACGTGAGGAAATGGGACAAATAATTTTGCTGCTGTCAGGAAAAAAAAAAAAACCACCACAATTTGCCAGGGTAAGAATTCAAAAGGGAGGAATTGTTAATTAGGACATTACTACATAAAAAATATAATTGTGGAGGCCAGCCAGTTGATAAAAGCTAGCCTGTAGCTTTACAACCTGCCCACAGCCAAGGGTTATACACAATCTGCCCCGAGCTGGGCTGCTCGGCTACTTGAATTGTAGGAAAATGAGTGACAGAGGCAATTAGCAGAGGTGGTGATTGCCAGGGCCCTCCCAGTCATCCCCTGCCCCCCATCTGCCTGTGCCTGCCCTTTTCTCTCCATCCTGGGGTGCAGGGCTCAGCCTGGGAGGTCCATGGACACGAGCTGGAGCAGGAGGTCCTGCCACCCTGAGCCCAACTAACCGCTCTAATTAGGGGGCTGGTCCCTGTGCAGAGCAAACGGAGCAGATGGAGGATGCTCTTGCTCTTTGGAAGGTGATCCCCCCCAGCTTTAAATTGGTTTGTTGTTTTTTTTTCTGCTGTCTTTGCAGAGACCACTGGTAGAGCAATTTGGGGAAGGGATTGATCTGGGCATTTACTGAACGAGTGAAGCAAACAAGCTTGCTGTCAGTGGGTGCCCTGGGAGCATCAGCCAAAGAATTCTACTGAGAAACAGTGCTATCTGCATTCCTGTTGCAGTTTGCTCTATGTCCAAATGGACAAATCCTTATAAGGCCACTAATGAGCTCACCCTGGCCATGAAGAAACTACTCAAATCAGTTTGGTGCTGCTATCAAACCCAGCATTGCAACAGCCAAGATAGAGAGGAATGGTTTGAAATTCAGCAACTCCTGTGGCTTCTTAGGACACGTATGAAATGCATCACTTCAGTCATCACTTCATCATTTCAATATGTGAAAAAAGAGTCATGGCACTGCTGAAATAATGGCAAAGCAAGTAGAGCAGTCAGAAATAATTAACTATGTGACAAGTGATTGATTGGTTGATGGGGCTGTTCCAGTAGGTCTGGCTTCTTTATGGGAGTTGTTAGTGCAATGGATGGTGCCACTAGATGTGGTCTCTGGATGTGGGGGGAAAAATATCAGTACTTGGAGTCATAAGCCAATGTGGCTTTAGGAGTTTTGCCATCACCTTCAACAGGAGATGAGGCACAATTGCTAATTGGGAACTTCTGTACAGCATTTCCATTGGTGAAGATGGAGAATGGACCTTTTGGGCTTGTTTAAAAAAAAATAAAAAATAAGGCACTGCCTGTAGCCTTGCAGTCCTCTGCAAGCATAAGGCTGCCAGCCCCCACACCCCCCAAAAAAGCCAACATTTTGTTTTAAATTAGCACCCAGCTTCTTGCCAGAGGAAAGAGCAGCAGCAAGCCAGGCAGCTGAGCAGCTCTGTCTCTGCTCTCCCAACAGGCTCCCTCGGCTGACTATCAAAAGCGAGCGCCTGGGAGCAGGGACATTTATTCAGTGCAGAAGAAACAAGTTTCTGAGGTGCATCTGCTGAACAGTAAGTCTTGACTAACCATCCAAGAAACGAGAGATCCCTGTGCTTTTTTCTGCCTTCTGTTAAAGAAAGGCTGCACATCTTTGACTGATAGATGTAGAAGATGGAAGTGGTGCTCAAATCCCGCTTTGAGACACTCTCCCATTTTCCTTTTTTCTGTTAACTTCGTTGTTAGCTCTTTTTTAAAGTCATTAGCTATGAGTCCACTGCATCCCAAGATATTAAGGACAGGTTTTAATTATTTTCCCTGTACTAACACAATTTCTTAACAATATTATGGAGATATTTACATTTTGATTTAAATCCTAAAGTGGTTAAGGACAAATAATTACAGATCAATGCAGTGATGTTTTTCTTGTTGTTTCATTCTTTAAAAAACTGGTGCTTAGAGAAGCAGAGAATCCCTTAAACAAGGATGCTGAACAAGATCTTAATCTCCTGGAACAGCAGAAACTTGCTGTTGGACTTTGCTCAGCTTCCACCTCTGTTTTAGACCACATCAATGCATATCAAAAAAAGTGAAGTATAAGCAAATGTGATTGACTGAAATGTAGAGGAACCTGTAATTTTGACAACTGTCCTTGACATCAGGCTCATCAGTCTTCTCCAAGCCTAACCAAGTGACTCCTCTTGTGGAAAACTTGTAGAGTCTGTGTTTCCTGAGCAGCAGAAGAGGTAGCTTTCCATCTGTGCGGGTTTATTTTCCCTTATTGCAGTAAAAGGATCATGCATTTAAGTGGAATTTGTAGTCACCAGTGGAAAATAAGGCAGCAAGATGACATGAAAGCAACTGGAGGAACTATAAAGGTGTGAGCAATGGATGGAATAGCAATGAGGGAGTTAGATGAAAGACAGGGAATTTGTAGCACTTTGAAGAGCAAGAGATAAGCAAATCAAAATATCCAGTGAATGTCCTGGTGACAGTATCCCAGCAACAATGAATTCTGCTTGTGATAGGGCAGGCTGAGAAAAAGCTGGGGGCTGATGGTTTTCTGATCTCCTGCCAGAAAGCCACGGTCACTGGTACCACTTCATAATGCTGAGTGTGGTGTGTGAAGCTGGTAGAGGTGGGTATGGCTTTTATGCAGCAGCTGCTGCCACTGAGAAAATTATTCAGGGAGACAGAAGCTGACAGACTGTACTGATGATCAGAGTTAGAGCTCTTTGAAGAGGTATCTGTTGGCTGTGAGGATTAATTTGACTTCTAGTCCAGGTGGAAGATGCTGACAAAGAAGTCATATTGCTGGATGGGCAATTCTGGGGTTATGGTTTCCACATAGAAGTGATGTTGGCCTCTCAGCTTATCTGCTGCTGAGAAAAAGAAATGGGGTGGCTGGTTGCCACAGGCATCAGTTTATCAACCTAAGGGGGTCTTAGGGACTGAAACAAATGGGAATTTCCTGTGGATGAGCATCTGTGTGGCAGTAAAGGGTATCAAATAGAAGATGACTAGCATGTTCTTACAGGAGGAGAAATGAGGCTCATGCAAGTATATTTGGGGATTCTGCCAGTGTAAGGAAAGAAGGTGATAAATACTGAGAGGTCTCGGAAAAGCCTGAGTGGAGGGATAATAGAGTAGGGAAAAGATGTTGAATGAGATGGATTCCCACTTCTAGAAGCTCCCTATGTTTATTATTGATGGCATTGAAAGTTTTGTTTCTTTCCTTCTTGTACTTCTCCAGTTCTCTGGTTAGTATTTCAACATGCAAAGGCAGGTGGTGGAAGGATTCTGGAAAGCAAGTGAAAAAATGACAGAACAACAGTTGTGTACTGGCAAGGAGTACAAAGAAAAGTAAGAACTGGAGATAATCCTAAATGACAAAGAATTTGCTTTCCTAGCTATCACTAAAACATGTTGGAAAGAGTCTCAGGAAATGACAAGTCACTATTTTCACAGGCTTTCTGAATCTCTGAGCCTTTTTCCACTTATCTCATGTCCTAGACTGGATTTTAAAGGTACCTGAACACCAAGAGGCTCTGATTTACATGTAGAAAATTCACTGTTCCCCTATTAAAACTTTTACATTTCTGTTATATTGGAAAATTCTGTCCTGTATCCTCTGGCAAGGGCTGCTAAACGTGTACAGTGGCTCTGGAAGGGAGAGGGAGGCAACGTGCAGGAGAGGAAGCATTGCAGAGATAGCTCCATAGTGCAGTTCTCTCAGGCAGTGAATAATTTTTGGACTTTCTAAAGGTCATTTTAAGTTCCCCTGAACTTTCAAAGTTGTCTGTTTAATAAAGTAAAATTAAAAGAAAGAAATATTAGTATAGATAAATGTCAGCCAGGTGAGATACCCTGAGAAGTGGCAGGTTGTGCCACTTGGGCAACAGCTTCTGGGGAAGAGTCAGCAGTGCTGCCTTCCCTGACAGCCTGACATTGAAATACTGTCTCTCCCTCTTGTACCACATTGAAGTGGAAGTTCATTGCCCTCCTGGGCACCCAAATTTTGTAACTGACTTCTGAGAAATGACAAAGCCAATCTTCAGTCTCCAATAAATTAAAGGCCAAAGACTGGCTGAAGGCAGGTACTTTTTGAGTGGAAGAAACCAGGCTGAGACTTGGGACCTCCTTGGGTCTGGATGCTTTCTGAGTGCTTTGTGGGGCTGGTGAGGTGCTGATCATCACTGTTCATGGATGTTTGGTACTCTTGCAGGTGCCAGGTCTCCAGCAGTGTTGAAGGAGTGGGCAGAGTCTGTGCTTGTTGGGTCAAGAAATTGAGTCTCCTGTGATGGAGAAGGGTGCAGGGTTATAGCTTGGGGCACCAGGAAGAAAGGTTTTGTTCCACCTGCAAATAGGAATAGTCAATGTCCCAGCAGTGATGAGCACCCAAGCTGGCAGAGCCCAAGTCCCCAGCACCAGGAGGGTCAAGACCAGCAGGCAGACCCAGATGGGCAACGCTGGAGGGAAGAAGGCAAAAAGGAGGGCATGGAAAGGTATGTACAAGTACAGCTGTGCATGTATCAAAAAGTGACAGTTTAAAGCAGCAGAATGATGTTTTCCTTTGTTGTCAGAGTAATTTCAATTCCAGATATGTAGATTTTTTTTCTTCTTCTCCAAACCTGCAATCAGTGTTTGTCAGAAATGAGAGATGCATTGGTTTTTCAACTGTGCTGTGCTCCAGGTCAGCTTGATAACATGGGAAATGGCAGACTAATGACAGTTTAACACCAATTAACAGGCCACTTTATAATAGATTAGCATTCTGAGTCTGTTCAATTGATAATTGCAATAATTAACTCTCTGAGCTTGCATGCACTTTTGAACAGAAATTTGGTACCTCAGTTTGTGCTGAAGAAGGAAATGCACAGAGCAGACATGGATCATTTGAAGTGGTTTAGTCAGGGTTGTACGTGTGCTAAATTTGGGCTTGCTCTTGAGATGTGCTTGCAGGTGACATCCTCCCAGGTGGAGGTGACTATATAAATGGCTATTTTAGTCTTGGCTGAGCACAGCTGCAAGCAGAGACTGGGATTTAACATGTTGCTGTGGTTCAGATAAGCTGTGAAAGGTGTTTGTGCTGCAGAACTGTTCTCTTCATCCTTGCCTCAGCATCCCTGGTGTCAAACTGATGGATTTCCCTCCTACTTAGGCCAGTTTAGCACTCGTAGCTAAAGTCAGACTCAAATGTGCCCTTTCCTGTAGGGAACTAACAGTGAGAAGTGGTAAGAGACAGCTCTATACTGATGCTCACAGTGACATCCTCAACAGAGCAGGACATCCAGGATGCTTCTGTCCCGAATTCTTTAGGAAAGCTACATTTGGTCTTGAATCCTTTGTGAAATGCAAGAGCTGCCACAGCTGTTCTTGTAAATGGTTTATGGAGGGCTGCTGGCACCCCTGGGGACCAGAGGCAGAGCATGGAGAAGGTGGTGTGACAGACCTGGTGACTCTGGGGACATGTAGCCAGGTCCCTCTGGTCACTTGGTCCTAGTGGATTAATGGTTGGAAGATTTTCTTTGTTATTTTTGCTTTAGTCTTGACTTTGTGTGTCTCATTTAATTTCATTGACCTCTCTTGAGTACTGTGAAATCTCCTTGTAAGAAATGAACAAGGTGAGCTCTATTTATGGTTAGTTTTTAAATATTCAGACAGTGGTCAGGGCTAACACAGCAGGGGAGCTTTGCAAATGTAGCCTGTTTAGTTATTTCTCCAATCCTGCACAGATTAATAAAATAAGCCATAGGATGCATGCAGCCCCAGTCCTGGAGAGCAGTGATCCAAATCCCACTTCCTCTGGAGGATGGATTTCAGTATCATTACAGAGCCAGGATCTGTTCTGGCAATGGAGGAAATGAGGTTTAAAAGAAAACTGGGTTTTTAAACTGAAAATATATTGTTTGGGCTGTATGGCTGACTTGTTTCTGTCATGCTAAGCTGTACCAGAATAATTGGATCTCTGCATGGCACAGCAACAAGCCTGGGTGACAGTGGGTTTGTCAAGGAGCTAAACAAGGTGCCTGAAAGCAGGGACTGCAGTTAAAAATTGTCCTCATCTTCCTTTACCCCAGCAGAGCTCAGGTCCCCTGCTCTTGACATTTCATGAAGTCACAGACATGGTGAATGTCGCTGTGCTACCTTATTTGAAAGCAATTTAACAGAACAATAGGGAGGCAAAATCATAAAGGTAAGTGGCATGAAGGATGCTACAATTGCAAACAAACAGGCCTTGACTTTTCTCAAGTATTTGTCCTGGTTTGAGTCAGGATGAAGCCAATTTTTCTTTTTACTGATTTTTTTTTTTCCTTCAGTAAGCTTTCTTGTAACTAGCAACAGTGTGTTCTGCTAGGTGATAAGACAAGTGGAATGTTTTTCTAACTACTGAGGCTTCAAGGCCGCACCTGCACTCTGCCGGCTCAGACACTATGGGGAGATCTGTGACCCCCCCGTAGGAGGCTGAGTTAGATGGACAGCAAAATTGGCCAAAGATATTCCATTCCATATATCTACGTAAGCTCAAAGGAAGGTCAGAGATCACAGAAGACAACTCCCTTCCTGCTTCTTCTCCCCTTCTCTTCCGTCCATGGCCGGCGTCCAGGGAGGACTCTGTTCATCCATCAC
>NW_009954216.1:778508-780777 GCF_000747805.2 Chaetura pelagica | reverse complement strand
TCCAGGGAGGACTCTGTTCATCCATCACCGTCGATCCTCAGGCTTGATCTCTCGTGACCCCCATAACTCTCTGCTTTCTCCAGCAGCAGCTCCGGGATTCCTTGGGACTCTTCCCAGTTCAGGGAAGTGCTGTGGGAGTTGCTGGGGTGGGGGGAGGCGAGAGGCTTTTGCATACCTGAATATATATCTGTATATAATTGTATATATTTTCTTGTATCATTCATTAGTGTTTTAATTAAAGCTGTGTAGTTTAGTTTTCAATCCAGCCAAGTCTCTCTCTTTTTCTCTCTCTCCTTCCCTACCTGGGTTGGGGGGAGGGGGGATCGAGAGCATTGTTGTCAGACCTGAGTCAAACTCTGACAGTATTAAATGGGGTTTGAGTATTAGGAGGGACGAGGCTGTGACCTGTGCTGTCCCAGCAGGATCTCCCTGCCCATAGGAATCCTGGCAGCAGAGAAGATTGTGCAGAGGAACATCCCTGTGGGGTGAAGTCTTCAGTGTCTCTGTGTGCTGCATGGCCCCAGCACTGGCAGCTCTTCAAGAGGCACCTGGGTGAGGCAGAGGTGCTAAACCAGCCTTAGCTGCTGCCTCTTCCTTGAGTCTGGGGGACTTGGGGGTGCAGCTGGGGCCCCAGAACGTTGCAGCTGGGAACAGCAGGGAAAGCTGCCTTAGCACAGGGGGTGCACTCAGTGAGATATGGACCAGATGTTTGAGAGCATGGCTACCAGACCTCCTTCTTGTTACTCACCTGCAGCTTTTCAGAGTCTAATATATCACTGTGGTTATAACAAAGAGCATTTTCTATTCCCAGTGTGTCTCAGATGAGCTCTTCAGCTCGTGGTTTGTCCTGAATCCCCAGCCAGGACCTCCTGTCCTGGGGAGGACCTGCTGCCTTTGCCTTGGGGTTGTCTCAGTGTTGGAGGAGTTGGGTTGGTGAGCTGTAAAAGGTGATGCTTGTAGTTGCTGCCAGCATGAAGACTGATGGTTGACACAGAGGTGGTAAAGTGGTTAATGAAACAAGGGGCTCTTCAGAGATGTAGCAACTCTTCCCTCCCCAAAGGAGCTTCTGGGCGAGGTCCTCTGCTCGGGCCAGCAAAGACAGCAGAGCTGCCATGGATCAGGCTTGCAAGACATTCACTCCTGTAAATAATATCTTATTTCCTGCTTTTTATGTCATAGATCAAGTATTGAAATTGTTTTTGGCTCATTTCTTGGAAGGCCTAAAAGGAGGGCAGGTTTCAGGCCTCTCAGAGCCTGTCTGTGATGGAAAGCCTGCAGACATGGCCGTGCTTCTGACAAACATCCTCATAATACTTAACATTCAATAGAGTAAAAGGAGAATAACGAGCACTGCAGCTATCCCAGGTTAGTAATTACCACTGTCATTATTAATTTTCCAGAGCATTCCCGTCAAATGAGTCATTATTATCTCAATTCCTTAGCCAGGACTGATTGATTCCTTCTCCCTGTTGTGCCTAATTTCATATAATGTCCAAGTACAATATAGAACTCTAGAGCCAGTGTAATTCTAATGCAGCATATTTCTAAATAACCAAATCTCTTGCCCACAGCTCTGTTTAGATCTGATGCTTTATTCTACTTAATGGAAATACCCCCATTAAACAAAAAAAAACACATTATTCTAAGGATGGTTATAGTTATGTCAGAGGAAGTAAAATTATATCAGAAGTGATCTCTTTTAATGTACATTCCATAAAGATATCCCTCACTGTCCTTCATTCAGACCTTCCAAATCATTGCATTGCCCCTGCGCAAAATAAGTTGTTCCCAACAGCTGTGCTGCCTCTGCAGCTGAGTCACTGTGCAAAAGTGTTTCTGCCCATTTGGGCTGTGAGATGACCCCCTGCCCCAGCTCTCAGATGTGCTCATCCCAGCTGTAGGCAGTGAGCAGGGAAAGCTCTGGTGGAAGCACTGGTGAAACCCTCCCACCAGCCCAGTGCTGCTCTGCGGGCAGACGTGCAGCTCCAGCGCAGGGTGTGAGGAACAAGGGGGTGTCTGGGAAAGGTCCTGTCACTTCTAACTCAGACTGAGGATTCAAATCCTGTCACTTCCCACTCTCCAGTCACTGGAATTCCCCTGGAGACAGAGATTTACATCAGCCTGGCATCTGGCTTGTGTGGTTTAAAAGTTATAGCTGTGTTGGCACAGGAGCTCCACAGCACCTTGCAGAAGCAGCGCGGCAGAGTCTGAAATCAGTGTCAGTAATCTCCAGCATTTCACAAATTGCAACCATTCTCAAAGCAGGAAT
>NW_009954216.1:754537-778267 GCF_000747805.2 Chaetura pelagica | reverse complement strand
GAATGTGTTGGTTAGTCTGGTTGTGTGGGTTTTTTTGGAGAAGAGGCTGATGTGATGGTTTTCCAGCTCTGTTTCTTTAGCTCTGTGTTTGTTTTCCTAAGAAGGAAGAAGTTCATTCCAAGAGGTGGTGAAAGATCTCTGTGGAGATGGTAATATTCTCCTTGCTTCTATGGAAAGGATGCAATAGAGCCATTGCCTTTCCTTTAAAAAAATTGAAGACCTACTTCTTGCTTTTCTCTTGAGCTGGAGGGAAGGAAAGGAGAAGGAGAGAGCAGATGTTTTACAGCTTTGACCTTTTTGTTTCCCAGATTTCAAACACCATCAGACTGGAGAGGAAAAGAGTAGAGGATGACCCAGGAGCGGGAAGCGGTGGGGCTGGGGGGGTACCCTGTGCTTTGGGCTTTTAAAAATATGTATATACTTGGAAGAAATCCTGGTTTGATCCTGAGCAGGCTGGGTTTTCATGCCCCAGCTCTGCTGTTTCAGAGCAGCAGAGAGGCTGTTGGCTTCTCCCCATGTGCTGAGTGACCTTTATCCCTGACTCTGCTTGGAGAGGCAGGATGAGAAGCTGTTGCTGCTCTTGCTGTCTCTTGGCTTTGCATTCCCAAAACCAGCCCCTTCCCTGGCAGTAGGCATGACCCAGGGCCAGGCTGGCTTGTGACATTTCATGATACCAGCCTAGGTCACTCTGGACTGGATTGGGGGATTTAAAATATGGAAGTGGACAGTAAATGACTGAGGAGATCTCGCAGCATTTCAGTGCGTGGCCACCCAGCACTCATGTGTTTCTACTTGATATGTACTGGGGCAGCTCCACTTCAGTCCATCACTGCTGGATTAACATCTACATTTTTATACCCTGTGGAAGCAGAGCTTGGTGGTGCACCCTGGGCTCCACTTCACTGATGTGTTTGAGTATTTAAATCTGTCAGAAGTGTGTGTTGCACCAGGGGCTGATTTGCCCAGGGGTTCAACCAGAGGAACTGTCACTTAACATTCAAGAACTTGGGGAAACTGGGTAATGAAACTTGTGCTGGGTGGTTTGTGGCACCTTCCCCTGGAGCTGGACTGGCTCAAGGTGTGCCATCCCTAGGGTTTCCTGGTCTCTGGAGACCTTGTATTTCCTTCCTGACCCTGGTCCCATCCATGTTCTCACTCCAGGTACAGCCAGCCCTGTGTCCTCTTCTCCCCTGAAGGGGTGTATCCTGCCCTGTTCCTCAAGGTGGATTGTATAGAAGTGAAATATGTGTTAACAATTTCCTGATTTCTAGATTTTAATAGGATTGCTTCATAATATTTGTGCTGCTTTCTTGGACACATCTCTACTGTAATTTTCTGCTTTTTCTGATGTTCCTCCTTGCCATGCAGCTTCAGTCAGCAAGAAGACACTAAGGTGATAAATTTACATACTATCTTTTTCTTATTTACAGTAAATAATAATACCCTCTTTATTATAATTATCACCCAAGACATTTACTAGGATTGAAATGCTGAAATGAAAGCAAACCCAACCTTGAACTATGTAGAGGGCCCCTTTTGGGCATGTGGAGTCTGCTGCTGAAGCCAGTGGTGGTTCCTTGCCTGTCTGCAAAGGACAAGCAGGAGCTGGTGAAGTAGCCACTGCCCCAGAGCAAGAGCTGACTTAGGTCTGAACCCTCCCTGCATGCAGGCACCTGAAAAGCTCAGCTGAAATCAGTGAAAAGAAAATCTGCTTAAAGGATATGTTTGTAGGGACAACAGGCTGGAGATTGTGGCAACCTGGCTTGGTTAAAAAAAAAATAAAATATAAAAACTAGGGGTTTTACAAGAGTCTGGATGTAAGTTCAAGGCAAATTCAACCAAGCTTGGAGATAAATCTCCATGTTTTTATAAAAAATGTTACTTATAGCAATCTCCATATGCCACCTCTAGTCCTGTTTTGAGTATAAATCATAACAAATGTGTATTCTAAAATGCTTTATTGTCTTTTTTTTATGGCCACATACGGCTGCTGTTCCTTCCATTTGTGATTAATTTTTTTTTAATGGTTCCCCCTAGAACCTAAAAAATAATTAAAACTAATGAATACTCTGCAGTGGCAGTGAAGGCATGAGCATACTGCCTCTATTCTCACTTCCCAGATCTGATCAAAAGCGAGTGTCGAGCTGTGAAGTTGTGACACTGACGTTCTGTACGGAGCTTCCGACCACCTCCTGAGACCAAATGATGACTTTGGGGAAGATCAGGAATTAGAGTTCTCATTGTTTCACAGGAATAGTGCTGAGAGGGTAGAATTACAATCAGTTAAAGTCACAATGTTTATTTCTTAGTGGAGTCTTTTTAAGAAATTAAGCTAATATGTAAAAGATTTCAAGACAGCTGGTTTTTTTGCCCTTGCCCTGGCTCCAAGATCTGACACATTTTCTGTACTTGGACTGGATGGGCTGATTTGTTTCAACCAAATCTCGAGTGTAGCTTCTTTTTATTTAAAATCCTGCACTTCCTACCTCTGTGTGTATCCAGATTGGTGTAATGAGCTCCAGGAGCTGTGGCTCCTGAAAGCTCTCAGCTCCCCACCTGTGACACCTGCAGCATCCCTGGGCTGCAGCTCCTGTCAACCTGGACTCCAAATCCAGAGCTGGGACTCAAAGTAAAAATGCTGCCTTGGAAATGTGGTTTTTATCTGCCCTCCAGAAACACGTGGGTTTGATTTTAATTTTTTTCTCCAAGACACTTGGGTTTTGAGCTTATGCATGTGTTTTACATGGGAGCACAGCCAGCTTTTAGTGTTTCTTAAAACCCTCTAAAATTCACTCCTCAAAACTAATATTTATCTGTAAAGGATGTAATTAAAGTGCATGTGTGGGGGGTGTTGCTGTGTATTTATCTGCCACTCTCTGGACTCCCTGCTGCTCATGGTGGCTTTGAAATGCAACTTAAGGGGAAGAATTGAGAACAAAGTGCTAGAGAGGGGTTAAAGTGTCCTTACCAAGGGAGGAAACCTTCAAAGGTCCCTTCGGTGGGGGACTGGCCAGGGCTGCAGCCCCTGGGGGCTGATGAAAAGCAAAGTCCCCAGCAGCTCTGCAGGCTGTCACCTCTCTCTGTTCGTTCACAGACACGAGCACACGGTGGTTTGAATTTCTTGGGAATTCTGTGTGTCTGTTTTGCAGACTAAGTGACATTGGCTGCCCCAAGTGATCTCCTCCTTCACACTGGGGCAGCCCTGCAGCACCGACCTTCCTGGCCACTGGACTTCTTGACCAGTTAGCAGTTACATCAATAAACACTGTTGTTCTACTAGAAGAGGTTTGGTTACTAAAGTGAGCAAATAATGGATAATAAGGCTGTACAATCATCTGCTGGGGTTATTCCCCCCACCAGTTGGTGGGGAAATAAGTTACACAACATTTAAGAAGTTGGTGGTAGAGCCATGAAATTGAATCCCAGCCTTCTAAATTCCAGTTTGACATCTTAAACTTTGATTCCATTGCTTGCTCTTTGATGCCTTCTGTTGAGTCATGTCTGGCTTTAAGAGTTTTAACTATTTAAGTCGACTTGCTTTTACAAGCAAGATAAAACCAGAACTTTAGGAAAGAACTTTATCCTTTTCAAGAGTGTTTTTTAATTGATTCCAAAAGGTGAACCAGTTAAACAGGAAAAAAAGGGTCATTGAAGTCAATGCCATGACAGTCAAATTTTACTGTCCTGATTCTTTTTTTTGCCATGACAGTCAAATTTTACTGTCCTGATTATTTAAAAAAAAAAACACCTTTGGCCATAAAGTTGCCATTTTCTGTGATAGGTTCTTTGAGAACTTCCTCCTGTGCAGTTATACAGTATCATGAGTTAAAATGAACCAAATCTAAACCGTTGTGGCATATAAAAACAGCAAACAAAGGAAGGCAGCTTTTTCCCCTAAACCCCTGAGATTTATTCTGACAGTTTGCAACTAGATGAAATGGATAATAGAAGTCCCTTGTCACAATAACTCAGTTTAAATGTATTGTCAGATTAATAGACTCAGTTATCCACTATTCCAAGGACAAGAATGACTTGTGGTTTCAAATCATGCCCTCGCTCATGGCATCTGATCAAATGAACCAAACAGGCCAAATGTGGACTCCCAGCAGAAGCCAGGCTTTTTATATCTTGTGACATAAAAACAAGTTTATTTCTTTCTTTTCCATGCTGGCCAAATGATTTCCCAGTGCCCAGCTGATCCTGGGCATGAAGCCCTGGTCCTGCACTGTCCCACAGGCTCAGCCGTGGCTCCCAGTGGGTGTTGGGAGGTGGGAATACCAGTGGGAATGCTGGTGGGATGATGCACACCCCTCTTCCCATGCATGGGGAGGTCAGTCCCCTATGTTCTTGTTCTTGTCTCTACCCAGTGCCCAGAGGAAGGTGTGTGTTGAGCTAATTGAGCTGCTGCTGAAGTGGGGTGATGGAAACCAAGCTGCAAAGGGCTGCAGGGCTGTATTCCCTGCTGCCTTAGGCTGCCTGGGAGGAGTGGGTCTCTGCAGCTGCTGGGAGCTGGGTGTGCTGCTTTCCTGCCCAGCTCGTACAGCGTTTGGCAGGATTCCCCAGGGCACCTCACAGAAATACCTGTAGGAAGGCACCTCCCAGGGAGAAACCCTGTCAGACTGTGTCTACCTTTACCTCTCTTGTCCTTTTGCTAACTAATCTCATGAGATAATTTCACTCTCTTTTCTAGGTCATGGGTTAGTTCAGAGCTACACACAGCCCTTGCTGAGATGCGTCTGGGCAGGACGTTCACCAGCTGTAGGAGCTGCAGCAAGTCATTCCAGGAAAGGACAGTTCCAGTGTAAGTGAGGTAGCCCCTTTTCCTACCCTTGACCATGATTTTCCAGCAGCAGGCATCACTGGGTTGGGGATGGATGTCCTGGCTGCACTCTGCCAAAAGTAGGGTGTGAGGGGCTGTGTGGCAGCAGGAGGGGGCTGGGGCTGCCCCTGCTGCGCTGGCCCCAGGTCCATCGTGTCCTCACAGTCTCCCAGTGCAGGGATGCTCAGCTGCTGCTGCATCTTCAGGTGGGGCTGGTCGGGGGTCTTGGGGGAAGTTTTGATATTTGGCTTTGCACATGATCAAAGAGTCAATCTGCACTTGCAGTCCCTCCATCCCACGTGGTGCGGGTTCCAGAAGCGGGGTCACTTATTAACGCACGTGGAGTGAATTAACTGGGTTTACATCTGGAACGTGGCAAATTGTTGGATTTAATAGCTGTAAGCTCCTCTGATCTGCAGTCTCTGTCTGCTGGGTGTTTTGATCTGACAAAGCATTGTGTGCAGGATCCTTCCCCAGCCTCTCCGGGGGAATCCTGCTGTCAGGCTGCAAATGTGCGGGGCATGAAATGTGTAATTTTGAAGTCTAAACCTCTGAGAGCTCACGACACTCTGAGGCAGCAGTTTACCTTCAAAGTTGCCTCTCTCCCTGTACTTGCCACCTCCTGTGATGTGGCACTGCCACTCCCGTTTCATCCATGGAAAGTCATCAGGTTTTACTCTCAGAAAATCTCGTCTTCTCTTAATTAGGCATTTTCGCGTAATGAGCCATATGGCAGCCAATGTGAGAGGTGTGGATGTGCAGAGCAGCCCGGCCCTCTGCATTGATGGAGCTGGCAGATGGGTAGATCATCAGCTTTGAAGACTGGATTTTCTTCTGAAGCCATCATATAAATAGGACAGGCAGAAGCACTAAATGGTAGGGAGGACGTGGGGCACAGCTCCTCCGCAAGATACCAGACATTGCTCAGGTCACTGGGGTTTCCATCTCACTGTTTTCTTCTCTGTGTTGTCTTTTTTTTTTTTTTTAAGCCTATTTTTAATACCACCAGATGCAACTTGCCCCCTAGATACAGCTGCATTTAAGTGGTTGCCCCTGAGAGGCCGAAATGCTGCCCAGTCAAAGCCAGGCAGCTTGTGCCCATTGGTCTCAGTGTCTATGGTCCACTTCATACCAAAAGGTGATAAGTCAGTTTCATAAATAAAAGTCCAGAAGGGGCAATGGTTTTAAACTAAAAGAGGGGAGATTCAGAGTAGATAGAAGGAAGAAGTGTTTTCCAATGAGGGTGGTGAAACACTGGCCCAGGTTGCTCAGAGAGGTGGTGGATGCCCCATCCCTGGAAACATTCAAGGTCAGGTTGGATGGAGCTCTGAGCAACCTGATCTGGTTGAAGATGACCCTGCTCACTGCACGGGGTTGGACTAGATGGCCTGTAAAGGTCCCTTCCAACCCAAGCCAGTCTGTGGTCCTATGATAAATCATGAGAGTTTCTAACTAGCTTAGCCTTTGCCCTTGCAATCCTGCCTTTCCTGTTTCCCATCCTCACGTGCTGGGCCCCCCCTTTCTTCTGCTTCTCCACAAAGCCTCCATCTTCCATTTCATCTTGTCTTTGCTCATCTCCCTCTTTCACTTTCTTCAAGAATGTAGATACTGTGCCACTACTTGGGATTTTTCCCTGCAAAGTAACCCCAAATTGTTACAGAGACTTGGTCTGTGTTCTGCATTCCTGTGTGGAGCTATACACACCTGGATTCAGGGAAGCCCTTGAGGAGCACACGGTCAGCAGCAGGTCTGTGCTGAGTGCTGTCCCACACCAGGCTGCTGCAAAGATGTTTTCTCTGAAATGTGTGGGTTGTTGTGTCATTTCTGTAAAAACCCCAGTAGAAACATGAATTCTTAGGGACACCTGGAAGGGTTCTCCACGTGGCTGTGTCGAAATTGAAACCCAGGGCATAAACAGTGACAGAAATATTCATGTGACTCTCCCTTGAGTAGGCAAATTGCTGAGCATGGTGTATCCCTGAAGCACATGGGAGCTCTTTTATTTTAAACTATAACCATGAAATAGGAAAAAAGCCCAGTGAAGCAGAAGCTTCTGCCTTTTCATTTTTGCTCTTAACATATAAAAATAGAAGCACCTGCTGCCTGCTGGGCTTGTTTAATATGTCTTTTTATTTTCATAAATCACCATGGTAGAATTTGAATTATTCACTCAGTAAACTCGAGGCAAGGCTCATTTCCATTCTCTGATTTTTTTGGTAACCAATCTTTTGTGCATCAGTTCCCCACCCACCTTTTGTTCAGAGCCCACCCTGGCTTCCTGAGCAGGGTCCCTCCCCTTGGTGACCATGGGGGATTCGTGAACTTCAAAAGCCCCTGAAATGTCAGCCCCATGCAGCCCTTCTGCAGCTGCTGAATTATGGATCAGGGTACAGCAGATCAAACAGTGCCCAACGATTTACTTGTGGGTCTTTGCTTGGTAAAGCAATAAAAATCTCTGCCTTTCTTCTTTGGTAATAGGTGGTGTGGTTGTTTTACATGCTCGAGAGAAATGTTATCAGGGGCAGGGGGGTCTATGGAGTATTTTTCTTCTTTTAAAGAGAGGCACTTCAATCAAAGCTTCATTCTACTGTAAACCCAATTAGCTTCAGTCTGCCACGTCAGCTTGCCTGTCTGCAGCAATGATGTGAGGCTGTGGATAATTGCTAAACTCGGTTTTCTCTCTCTCTAAGAAATGCCACGAGGCTTTTGTTACCAACCCAGGAACCGCTGCGCGTGTCTCCAAGGTTCCAGCTGAAGACACCCCTTCCAAACACAGCAGTGTGTTTGAATGGTGTTGTTGGGTGATGAGGCTCAGGGAAAAGCAGGTGCTCGCTTTGCTGAGGAGCAGAAGGTTCCCCAAACCTGGATCCTGGGCTCCTCCAGACCCTCAGGGATTTGGCCGTTATCTTCAGTGGGAGCAGGACGGAGAATGTAACACAGCCTTGTTGCTGGGGCTGCAGGAAAGGGCCTTTGCTGCAGGGAGGCTGGGCTGTCCCCTGTGTCACACAAGAGGAAAGGTTAGGAAATGAAATGCTCCAGCAGTACCTGTGGAAAATGGGTCACCTACTTTGTGCGAGGAAGAGCACAGGATGTCCCTGCTGTATTTTAACGTGCCATGTGCTGGTTTCTGGCAGGTTGGACATGGTTTCTCAGCCAGGATAATATTGTGTGGGAATACTGGGATGTGCTGGATCCTGGGCACCCCAGGCTGGAGGCACAGCAGGCTGGGATTCAAGTATCAGAGGTGACCCTGGGCCACAGCTGCACAACCCATGCAAACTCCCTGGAGAGCTGGGACATGCAGGGAGCCATGGGCATCACCTCCTGTGGGTTGCTTGCAGGATTCCTGCCCTTCACTGAGGTTTGTGCTGTAGATCCTCTTGCTTTTGGCCAGTTTGTGTGTATGGGATCTATCTCTGAAGATAAGAAAGGCTGGCCATGTGGATATATTCAGTTGGTTTAAGCAGAACATGACTTCCCCTTCTGCAATGGGTTCCCCTTTACTCATTGCCTTTTCACCGTGCATGCATAATATTCCTATTTTCCCCTCCCCATCTACAGAGAGCCCTGGTACCTGAGAATAATGCATTATCAACTGGGAAGGTTTTGTTTGCTTTAAATGGAAACCAGGTCTGACTAGCTGCAAGACTTCCAGACACTGAATTCTAGAGGGAAATTCTAGTCTTGGCTCTTTCTGTGGGATCATCTGAAAACCACATGTGTACGTCCCATTTCTTTTGAAAAATGCATTGACAGGCTGAGGACTGCTGCTCCTCTCTTGGGGTGGGAACAACATTACTGAGCCCAAGAAGCCCAGGTGATCCTCTAGTGACTCTTCAAGCAGGGTAAAGCACCATATTGTGTACAGGAATAGAGAGGCAGCCCTCAAACATAGCTGTGAGAGCAGTTCCACTCCCTGGAGGACTTGTCCCAGGCAGCTCTTACACAATAGTTGTTTTTTGCTTTTAGGGAATTAACACCACGGGTGAATGTGATGAGCATCATTCAGCATCATGATCCAGTTGGATCTTGCCAGTACTTGAGGACATGACCTCAGCAATGGACCTTGCCACTTCTTCCTTGCCCAGAGGCTCTTCAAAGCATCTGCTCTTCATGTTGGTCCTTGGTCCTGGTGGCATCCAAGTAGGTGGGATTTGTCTGGAAAGAAATAATAGATGCATTCAACATGGTGCTTACTAAGTGCTGAGAAATGCCATTGTTGCATGAGGGGCTTTCTTGTTGGTGTGGATGCAAGTTACTTTAACTAGAAGAGGTGAAACATCAGCCTCCCCCGTGAGCTACCAAGAGTGGCAAAAATTGTCAAAGGTCTATGTCAGGTGCAGGAAAATGGTCATGCTTCTTCCCTGCTCCATTAGTAACTGTTCTGGTGTAGTGCTGGTTACCCAAGGACATTATCACAAATTGTGTTTTGTCCTGAGTGCTGGTGCCAATGGCTAAAATGTCAATGATAGTGAAAAACACAGCTGAGAAATTAGGATAATTTCAGAAGCTATTAATGAGTGACAGCCTTGCTTAGCTGAGAGAGTCTTCAGAGAAAGGCAAGATAAAGAGATTTTGTCTTGTTCACTCTTTCTACTCCCAGTAACATTACTGATTAGGTGCAAGAGAAGTTTTACTCCCATTTATTTTCATTTCTGGCTGTGTGCAAACTCCCAGCATCTGGGCTGGGATGCTCAGGGCAGGGCTGGGAGCCTGGCCAGGGCTGGCTGCTCAGAGCTCCACAAGGAGATGGCCATGGTCATGCTGCTCCATGAGCCCTGCTGTGGGGCTCTGGCCCCTTTGGTATTTTCTTGAGGCCTTTTACATTTTCCCCAGTTAAAATGGCACTGCTTAGGATGAGTCTTTATACCTTTTTGCTATTTAAAAGATACCAGGAGCCTAAGTCAAGTTGGGCTTTGTGGTGGGGATGGGTGGGATGCACATCTTGGCAGCATTTAGTGCACTTATCTCAGCATTTTGTAACCAGAGAGCTCTGGGATGGAGGAACATGTGGAAGCTATTCTAGAATATTTATTTATATATACATGGTGCTTTAACTGCAATTAGGGGGATTCAGCTAAAAGTTTTACATTAGCTCATTAAAGCATGGCAGCTGTAACTGATCCTGCCAGCAAGGAGCTGCAGTTTGCTAAATGGGGAGAGGCTGGGGGGCTGCCTGGCTCCTGGTGGGTCTCTGGGCTGGGCTGTTTTGGGATGGGGGCAGCAGACAGGCTCCTGCCAGGAATCCCAGACATTTTCTTGGATGGATTTAGCAGCAGGATATTTGATATAATCAATATATAGAATATTGTTGTTGCTTCTAGTCCAACAAAGGGCTTGAGCAGAGGGAGCACAGCACATGCAGCCACGGATTTGTGCAGAGGAATTCTGGCAACTGGACTGGCAAGTGTAGTCAAGAGTAAAGTGGGGGTTTAGCACCTCATTTGACTGTTCAAGCATGTGCTGTGATTTTGGGATTCCTCAGAAGTGATGTGGAAGTACTCTGCAGTTTGCAAAACCTCCACGTGCTGCTCCAAGCTTTGTCCACAGCATCTGTGGCCTTCCTAGGTGGCATGAATGTCGGTGGCACCGCACAGACAGAAACCTTGAGACAGCCTGGAGCTCTTGGAGAGTCTCTGGACCTGTATTAGTGCTAGCAGGGTGGTGGGAGAGGGTGGGTGGTTCTGTGGGATCCTGGAGCCGTGGCAGAACTGGGCTTAGCAGGGCTTCTCCTGGAAGAGGCCCAGCCCATCCTGGGGCTGTCTGAGTGGAACAGACGCGCTTTGGCCACTTGTCACTTCTGATGGCTCAGCTCAGCTGCAGCTTAGAGCCAATTAATTTTATGAATCCTATTTGTAGCTCATGTTCCTCCTTATATAATCCTCATTTGTTTCAAATGAGCAGAGAGTGTGCCCCTGAGACTCTAAACATACTTCTTTATTAAAGATTAAACAGAAATTGTTACCTACAGAAGCTAAACTTAGAGCTAATACATGAAGTGAGAGGAAGAGAATCCTTTTAACTCTCCTGCCAGGCATTAGATAACTTGGCTCTGCGAAGAGAGAGGGAGAGGGGACTGCAGAGCCTTAGGAACAGCAGCACTAATGATCTATTGCATTTATTTCTCCAGTAAGCAGAAGTAGATTAAAACCAAAACTGCAGAAGTTAATTGGGTGATTGCACAGCGTCGCTCTTGGCTTTTGTTCTCTGCTCCCTGCCGAGCTGCAGCTGTGGGCACCACCCGCAGCTGGGCAGGGCTGGCCTGCCAGCTGCACCAAACTGCCCATGGAAAGGGCTTTAGTGAAGTTTTGTCCTGGGAAAATCTTGGGGAGCAAGCAAGCAGCCTGTGGTGGCTGGGTCTGAGTGGTCCTGCTGCCCCCTCCCACTGGGCAAGTCATTTCCTCGCTGACCTTCCTCAGCCTCAGGAGGGACTTGGAGAGCATGTGGGGAGCAGTTTTATAGCTGATAAAGGTAACTGGAAGTGATGTGTTCTCACTGCATTACATGATGTGTGCCTCATGCTGCCAAGGTTGCTGGATGCCCGAGCTGGGACATGGGTCTCACCTGACAGCTCCAAGGCTCCTTGCACAGCCTTGTGCTTCACCTTCCCAGGATATTCCTGTAAAACCTGTAGCAGGAGACACACCAGATTGTTTAAGGTATTAAAGATTTTAATGAGCCAAACTGAAAAAAGTTCAGATTTCTAATAAACCCATGGTTAGAGAGGAAAAGGAGGAGAGAAAGGCAGCTGCTGCTTCATGGTTCAGCAAACACGGGCTCTCATGGCCATCACATCCATGGCAAGTCCATCCTGCCTCCCAGTGCTAGATTGCTTTGAGAGCTCAGTAGAATTTTCCTCCAAAATGCCAAATGGATGAAGGTCTTGAAAATGATGGAAGCCCTAGACTCAGTGTACATGAGTTTTACAGTGTATTTTCTCAGCCACTGTGGGAACAATTAACCAGAGATGATGAAGAGCAGAAGTTATCTGTGGGCTCTCCATAGAGCTTCTGTTGGAGAGGCAGGGCTGGGAAGAGCCAGTGGTGTGGGGGAACTGGCACTCTCCTCAGGCACAGGTCCAGGGGGGAAAGACTTACTTTTGGGAGTTCTTGGAGATCTGCTTTAGCAAGGGGTTTTCTGTTCTTCCTCTAGTCCAGTGTGAAGTGGCTGGGTGTGTGTAGAAGGCATATTCCCTACTACCATGAGCAGTTCTCCCTGCAAAAATTGTTAAGGAGAATGAAGTTGCAGGAGTACATATGAGAAAAGGGTTGCTTTTCCTCTAAGGAATACTGGGATATTTATCAATTCCTCTCCATTAGAAGCCGAACACATTCAGAGCTAAAGATGAAAAGTGAGGAACCCATGAAGATCAGATGAAAGGATGGAAATTATCATTCAGGTAACCCAGCTACCTTAACACTGTCACCATGGAGATCCCCGATTAGATTCTGCTCTTTGCATGCAAAGTGCTGAGGAGCACTGGGTTCATAATTGGCATCATATTTCTCTGGGTATATTAAGCTTGCCCATGGAATAGTGCTCCTCAGGTCCTGGGTGTGATTGCAGGTAACTGCTAGTAATACATTGGATCAGAGGGTTCGACAGGAGGATTTCCAATCCAGGGATTGTTCCTGTGGGCAAGCCTGGGGATGATGGTAACTGAGCTGGGGTGAACTTGAGGCATTCTGGGGCTTGGAGCTGCTGAGAAAGAAACTGTGGTTTTGATAATGTTCTGCTGTCGCTTGCTCTGCTTTCCTTGTCATTTCAGATTTCTGTGCTCTGGCTCTGGTTTTCCTGGATTTCTGACTCAGATAAATACCTTTGCTCTGCAGTCCCTGCTCAGAAGGCTGGGAGGGCCCAGCCTTCACTTCTTTGTTTTTTATTTTGTTTTGTAGATCGGTACAGGTGGGCTCCATTTTACCCAAGAAATGCAATTAGATGTAGCTCCTTAGGTTGCCGTTATAACCTGCCTCTCACGCATTCAGCTGCTGCATTTGCTCCCTCTCCCATGCAGCACTTCAGGGCTGACAGCAGAGGTGTCACGTTTGTGGCTGCAGCTTTAAACGAAATCCAACTTTGCCTTTTATCCTCTTGTGTCCCTAAAACAGTTTAGTCCCACTGTAATTATTAGCATTCTCATTAAGAACAGTTTAGCTAAAAATCAAGACACAAAGACGCAGTGGCTGCATCAAAGCACCGCAAATCCAGATAAAGTGAGGTTTCTAATTCGACTTCTATGCTTTGAAATAAATCCTTAGAGCATCAATTACTGCTGTAAAGCAATTACTATCAGCCTCCACTGCTCCCCTTTACACGTTTTAATTTAATTATTATTTTTTTGCCTTTAAACATAGGGTAAGAAATTTTACAGTTCCTCAAGAAGAACCCAAGCAGACAACAACAAAAACAATTCTGTAAAAGCAAAAATTGCTTTCTTTTGTAATCGGGTTGATTAGAGTCATGTATAATCATACACAGCAGGTGGGAAGATTAACATTTCACTAATTCCTAGTGGTCATTACTGCAAGGAAATTTAATCTGCAGAGTTCACAAGCATTGGAGTTGCATGCTGGTAAAGCTCATTTAAAAGCCAGAGCAAAACCAACAGAACTTTATATTCAGGAATCTGGTTTTACTCAAAACTCTCCTGGCCTGCAGGCAATGCACATCCACCCAGTATCTCCTGCTTAATTGAAAAATAGATTCATATTGATCATGACCACTTAACAAGCACACTCAGAACCCAGCCTGTTGTCAGCTGCTTTGCTCAGGAGTACAGGCAGACCCTCGCTGGGTTAAGCTGCTTGGTAGGAGATATTTCTAAAGCAAGTGGATTTTTCTGTGCAGGGGCTGTGTTAGTACCCAGCACTAAGGGATTCAGTTCTCATATTTGGATCAATTCCAAATAATTCTGCTACAGTTGAACAAGTTTTTATTTTTTTATATGAGAACAAAATATGACATAATTATTATGATCAGATTCTGCTTCACTAACCTGAATGTGTGGTTTGTTTTTTTAATTCAAAACTCCAGAATAAAATGCCCAGCAACTTTCTATGTGAAAGTTATGGTCAATCTCCTACTCCTGCACCTACACCTCTAATTTCTGGACTTCTTTTTTCTAGTTTGTACCAGCAGGAGACTGTCTGTGACCATTCAGTGGGACAGCTCACGATGGGCTGTGGCTAAACTGGAAATGCTTGAAGAAATATTGGATGGGTAAGTAGGGATGACCACTCTGCTCTTCTGGTCATGTGGGGTCTAGCTGAGATTTAGCTGCTTTTTCTGCCTCCCATGACCAAGAGCAAAGGGAGGTGAAAAAGCAAAAAGGAAGACAGTGGTCACTAGTTGAAGTTGCTTTGAAGACATCTCCCAAAAAAGCATCTCTTCCCATTCACACCCATTGACAATCCATTTGCATCTGTCTCAGAACATTGCCCTTGTGAGGAGCTGGGAGGTGGAATCTACATCACATCCATGAAGCTGTCGCTGTTCCTCTGCTGCTGTGGACCAAGGAGATCTTAGGGACCAGAGGTGAGGTGCCACCATGGGGCAGAGCTGGCTGGGCTGGATGGTTCTCCCTCCAGCAGGAGCCCATGAGCAGCAAAGAGGGTTTCCTCCATCCCGCTCTAGATACCTACACTTCAGCAACTCTCCTGTTGACTTTGTTGGGATCATTTGGCTCATTTTCTTACCTAGTGCCTTAAGAGCATGAATACAATCCTTTCTCCATGCAGTGAAAAGTCTTGTTGAGCTAGGTTGTTAAAAAAACCTATAAAAAGTGACCAGGTGGCCCAGTGGCTGGAGTTGGCTGGGTTGGAATAGAGGAATATTCCAAACCAGATAACAACATATCCTGGCAAATAAACCAAGTGACCATTGAGCATGTGCTTTATTGGACATCAGGGATTTGTACTGTGATGATAATGATGATGTTACAGTGGTACAATGCTGGTGTCCTTTACCCCCTGAAAGCTTTGGTGGGTCTGAGCCTGGGGGCACTGGTGATGCTTTCTTGTCCCTTGCAGGCCCACAAACCAGCACAAAAAATGTGGCTGAGGCTCCAACCCCTGGCCCAGCTGTGCTGCTCTGCCAAAGTTATGCTAAGCTCAGAATTACTGTAGTTGTAGTGGGGTAAACAAAATCAAAATACACTCCTGCTGTTGCCTGAGCTCCTTCCTTTTCAAATGGTGGGTGCAGAGTAACAGCCACAAAACCTGTAGCTCAAATCAAAGCAAGTTATGCACCAGGCTCAGTGCCCAGGGTTAGGTATTTCCCATCCTTTAGCCTAAAAAAAAAAGATGGACATGAGCCTCGTGGGGCCCCGGGCAATGGAAGGGATAAGCAAACAGGAGGACATCAAGGGACTGTCACTAGCAAAGATAACAAAATTAGCGAGTAAATGAACAGGCAAGTCAGAACATCAATATGCACAGTAATAAGTGGCAATGATTCACCAGAGATCTGTTGTTTTAATGATGCTGTTGTAAAAATGATGGCCCTGAGCTATTTCAGACCACGTATACTGAATTTTGGCTGATGCTTATCAGTTTATATGCAAGAAAATGTATAGCATGCAACCTAAATGGAACAATCCTTTGGACAAGAAGAAATGGATTGCAGGTGCAAACAAGCATGAAATGAAAATCTACTAATGAGTTTCCATTAGTAGCTAAATACATAATCGAATAATTTTTAGCCAACACAGGGCAATGAGAAAATCAATTTATTCCTCATAAGTACCACTATATGGATTGATGCTCTAGTACAGCTAGAGCTGGTCTGGTTAAGTGAAAGCTGAGCTTCAGCTTCAGTTAAAACTCAGCTGATGGCAGCAGAACATATTAGTGATTTCCCAAGTATATTTGATCCAAGGGTTAGAAATGTCTACACAGCATATCTAGCTCCTGCTTGGAGAGCCAGCTCAAGCCTGTCTTCCTTCCCATCTTCCTCTAAAACCCTAAATGGGAAACAAATAAAATTTTTGTAACCTTTTATAGCCACTGCCATAACCCTGTGTGTCAGCCAGCATCCTTTATCTCTCACCAGCTGGAAATCTCACATTTTCATTGCCCTGAATCACCAGATGCATTCATCAAACATGACAAATGCCTCCAAAACACTAAATCACACCACTCCATCTCAATGGGCTACATAATCATTGTCATACTGACAATAAATCTGAAAGATTCTGTGTTCCAGACTCAAATATCTACAGCTTCTACCAGGGCTGAGAAACTGCAGGGGGAAAACTGAATCCTAAATTAGGTTAAAAAGTTTTTCAGTCACTCGGAAATTTGATAAACTCATGAATTTTTGTGAGGCTTTCTGATTTATTTTTAGAAGTAAAGTATTATATATTTTTTTTCTACCCACAGGAATGATTCATGGAGTAAGAGCCATTTTCCAAGAATGAGGTTATATCTTAGGAAGTATAAAAATGTAGAAAGGGAAAAAATCCTTCTCTGCTCTCCTGGGGAACTGCCAGTTTGGGGTCCCAGGTCCCAGTGGCTCCGTGCCTGCCCAGGGGTGACATTGTAAGGTGCTGGCAAAGCCCCTGCAGCTTCCAAGGGGAGGGAAATGCAGCAGAGCATCCTCCTCCTTGCTCAGTTGGATGGGACCCTGCACTCAAAAGGCTGTGACAGGAAAACACTGAAGTCACCGTGGGTCAGACTTTTGGTATCACTCAAAGAAAGGACAAGTTGAGCTGTGGACACATGAGCAAGTTGCCCGAGGCATCCCAGATAGCAGCTGAGCTGGGAGAACCACATCTTTCCTGCAGCGAGATCCAGGCAATGCAAGGTAACTTGATAACCTCAATTAAAGAGATTCTCATTTTCTCTGGAGTTGGTAGAGGCCAGTAAATTGGTGCTACCTCAGATAACCTTATTTTATCCAGGACACAAGCAGATTCTAGCTCTCTATACACCAAACTGGTTTTACTTCCATGGAGCCAGTAATCCATGGCTGGAGTGTCTAAACAGACATTTTAAAATTACTTAAGTAGTAGGTGCATGAATTTAAACTTTTCAGAGTTTATAACCCACATTCAAAAGCCTTGTGCTCATATGTAGGGTTGCAGCATGAGCACCTAGAAAGTCTTGGTTTTCAGTCCATACATGAATCTTTAATTTTCTGAAGTATATTTATAGACACACCTGTGTCTGTACATGAAGCAAGCAGAGCACTTGCTGCTCTGCAGTCACACAGCATCTCCTTAGATCTCTGCTGAGTGCTATTTATTGCATTTGGAGTTTTAAGTCAGGTCAAAAAGGAGACTTGCCAGGGATTTTTCACTGTGGTTTTGCCACCCAGTTCCCACTAAAGCTGAGTGTGGGATTTTGCTGTAAAATAGTTGCTGAGTTTGCAAGAAAGCAAAACCTGTGCTGACATCAGTGGGAGCTGTGTATCTGGAATGATTAAAGACCAAAGCCAATGATAGGACTGCATGGGATTAGCCTGGGATCTGGGAAATCAGTACTTTGCTGAAGCAACTGAAGCTTCTTAACAAGGGGCAACTTAAGGTGAAGGAAAACCCAATCCTGCTGATTGTCTGCACCATGAACTTCCACATTCATCTGCCAGCACTGCCCAGTTTGACCTTGAAAGCTGTGATGAATGGCTAGGTCAGAGGGAAGGTCTCCAGCCTGTCCTCACCTCCAAGGCTTTTCTCATGGATGTACCTGGCACGATGGGCCAGACCATCCACTGGCAGCAACAACCTCATCCCCTCCTTCAGGCTCCCAGGTCCTCTCTGTGTTCCTTCTCCCCCCACAAGGTGCTGTGATAAGGAGGTTCTCTTCAGTTGCTATGGCTGTCGACAACTTCCACTACTATTTTTTCACAAGCACCATCAGATTTACTCCAGTGATAAATCCAATGTTCTGTGTAAACACTTATGTCCTTGACAACCTTGTTTTCCATTAGAAAAATGCTGGGACCTGTTCTGGCAATTGGCAGGTAAAAATGCAGCCTGTGTGGGCTGATGCTTTTTAACATAAGTCCCCAAAGGGTAAGGACACAGTGTGTGTCACAGACCCCACCTGCCTGCCCATGCTGCCAAAGGCACTGGTAGCAGGGAACCCAGGTTCTTTTCTGCACTTTGTCCTATTCAGAGTGTTAAGGGGGCCGAGATTAAAATATCTGAAATGTTTTTCAGCAGTAAGGACTCTCAAAGTAATGATTCTTGCAGACTAATTGCTCCCACAACAATTTTTTAACCTGCTGTTTGATGCAGTTTTACCTGCCAAGCTGAAGAGAGGTGTCAGAAAGTTAAACCTGTTTGCACGAGGCTTGTTTGATGTGAAAAGCAGCCAGGAGCCTGGCAGGAGAGGATTTTCCCAGCTGAGAATTATAAAAGAACACCTTGGTTTTAGAAAGGAGTTCAGAGGGGACCATGTAATGCCAGGCAGGCCAGGGTGCCACCACCAGCACAAAGCCTGGGTGCAGGCAGGGCAAGGATGTCTGCTGGCAGCCTGAACACCACCCAGGAGGCTGCTTT
The DNA here is from genome assembly GCF_000747805.2 of Chaetura pelagica. Lineage (NCBI taxonomy): Eukaryota > Metazoa > Chordata > Aves > Apodiformes > Apodidae > Chaetura > Chaetura pelagica. Next base: position 759,947 of record NW_009954216.1, on the reverse strand, counting down.
AGGTTCTTTTTTTAAGGGCTGGGTTTTGCCTCCTTTCATTCTGATCAGACTTGGGGTGCTGAGAGTCTGCTCCAATTATGCCCACAGAGCCCACAAACCACCCCATAAACTACAACCTGCAGCTGGAGCTTCAGGTGCTCTGGTACCACAGGCAGGTTGCACCTCACAAGCATCCTCCAATGCTCCTGTGCCTTTGGAAAATAGGGGATGGGCCCAGCAGGCTGCCCCCCTTTTGTTTGCTGGCAGTGGCTCTGGAGCAGAAGACATGGAGCATCTGTGTGCAGGGACCTGCTGGAATGCACTTACCTCTGTGGTGCTTCATCAGCTGTTTCCATAAAAAGAGTATTTTTGGAAGGAGCAGAAAAGTGCTTTGTGCAATTAAAAATAGCAAAAAGGGCTTGGGATGGTAGAATGTGAATAACTAAATAACCAAATCAGCTTTCTCTTCTTGGAAGAGATCCACAACACAGATGCTGTTGGGTGTGTTATCTTTTGAGTGGCTCTGTCCTGTTCCCTCCTCAACTGCCTGCACCTCAGACACCACTGTTCTCTCTGCATTGCCACACTCCATTCTTCCAAGTAACAGTCTTTTGAAGAGTAAAACCCCTTTGTCCAAGGCTGAGAAATGGCTGAGGCAGTGGAAGGGGTGCTTGGAAGTCTTCCTGGGAGGTGACTGTCACAAATCCTGCTCAGGACCTGCCCCAGCTGAATGGGTGAGAAGTGCTGCTGCTGCAAACCCCCCTGGGGAGCCTGCAGGCTCTCCTGGTGAAACCCCCCCAGATAACCTCCCTTGCTAAAGAGTGAAGTATGAGCTGCTGTTTTTTTCTGATTTCCACAAGTTAACCTCTGGATGCAAAGCTGCTCCCCCCACGGGCAGCCATCCAACCCAGGTGCAGTTTGCAAGTGAAATTGTCACTGATGTGACAGCACATGTGAGTGACAGGTCTGGAGCTGTGGTTAACAAGGCTGATTTCACCAAGGTGGGCTCAGAGCATTCAGGCTGTGTTCAGGGTCTGTTTGGTCCAGAGCAGATGGGCTGTAGTCCATCTCAGGTGCTGCAAATGCCAACCTGTGCCACTAGCTTCATTCAAATCAAATCTCCATCTTAATGAAACAGCTTTATTTTTGGCATCTAACTTAAAGCAAAAGGAAAGGATGTTCCCCTGGTACTGGCCAAAGCACAAATCAAACCCAGCCACTGTGGATGTGATGCAGCTTTCACCTGAGCTGAACAGTTTGCCTTGTAGGAGCTCTGAGAGCAGTTTCCTCCTTTAAATTTAATGAACTTCGAGTCAAGAACATTGACCAACTACTGTCATTTGTCTCATCTTTCTATTGGTGCCAAAATGAATCTGCCCTTTCTACTTCTATGAAGATGAATGATCAGAGCAGTCACTGAACATCCACTTTTGCTTGAAGTGTTGTGCTTAGCAATGTAAGAGGTTGAGAAATGCTAAGAAATAAGACATTAAGTGTAGGACACTGCATCCATCCATTGAGGGACACAGGAGAAACGAACTCTGCTTGGTCTTTCACCTATTGAATTGTCAGGATGGTGCAGACCTTGTGTGGTACCAATGGACAAACCTTCAGCCATTGGAACAGGCACTTGGCATTTCAAGCAGATCTCTGGAGTTGCCTTCACATGGTATTTTGGGGCTTTGGATCTCTGGGTATTGAAAGGTGTGGAGCTGGGTGAGAATAAAATGTAACAAATAAACAATGACAGGAGAGATATCGGGGGGGATGGGTGAAGGAGGCAGGATTTGGAGTGGGAGGAGAAAAGAAAGAATGTTTTTCCAATTCAGCTCAGCAGTCCCCTGTGTGTGGGCTAATTTTGGAGATAATTGTTACATGATTTCCTGAATATAATCTGTTGTTATCTGTGCTCTGCAAAATAAACCCATGTCTAATTCTGGAGAAGCACAGGGGTGATTTCATAGTTACACTGAAATGAGAATAAGGCCTTGTTCATGTTTGCTAAAGAGCACAAGGTTTAATTCTGTGCTGTTAGTAGTTACACCAAACTAGTCAAAGAGGGGCCTGTGCTCCTCCTGGGGCAGCAGCCCCAGGTCAGGGGAGGGAGAAAGGCAGATGTCCTGTCCTCAAACAGGTGGGAATTACCAGCCAGAAAATGCTCCCCCTGCAGCAGGGTAGTTAGGAACAGTGGAAGCTGCTGGGCACTCCACAGGCTGGAGCTTAGAAATCCATTGTGGAAAAGTACCAGCAGCTCAGGAGATGCTGCTGCTCTTTTTCCTGCCTCCCAGTGTTATCCCAGCTTCAGGTGTGATTCTCCCCTTCAGTTAAACCTTTGGGTCAATTAAACCTTGGGAGGGAGAGGAAATTCCCCTTAAGGAGCAGATGACAGAATCCCATTTATCTCTGGTTTCCAGGAAAAAAATGAGGGAAACAATCAGCTCTCCTTTCCCCTCCATAAACAGGTCCCAGGAGCTCATAAAATTGAAATAACATGATGAAGAACTGAAGTTTACTCAACAAAATAAGGTAAAATACTTTCAGCTTGCTAAAAAGGATTAATGGATTTCAATAACATATGCCAAATAGTTGTGAACAAAAAGGAAAGCAAATTATCAGAAAAAATGACAACTTTGAGAGCAGTTTCTGGCTTTTGTTTTCCAAATGGTGCTTTCATTTCACAGTGAGCTAAAAAATGCAACCTCGGAGGCTTTAAAGGACTGTAAAACCAACCCAGCTGGACAAAAGCTACTAAGTGGCCTTGAAATAAGTTTTCCAAATGTTCAGCTAATTAAACTTTTTTTCTGGAGGGGGGTTGTGTCAACCCAAAAATAGATTTTAATGCCTTTTTCCTTCACTTGCTGTGGCTACAAAGTGAAAAAAAAAATAAAATAGTCATGATTTTGCAGAGACCATCAAACCAGCAGTTCAGAATTTACTGCCAACTTAATTGGCTACATGGTGTTTAGATTCAATTAAAAAAAAAAAAAGGCAAAACTCTTATGAGCTTCTTTTTAAATCCTGCTCCCTTTTTTTTTAATGCTTAGGAGGCACATAAAATGCAATTCTCAGCAGAAGGATGGTGACTGGGAGAAAATGTAATAGATGGCCCACATTTCTTGTTGAAGTTCCCATTGATCAGTGTTGCTGAGACTATTTTTCTAATCCTCAGAAACATGAAGGAATTGTGGAATTGTCACTTCAGGTGTATGTGGTTCACCTCCTAAGCAAATAAACTCTGAGCTCCTGAGTAGCCTTTATTCAGGTTTTTCTTGGAAGATGGTGTAAAATGGGGAAGAATCAGGAACCCAGGTGTAGTGTTTTCTTGAACACAATTTTTCCTGGTGTTAACCACACCAGTAGTAGTTGTTTTCTTTTTTATGTCAGAATTTAGTGTAAGATAACTGCACCTAACACCTTCTGCTCAAAGAATGAGGCTTCAGCCAGTCGAGCATTAATTAGGAGGTGGTTACCCCACCTCCTCTCCACTGGAGAGGCAGCTTGTATTGGAAACCAAACCCTTTCACAAAGAAGGAAAAAATCCCATCTGTCCAAACAACGCTTAAGAAAGAGATTGATTATGTTTTGTTCGTGCTCACACCAGGAAGTAAAATTACCAGGAAGAAAATTGGTTCTGTCCTGGCTCAAACCAGGACATTGAATCTACAGGTAATAACGTGTTTTCATAATGAAGCCAGTGAGCAGGACAGGGTTTTATGGCCCTAATGGACATGGCAAAGCTGCTGAAGTGGTTCTGGCCACAGCTGTAGAAAGGTCAGGGAGTCACGGCCAGATGCTCAACCAGGACCTTGGACACAAAAACCTCTCTGGAATTCTAGATATGTGCAGAAAAAAATGGCCTGGTGCTCAAGGTGCCACCTGTACTGAGAAAACAATTTCTTTGCATGGTCAGGCACAGTCAGATCTGCATTTCAGCATCTCAACTGAAAATCATCCTTCCTTGGCAGGAGTTTCCAAAGAGAAAATACTCGAGATGTTGAGGATCTCGCATCTGCTGCTGCTGGGGTCATGTAAGTACCAGAAACAGGGGGCAGCTGGTCACTGAGAGGGCTGCTGGCCTGGAAAAAACTTCTGGTGGCCAGAAACAAAACTGGAACTGTGACATGGGAGTTGTCATTTCCTACTGCCCTCCCCTTTTCTAAACCAGAAAGCAAACCCCCGCTTACTGCCCAAAGGTGAAAACAAGCCAACAGAGGACGTGTGTACTTGGGTTCCTGACTATATTTTATTAAGAGAGAGAGGGGGAAATTATACTTGTGAGTGAGGAAACTGTGGTGATCCAGAATTTAGAATAAGAGTAATTAATAAATAATGGGTAGACTTGTGAAGAAAATGAATTTTTCAAAGACTCTAAAAAACTTATTCAGAGCTGCTGTCTGCTCACATTAGATTTATCAGAGGTTTGTTAATTAGCCACTTCTAAAATACCTTTTGCAGCTGCTCTGATATTAATGAGGTGGTTTGTTTCTCCTGCCCCTAGAAGTTCTCCTGGGCTACATTCAACAACCCTGGTTTGAAGAATAAGAAGGAAAATGGTGAGTTCTTAAGTGATGAATTCTACCAAACTGTCTTCAAGTGCCAGGATCTTTTTAAGCTCATGTTGGTAACGTGCTCCCCTGCTACATTCTCTTTGTGCCAAACATGCTGGTTCCCACTCAGGAACTGACTAATAATTCTCCATACAGCCTTTTGGGTGGTTTTTGCCCAGAAATCTCCTCCTCTTCTCCATTTAGGAATTCTATAAAACCCTTCTCCGTGGTGAGGGAAGTGGGATGGGGGAATTCAGCAAGAGCCTGAGGATGGTGGGCTAGTGAGGGAGGTGGACAGGTGGAGGAAAGTAGGGAGGGAAAGAAAAAGAACAGGAAATGGCAGGAAAAAAATGAAGTATGATTTACATGGAGTGTAGCACATGAGGAAGAGAAAGGAGTCACAGAATCAATGGTTAACCAATGGTTAAGATTGGAGGGGACCTTTAAAGATCAGCAAGTCCACTGGTTCCAAGCCCCGGCAGTGGGATGAGGGCAGGGAGGAGCAGGCAGTGGGATGCTCCCAGGCAATCCTGCCTCTGCAGCCACCTCCAGGTACTCAGCAACTGTCCTGGCAGCCACAACACAGTGACAAGCTCCTGGTGTAAAGCCCAAGCTGGAAGAGGTGTGGGTGCTTGCAGTTTACTCTAAGTTGCATTGATTAGGGTGACAATGTCATTTTGTTTCGTGCTGAACGATCCAGCGTTTGGAATCGAGAGCTGTCGGGAGCCAAACGACTTAGCAGAGCAAATTGAAAAGAACAGGGCTGTAAATTGCAAGGACTTCAGGTGGTGGTGAACACTGAGTGTGCTGGTGGGAACAGGGCTGCACACAAACTGCCCTGCCAGCCAAATCCCCATCGATGTGCTGACAAAGGATCCTGCTGA
>NW_009954216.1:737992-753941 GCF_000747805.2 Chaetura pelagica | reverse complement strand
CTCAATATCTCTTATAATAGAGAGAATTTAGGAGGCCTGGGGAGGCACACATTTTCACCCTAAATGAGGCACGGATGGGAGGTATCGTGGAATTAACAAGGGTGGATAGATGAGCTCTGTAGCAGCCTTACTGCATCTCTTTCCTACAGACACTGCTAAACCATATGAAAATGGCTGTAACTGAAAAAGGACCTATTTGAGAAGTCTAATACCATTTGCTTCTCCAGTGTGTACTCTGATAAGTCAGTGCAATATTTTTTCAAAAGTATAAAGCCAGGAATTGCTAGAAAAAATAGGTCAATACATTCATGCAGGAAACTAGTGATTCCCCTCCACTCCACCAGCACGTTCCCCCTTTCATGCCCGTCACTGACCCTGTGCCACAGTCTGTCACTGCCACAGCCTCCCGGGGCTTTTCAGGAGCCCCAGATCTCCTCCTGCACTTCAGTACTGACACCAAACTCTGCCTGAAGGTGTTAGTTCCTTGGGTGTCTCAGGCTGGATTATTGTTCACTCCACTGCTCTGTAAGAGGTTGCTGCTGTTGTCACCCAGCTCAGCTTCCAGCCACCATCTGCTCCTTTGGGCTTAAGCAAAAATGGAGGTTGGAGAGATATTGGAGTTTCAAAAGACAATGGCCAAAGTGTTTTAATGTCATATGTCTTTTCTGCTTAGTCTTGGACAACTAGAAAAATAAGAGGAAATGAGTGAATGCTCACAGAGATACTTGATGGGCAAAAGAACCTGTGATGTATTGGGAATGGAACTGATACTGGTGGGGCTGATGGTGTGTGAAAGCAGATCTGAGGAAGGAGGAGGGGAGGTGGCAGAGACACAGGGAGGTGGCTCTGGATGCTGTTTATTGGTTCATCTGCTTGGTGTGGCAGCCAGCTGTTACCAAAGTCCTGCTGGACAGCAAGCCAAGCATTGAAAGAGCAGCACTGCAGGTGGGTTACAGTCACAAAGCTTGTGGGGTGAGAGCACTGGAAGCTGCCCAGTTTAATGGAGGGAGCTCTCAAATACCATAGATGTAATTTCAAGAATTATGTAGATGCCTGTAAAACCTTGTTGTCCCAGATTCCACTTCCTTAAATGACAGATTATCTTTGCAACCAACGTGACTGTGTCATGTTCCAATCCAGGGGCAATCTGTCCTTTATGTGGAGGGGACCCATGACTGGTCTGAAGCCACAATTCCCCCCTTTGCTGCCACGTGTCCTGGGAATGTGGGGGAGGTTTGGAGGCAGGGGTGAAAACCAAAAAAACGTGAGGAGAGATTTGGACTGACACTTGACAACTTTTCTGGTTTGTAAATTCTAGAGAAATTGGAATTGCATGATATGTGTTCACTTGCAAATGTTTCAGATTTGTTCTTTTTCCCTTTTCCACATACTTTAAGCTTATAGCATTGCATCATTTTAATTTTTTCTTTTCTTTTCCTCTGTCTTTGCAGAGGAACAAGCAGAGAGCAATATCTCAGGAATAATTTCCTTGCTGTCTGTTTCTGATGGAAGGCAAAATAATCCAAAAGATGTTAATAGTTTTAATTTCCAGTTGTGTAAGAGCTGATGCTTCTGGTGTGATCTTTAAATGTGTAGTAAAGTCAGTTTTCTCTCAGAAGAGCTCTGTGGGAGCTCTGTGTTTGTTAGAGCAGCAAAACGTTGGAGCTGCAAGGTTGTTCTAAAATACAGGCCCTTGTGGAAGAGCAACTGGAGAAATAAGCAGATGTTAAACTGAAGGAACTGCAGTGCAATTCATTGCTGGGCTGGGTTATGCTAAGAAAGGGCAGGAGCAGCCAAATGTTTCAGGAGGGCTGGAAGGGAATATTAGACAACAGTAGGAGATGTTTAGATAAACAATAAACAACCTGCTGAGCACAAGGATTAAGAGATCAGTGGGAGAGAGGTGTAACAGGAAATGAAGGGGAAAGAGAAGATTGTAATCAAATGAGAGGATCTGGTCCTCAACTTGTGCAAACTGGATTAACTTCCTTGCAGTCAGGGATCACCAGCACCTGGGACAGTCCCCAGCTCCCGGGTAACATGCTCATGGCCAGCAAGGGGTTCCTCTACACTGGAGGTAGAGAACACAAGTCAGATTGAAACTCACAGATGGGGAGGAAGAGAGAAGGAAATGGGCCTTTTTTCTTAATGTCAGCAGACACCTCATCTTCCATGAAAGAGAAGGAGAAGGATGGAGAGTTATTGAGGAAATCATTGTATTTCCTGGCATGATGTGATGGGGAAAACTGCTTATCTCTTGATAACAACAAAACCTTTGGAAAAATTCTGTGTTATCCTGGTTTAAAAAATAAAGTTAGGAAAGTTTATTTCCATGCCCTCATAAAATAAGCAAGGCACTTGAAGGTCCTTTGAGGCAAAGCAGGGGTAGCCAAACATCTCCACTTTGCATCCAGCCCACCATGTGACACGTCATGAGCAGTGACAGAGAAGTTATAAAACAGGGAAACTTCTCTGTTATTTTCTTTCCTACCTTTTTATTATTTTTTATTTCATTACACTGCACTGCTGGCAATACTCCTAGGATCCTGAAAATCAACATCTTTCCCTGCCATTTATCAAACTCTGCTCCTGATTTACAGCAGCCTCTGCCCACCTGGGAGCAAGGAGACACAGAGATGTCCCTGCCCCATCTGCCTTGCTTTGCACTTTGGGGTCTTTGCAATCATCTTAAAAAGCATTTCAGTGGGAAAAGCAGCATTTCCAGCTCCTTCCACTGATTTAAGCTTTCCAGTTAATGGCACACATTTTCCTTTCCACTGTGTGCAGTAGAAATCCAGTTTTAGCTTTGTGTGATGTTCATTGGGCTCTGTGGGCTATTGTGGAGTTATTCCACTGTTGCTGAGAGGATTTAGGTCCCTTCCTATTATTTGTCTTTATCCTGGGGAATAAACACACTGGAATGTTCTGCAGATGTGCCTCCTCTACTGAAAAAATTGCCCCACAGCTCCAGAAAACAGCCCAGGCACAAAAGACAGAGGTGGAAACATATTCTGAAAATGCCAAGCTGGCTTTTCAGAAATGACAGTGTTGACATTTTGAGTTCTCATTATCAAAACTGTTGAGTGTGCTTCAGGGAGCAAGGTTTGGGTGGGAGGGATGCTGGGGCTGCCCAGCCATTCCTGCCCCTGCCAGGCAGCTGCTCTTCTTCATCATCTTTGCCCAGGAAACTCCTCCCAGATGCCTCTCTCACTCCCCTCTTGTGTTTTATTTAGAAAAATGACATTGCTATCCCAGTGTCCAGCCAGGGCTGTGATCTGGTCACCACACTTAACGTGCCCTTGGATAACATTTAAACCCGGGGCAGCGAAGCCAGCTGGGAGGAACCTCTCATAGTGAGTTGAGAGCAAGTTCATTTGCAAAAGTGCTTCAGTAGGAATTAAAATACAATTTCCATTTTCCAGTTACATTCTGATTCTAGTTGTCATTAACTTACTCAAAACCCCATTTGGTATTTCAGACTTTAGTAAATCATTGTGTCTTCCAATTAACTTTCATACTCCAGACAACATAATGTGACTCATTTCATTCAACTCTATTGTTTAATAAACATCTAAACAGTTCTTCCTTTCTGAGTCTTAAAGAAATGAGGAGCTCTATTGAGCATGCTGTCATGGGCAAAAGGAAAATTAGTGAAGAGAAATTAATCTTGGTTCTTTGGTTTCTCAGGCTCAGAGAGTGATGAGCACAGCCAGGGAACTGCCTGTTCCTTCCTTGCACACTCGTGGCATCATTTGCGAGGAGAAATTATTGCTCTCCTGTACCAAGGCCTGGGATGTTTTGGCTGCTGAAGCAAAGGCACCATGGGGATCAGTGGGATGTTTGGCAGCCCAGAGGGTGTAGTGGTGACAATGAGCTGTGATTATTTCTATCAAAGAGTCAAGTTAGTGGAGCTGGGACACAGGAACAGGAGAGGGGGGCAGGCTCATGGCTGCCCTGGGACCACCCCTGAGCATGCACAGCACCAAGTTTAATCTCAGTAATAAGACCTCCTAAAGTGACATGAGCTAAACATTACTATTTCAATAACAGAACTAAGGTGTTAAATAATTCACTATTTAAAAATTCAGAGAGCGTGAGTGTCAGGGTGCAGTTCTGATCCCAGGGTCCTAGCAGATGCTGCTGCTGTCGGCAGGCACAGGGAAGGGCAGTGCATGTGAACAGAGGGTTTCTCAGCCATGCTTCCTCATCAAAACTGGCAGCAACTTGGCACTTTTTACAAGGTGGTCAGCACATGTGTGAAATTTTCTGCTGGTGATATTGTGGAGGGCTCTGTGTGCTTCTGGGAGAACGTGGTCCTGCATGCTCATCTCTCTGGGAGACTGCCAAGTGCTGGCAGGTGACCTGTAAAACAACTATTAGCTTTGAAGAAAGGTCATTCTTCCTGATTTTTCATTTTGAATATTCTTTCCAGAAAAGTTTGAGCAGGCATCTAATCAGGGAGGAGAAAGACTGCTGTGCAGCTTCTCAAATCCATCACTCTTGAGTCTGAAATTTGAGCATCTGTGGCCTTTACAAGTGAGTAGAGCCTTGGTGATGAAATGTGCTAAATGCATTCTGATAACTGCTAGTTTTGAGGAACATGATCTCCTCCAAGGATTCCTGGAGCTGAAAAGAAGAGAAATGACTTGATGCCTTGAACACTTTGCTAATTACTGACCTAGAGGTGGGCTGTGGTGTGTGGACCCTGGTCTTTGAAATGGAGGATTTCTGTGGCTGGCATCACCCATGGCCAGGAGCATTAGTCTGAGCACACCGTGGAAACCCTTGTGGCCCATTTTATGTCCAACAGCAAAAATGTGTGTGTGTGTGTTCATAAATTAAGGAACAGCACTGCCTGAGTTGGGAAGACATCTCCAGAGGCAGTGCTGCAGCTGAACACCATCAGGCCACATTGGGGGAAAAAACAGGGAGTTTATTTAGTGATAAATAATGAGTTTATGCTCTGGTGTTTTTGCTCAAATGTGTTTACAGAGCCATTAAAAGCTGTGTTTCATCTCTGCTGCACTGGCAGTCAGATTTGCATGATGCTTCTTCCCCCAGGAGCAAGTGCCCCCCATGGAGCTGGTGGCCCCAGCTCTGCTCTCGGGGACCCTGCACACAAGGTCTCCTCAGGGGCTCTGCAGAAACCAAAGCACAGGGCTAAATGCTCATACATGGCTGTGTGCACCAACCTCCCGTGCCAGCATTTGTGGCTGAAGGAAAACTTCCCTGAATTAGTGAAGACATATTTATTTTTAAGAGACTCGGGTTCCGGCAGCATTTTGAAAAAAATGAATCATGATTTTAGGTGATTTTTGGGTCTCTTTAGCTTGGAGAAAAGGAGACTGAGGGGTGACCTCATCAATGTTTACAAATATGTAAGGGGTGAGTGTCAGGGGGATGGAGTTAGGCTTTTCTCAGTGATGACCAGTGATAGGACAAGGGGTAATGGGTGTAAATTGGAGCACAGGAGGTTCAAGGTGAATATATGAAAAAAAAATTTTTACTGTGAGAGTGACAGAGCACTGGAACAGACTGCCCAGGGAGGTTGTGGAGTCTCCCTCACTGGAGACATTCAAAACCCACCTGGATGAGTTCCTGTGTGATGTACTCTAGGTGACCCTGCTCTGGCAGGGGGGTTGGACTAGATGATCTCTCGAGGTCCCTTCCAGCCCCTAGGATTCTATGATTCTATGATTCTTTCTGCACGGATGATCAGAACTGCCTGAAAATTGCCTGTTAAAGTTGCTTCGACTTCTGTCTCTAATGGAGGTGCTCACACTCACTAAACTGCTTGGCAAACCCTGGCTGCAGAGTCTCATCCTCCTGATTTCCCTGGGTATCCAAAGAAAGAGCAAGTCAGCAATGAACAGCACAGTTAGAGCAGGAATAACCAAACTGGGATAGAGAAACACCTGTGGGTCTGGAGGTGACACATGGCACCCCAGACAAAGCCCCAGGCCCTTCCCAGCAGAGCATCCCACAGCTTCCCAGAGATCCTAGTGCTGCTTGGGAGCTGCTGGAGGAGCAGGGTGACCTGGGCCAGTCCCCAGCTCGTCCCTCAATGAATCTCTGCTGGGCACACAATGCTGGGAGCAAGCAGGACAGCTGAGCACGGCTCTGGTGCAACACGTTCCAAGAGTTTTATTTTTTATCCTTTTCATTTATTTCCTCAGAAGGATGTAAGTCAAGGTTTGATATTTTAACACTTGGCCTAATATTAACTGGAGAAATATAGCAGATGTACTTCAGCGTGCTAGGGATATAAGCAGTTTCTAACAGTCTGTTAATAATGGGGGTAGATGGACTGAAAACATTTTGCTTCAGTGGCCCTTAAGAAATTCACAGTTCATTTCCAGTCATTAAAATAATTAGGTGTTTTTTTCTGACTAGCAAGGGCCAAGCGACTGCAGCGTGAGGGAGGGTGTCCCTCAGTGTGTCCCCTCCTGCCAGAATGGTGTCCAACCACACCTGAGGGCTGATGAAATGGGAATGAAGGGGGTAAGTAGGACTGAGGTGCTTAAATGGCTTTGAGGAGCTGGGCCCTGGCCCTGAAAAAAAAGCAGATAAATAACCTGCTCATGCTGGCCCATTTGTTCTAATGCCACTGCTCCCATAATAAAGACAGTTCCATAAAATGTGGTTATAGTGCCAAAAACAGTCACTAAGGACTAGATCTAACTCATGGGATCAAGAGAAGTCTTTGGTTTTATTGGAGGCAAGGGGAAAAAAAGTCTGTTCCTCTTTGCTGGATCCCATTACCTGTCACCTTCACTGTATAAAGAGGTCTTGAAAAATGTGAGTTAACCCAGAGAGGCCCCATTAGGCTGGTCAGGTGATGTGAGGCTGTGAGTTAGGAGCTCCATAATTGCACTTCTCCTATGCTGAGTTTTTTTCCACCTAGTTCTTAATTGAAAAGTCTTTCATCTTTTTTTCTGAAAAAGCAGAGAGACATTCTGGTAATTCTGGTGTTAGGCAGAGATGTCTTGAAGGTATTGCTGTACATACATTTGAAATGTTCAGAAGTCAGCTCAGGGTGTGCAAAGCTTTCCTCTGCATCAGCAGTTTGGACCTAGGCAAGGATTACAGTGCTAGAAGGGCTGGACACTTTTGTAGGGGTTAGGAATGTGGTCTTAGAGATAATAATCCAGTCACTTCAGTGGGATCTGAAGAGATCGGATGTTTGGGTAAGTTTTCTTTCACTATTCCCTTATTTAACTTTGATAAATATCTCTCATTGGAGTTCTGAAAACCAGACTGAGTGTGCTAGTGATGGGAAGATAAAAAGCAATAAAAATGGCTGTTGAGATATTTCTACAAAGATGAGGGAATTTTCAGAATAGCTACAGATGAGTAATTATGAGCAGGACCAATGTTTCCACTGAATAAATGTATATTAGATTATCCTCTAATTATAAAGATTATTTAAAAGTCAAAAGCTAGAGAATAATATACAGTAGAAGGTGTATCTATTTCCAAAGTCCCTGAAACCATGCTTAAATTGTGGGAGTTATTGCCCACCTTTAACATAGTTCTCATCAACTGCAGTACAAGCCTTGGAGCTGACACTTCAGATAAGTACATGATATAGTTCAGCCCTAAAACCCATCACAGAAAATACATCAGGACTTACTGTAAAATTTCACAGAGGATTAGAGAAAATATTAAGTCAATAGTTCTTTAGTTATTATGGGCTTTTAAGGTAATCAATACTTTCCAGCCATATTACTGCCTAGGATGATGAAAGATGACATTAATATCCAACCCTTCTTTTTTTTGGTATATTTATGTATATCCTTTCTTTACTCAGCCCTGCTAGAATCAACAGCAATACAAATAATATAGCTATTTAAAAAATATCATCAATATTGATTTGCTTATTACTGCCAGTTTCAAATGGAACTTGATAGCAGGAAAAAAAAACAAAAAACTTTTCCATACAAAATAATTACCAATCATCCTAAAACTTTGGAGCCCCTCCTGGCTTTGCCTATGGACATTTGCATGGTTAGCTGAGGCAGAAAAACTAGTTTAGGATTAATACCTCCTAAAAATAGGATTAATAGGATTAATTCTAAGAATTCTTTAGAATTACATGGCATTTTATGCCCACAAAGCATTGCACAGAAGGTAATTAAATATAATTGCTATCATTCAGTCCTGAACTTATATGCATGCAGTTATTAATAATTTAATTATTTTGTCAATGGAATAGAATCTTTGCCTTCGATTCTGTTTCAAACAATTTATGGTCATCCTAAGTACAGCCTTTGGGCTCCATCCTTTTTATTGTGGAAACTCAGGAATGTGACCAGTCAAATGACAAAATGTCAGATCCTTTGACACTGCAAGTGTTCTTGAGTGTACTTTCTTTTTTCTCCCACTAATCCTCTGCTGGCTTTCTTCTGTATTTCTCAGGCAGGAAATTACTTTACAATTCTGGTGATATCTCAGTGTTTGTCTCTGCACACCCAGGACCTTGTTTGTGAAATTCTCATTTCTCTGCCTGTGCAGTTCCCCAGACCTCTTTGCCAGCCTGCAGCTTATGGTTGCAATGAGTCCAACCACAAGAACAGAAATATTACAAACGTGTCTGTGTCTCTTCACTTGTCCTCCTGATCTGATGCCATCTGCAAACGTGACAAGAATCCCTCCTGCAGGTGAGTGCTAGAGGTGTTACATGGGACAAAGCTACAGCTGGGAAGGAAAACTTGTCAGGCAGGTTCAGAGAGCCCAACTTCATCACTGCACTTGTCATAATGTCAATTAATGTCTCCATTGAATGGCATCCTTGAGTTCTTTCATAATTAAAAAAGTCATAATCATCATCATCTAATTTGGTCAGAAGTGGCTGTGAGCTCTGCAGTGTTTGCTTGACACACACACAGTGCAGAGCGTGTGTGTCAGGGACAAGGAGCAGCAGGGCTGGTTAATGTAGCAGTTTTCTTGTTGGAATGTGACTTTTGCAGACTATTGTTCCTGGTGCAGTGTGGGTTTATTTGCATGCAGTGATTGCTCAGCTTCCAAGTCAGTGCCAAGGGAAGAAGAGTGCATACATTTCACTGCCTGGGGACTGCAGAACTGCCTTATTTTGGCCACATTTAAATAATATTGGACTACAATTTTAATCTTGCTTCCAATCCACTTGTACATTCTGGTAGACTTAGGGACCTAGACTCTTGCAGCAGTTGCCAGCTGGAATTTCCCTTGGAAATTACCCCCTGAATGCCTTAAGATCAGCAAGGCTGTTTCACACAATTTGTCCCTTTCTGACCCATTCCAAGGCAGCTGGAAGAAGGTCTCTAACCAACTACAGCTGGGCTTGAAAAGGGAGGAAGCTCCTCCTTAAAAACATCCCTGAATCCACTGCTCTACTAGAAGCTCTATTGGGAAATGTTGCAGAACTACTCCCCAAAATGGCTGGAAAGAGTGGATGCACTATGAAAGCACTGAACCCTTTATGCTAAAGCCAGGTACTCCAGTGGGTCTCAGCACAAAGCACACAGCCCTTGGCATGAACTACATCTGCTGCACTGCACTTAGAGACCTTCACACATGGAAACCTGTCAATTACCATCAGGTCTCTAAACCTGTGCTCCTGGCTGCCCCTGGTAACATCCTGGTGTGTCTGTAGTGGACTGATGTGGAAAGTACCTTCTTCTTGGGAACAGTAAACATCTCTGAAGTGTGATGGGGAAGGCGTCTCCATCCTGTATCGATTCCTGCTCCTCTGGCTGGGCTGGGCTGAACACAATCAGATGCAATCCATGCACTCAGGGGAAACAAGGCTTATTTCTCTATCCTTCTTCAACCCCTAATAAATAGGGCATTAAAAGGACATTCCATTTTGCATTTATAAAATGGCCAGTCTCCTTCCATTTGGGTGTCAGACCCTAACGATCAAGCGAGTGAAAACATTTCTCGTCGAGGCCTCTTTTGATTTCAATCCCTGCTTACCTGGGGGAAGAACAAAACATGCAGAACCCACAGAAAACACAGCATTTAGCTGACCTCCCACAATCCATAATTTGTATGGCTTTCACTCCAGCTTTCCAAAAGGCCATTTAGCTTAATACTCCCTTCCATTTTTCATTTCCTTGTGTTGCAGGTGCTGGGGGGATGATTTTCAACAGAACAATGGAATGCCATTTTACCTGACTTTGGAAAGGAATTCAGCAGCAGTTTAGCAGCCTCACACCTTTTGAGCCTCAGATTTGATCTGGAGTGGGTGGTAAGATACTAACAAAACAACAGCAAATTAAAAAAAAAAAAAGAGAATACACACAAATTTCTATCCCACTACGATTTTCTTGTAATAAAAGATGAATTGACTAATTGGATTTTAAGAAATTTAGGCAAAGAAAAAATGAATTGGCCTCCATTCTGGTTTGTTTCACTAAATGGCAAAAAATTACATGTACAAAATACATTATTTAAAAAACACTCTGAAAAAAAAACCCCACAACATGCCTAGCTGTATGATACATATTTAGACAGTATATATTTAAACCCAGTAAGAACCTACAATATTCAGTTTACATGAAAAATTATTGAAAAAGGAGAAAAAAGGGGGAAAAATGGGTATTTGCCTGGAAATCTAGACTGCAGTTTATTAATCTGTATCTGAGTTTTCATTGTTGCTATTCTTTTTTTTGCCATTGATAATGATAGGTCATTAAATGAAGGTCAGCTCCTTCTGGAAGAGTTTTTTGGCTTCTTCAGGGTCTTAAAACTTGTGACTCATTAAATCAATGACAAATATTGAGGTTGTAGTTTTTCGAAATGCAGAGCTTACAGTGATTTGGAACAATTTAGAAAATGAGCTGGTTTGTGAATAGCCAACAATATGATATATGGCTGAAAATCTCCTTAAATACTCAGCCATTGAAGGAAATTAATCCTAAGTGGGACTTCAGCAGTAGAACTTATAATTTGATTAATTTTTCATGCTTGGTGTATAGTGATATTCAACTAATAACATTAATAACCTTACTACTTACAGGTAATTATCCCTATAAATGAGCTGTGATGGTTTGAAAACACCTGTTTCCTTTTGGAATTGGTGTACATCTGCCCTTAAACAAGGTGAAAATTTGGTGTGAAATATTATCTTTTTCTCCAATGCTCTATTCTCTACGATTAGGTAACAGCTCAAAATATGACTGCTACATTTTTATTTGTCACTGAGGATATTATTAGGGTGTGTTTCCTCAATCTCTCTGCTTTATCTGATATTTAAACAAATCCTAGAGTTTATATGTATAAGGTTTTTAAAATAATAGTTTTATTTAGTGGTTTATCAAATCCTAATTCGGTGCCAGCTGAATATCCAGCTAGCACTTGAAACTACAGGTAATCAGAATACCTGAAACATCTTGTACAGAGCAAGAATTTCCCTTTTTCAGAAGGTGAATTTCCCTCCCATTCCCCCTCACTTTCTCTGCAGTCCTTCCAAGCTGCTAGTCAGGTCAGTGCTTCACTGGGAGATTCCCACAGGTAGAGGAATCCTCTTAAAGTGATGGTTGCACAAGTAGGGGCAAAATCCTGCTCTGTAAGTACTTTTGTATTGGACAGAGGTTTCCTGATCCATCCAGTTGGCAGCAGGATCCTTTTTTCCCTTTCAACAGAGATGAAACTGGCAGCTGGATGGATTGTAACTGTGGGGCAGCAGGGGAAAGAGAACATCTCTCCGAGGCTGTTCCCACCCTCCCAAAGGGAGCTGGAGGACATAGTCACACGTTCTCGCTGGGTAGTGCTGCGAGAGCACAACTGGTACTGCCATCAGTCTGCACAGCTGAAACACTCCAGAAAGGAAGAATGTTACAGCTGGGAAGATCAATGGAGTTACTCTTGTCGATTCTGGCTAAAAATCTTGCCCAGTAATTAACACAAAGTACACAAAACTTTTTGTTATAGAAAAAATTAAAGGGAAGATCAGAGCCTTATCTCTGATAAAACTTACTGCAGCTTACACCAGCTGTGGACACACCAAGTCTGTGCCAACGTCCATGTGAAAGCTATGGACACATCTTCTAGTGGCCCAGGAGCCCTGCAAACCACAGTGGTTCCCACAGCAGGCTAAAAAGGCCCTAACAGAATCTCTTGGTGTAACAGGAGCTCAGCTCCGTGCCACTGCTCTTCTTCCCACTGGTGCTTCTGACAGTCTCTCTACAGGGCAGTTCCCCCCAGCCACGGAAGGGAGTGTTTGGAGCTGCTCAGGATCTGGCTTTAGGGCCCATCTCTAATTTACATAAGCAACTGTAAAGCTGCCCATGGAGGACACTGATTTACAGCTCTATTTGTATGAGCAGCAGTCACACAGGGACAGGTCTTGCCCCCTTTTCTCAGCAGGGTACACTCATCTCCAGGCTGTCTGGGAGCTCTGGATTTACGCGGAGTCAATACCAAGGGCTACCTAAAGGACGTGAGGTCTCTGACTTGGTGTACCCTCCAGCTAGTGTTACCTAAAGTGGAGTTTTTCCTCACTTTCTATTCTCTTTATTGAACCAAATTTCTGTTTATAGCCACATTTGATTTCCATCCCATGCTGTCTGTCACTTGTGTTGAATATGGGTTTTGCACACGTGCCAAATAGTTTGTTACTTGGCGAGAGTTCACTGGCAAGGGAATTTGCTTTTACGCATAGTAATAGGCATGTTTGGCTAATAGGCTCTTTGTCTGAAAGCCTTTTGCATATTCAGAGCTGCTCATTTGTCACGCTAGCCTGACCTAGGCAGCAAATATTAAAAAAGAGCCATAAATATGCCCTGTTCTTACTAGAATGCCAGCTGAAGCAAGCAGCGGCTGTTCCGTGATCAACCAGTCAGCTGCTGCTCTCTGACTTCCCAGGTGTTGTCCAGCCACACTTATTTCTAGAACAGTTCTCCTGCCCATCACTGATTATTTTTGTTTTGATTTGGAGTTTTACTATGTTCTCTTTGGCTTCATTTAATATTGAAATGGACAACTCTAATGATGTAGGAGGTTTCGGATGGCAAATGGGATAACCTGGTGTACACGGAGCTGATGACGTAGGATCTGTGCTGGTTCTACAAGTAAGAAAGAATCCTCCTGTCTTTGCTGGGTGTGTGTGCCAGGGCCTTTGACTGGGAGCTCTGCCCCAAACTTCTGCACTCCCTTCTGCAGTTCTGCTCTGCCTCAGCTGGTGGATAGGGGCATGTCTTCCTAAATCATGCCATGAATTGGTGACACAGGGAGCAGGAAGATCAACTGGTAACTTGAAAAGCCAGGACTTTCCTTGAGCATGTGGAGATGGGGAGTGTCTTGAGTGTTGGAACTCCATGGCTGTTGGTATGAAAGCAGCTTCACATATTTATTGTCATTGGCTTTTTTCATGTCTGAAGTCTAGATTTTGTCTCAGAACTGCTTTCTTACATGGAGTACTTAACAAACCTCCTAAAGGTTGAGATGCCCTTTTGAAACACTTAAGAGTTAGTACTTTGTCCTGCCTATCACTAGCAGGCTTGGGTGTATAACAAGGCAGTAGTTTATTGGCAGAGTAGAAATCAATGGCATATCTTTTTCTATTTTAATTACAGTATACAGACTACTTTGTACACAGAAGTAGTCAAAACACCATGTTGCTTAAACACAGCAAAACCTAATATAAGGGGATTAGGTCAGAGATTAAACTTTTCTATTGTTTGCTGTGAACCCCCTAAAAATAGAAATGCCAGAGCCAAGAGTGCAGCACAGCTGACATTAATCCTCACACAGAAACAGGATCTGCCAAAGTGTATGTTGCAGCACCATCTAGTGCCTCATATCCCAGTAATACATTAATTTTCCACTTGTTTCGAGTATGTAGGTGGAGAAGATGAAGTGCATTGGCTGCTTCTACCTTCTGAAAGCTTATTTTTCCTCAAGTAGTGCCAAGACAAGAGGGAGCCGAGGGGTGTAAATGAGCTTTGGCATTTTATGTGGCAAAGATGTTGTCAGAATAGCTGCTGTTAGGTCCTCTTTTGTCCTCTTACAGCCAGGTTTTCTTCACCCCAAGTATGACCCTCAGCAGCACCAAATGAAATTCTAACCATTGCTAAATGTCAATAGCCTTTACTTTGCTGTCCATTTCTGTGGTTTTTCTTCTAAAAAGGTGATTAACATCCTCTGACTCCAAACTACCACGAGGTTACCCAGCAGCAGCTTTGCAATTAGCCACTTATTCCCAACCATCAACCAGGTACAAAAGAGACAATATGAATTTGGGCATTGAACCCCCCACAAGGCCTTGAAATCTTGTTTCTAAATCCATGTTCTTACAAACAGCACTTCTAAAAGAAAATGATAATTCATCACCTCTGGCTGTCTCTTTGCTAAACAGCTGCTAAAAAGCAAAAAGCCCTTCATTGTATTGAAGTGCTCCGACTTCCTGTAATAACAAATCTGATAGTAAATGTAAATATTTGTGTGTTAAGTGTTTAGGTTAAAGCCCTAAAGCTGAATCATACTTTAGCATATTCAATAAACTCCTGACAGCAGCCTAGCAGAAGTCATATCTCAAGAAAAACCTCCTCAGTGCCTGTGCCCCTGTAGGAAAGGCTGGTGGATGGTAATGTCTGTAATTTATAGTTTGAGACTAAATTAGAGTTAATGCCCAATTTGGAGCTTTGGATTTAGGTTTAAGACACTAGCTGGGATTATACATGGTGCAGATGAATGTAGCTCTAAGCACTGCTAAGGATGCAATATCATCCAAAATAAGAGCTAGGGAAGTCTTGGGTTTTGGTTGCAGAGTTTCCAGTACTCATCATTTTATTATGATTATTATTGCTGTTAGTGTTTCCTGAAAGAAATCCCAGCTTTCAGTCGTGTGAATTATTTGAGAATCTCAGTAGCCATTAAAAAATAAGTTCTATCCCCCAAGACTGCAGAAATGAGCTGAAAAGTGTGATTCAAGTGCACCCTCAGCAATTAAGTAAATTAACCCAACAGAAATCAAAATAGATTAGCATATCAAAAGAAGCCAAAAATATTTAGCATGATAGTTTTTAATCAAACCCCAGGGTTTGGAGAAGAAGTAGCTCATATTTTTTTTAATACTTCAGCCTGCCAGAGTGCAACCCAGCCTGACAGCAGAAACATTTGATTTTTCTCTCATGATAGATGCAACAGATATAATACCCTGGGATTATGTATATGATGCAGAAAAGTTATGGAATCACAGCTTGATCATTTAAGTGATTTTTGTATTCCTATAATGCTTAATGTATAACCACAGGCAAGTTTGTGATCCATTCCTCCTTTGCCAAACATGATATTGATTGTTGCTCTAAAGACAGTTCAGTATAGACAGTGAGTAGTCTGAAATTTCCCACTCATGATGGTAAAGAAATCAGACTGCTGTTTATCTGTAAGATGTGTTCCTCTGAAACACTTTAATTCTGAGAAACAAAGCAGCGTTTTGCTTGCTGGTTAATCATGGGTTTAGCCTGTGACTTGACTGAGGAATGTTGTTGCTGAACAGGAGCTGGAGATGTTAGAGAGCAGCAAAGTACAGAACTTTGTGTTGTGAAAAAGGCCTTATTGGGGGGATAAGAAAAAGGGCTGAAATACTGAGGAACTGTGAAATGCTTGTACAGGATACAGGGGTTCCTGACTGCCCCCAGAAAGGCAACAGCAGCAGAAAGGAAGCATTTCAGTGGGAAGGGATAAATCCCACGAACACGGTATGAGGGGTTTGCTTTTCCACGGGCAGATCAACGCGGCAGAGCCGGGCAGAGCGCTGAGCTGACTTTGGGGCATCATCATCCAAGTCTGCATCCCCATTGACCCTTTTCTGGTGATCACACCACCCAGTTGGCTTTTCCAGCTGCCCCCAGAGCCTCAGCCGTTCAGTGTGTGTGTCATTACACGTTGTTTGCCACGAAACCCCCCGCTCCGGAGGAACGCGCGGGTCCCGGGGCTTCGGAGGGTTCTGGAGGGTTCTGGA
>NW_009954216.1:735842-736703 GCF_000747805.2 Chaetura pelagica | reverse complement strand
CTGCACAGCGAGAGCTGCTGCTCCTGGTCGAGCCGCGATGGAAGCAGCCCAGCTGGAAAAAACACCACGTTATCTCAGAATAAGCACGTAAAGGAGCCCACAGCAGTAAATGCTGCCAGCAGCCGGTGTAACGTCCTTCAGCAGGGAGTCCAGGGAGCCTTTTATGCCTGTGTACTCAAAATAAGATGAAAATATGCCCTGAATATTTTATTCCTAAATATTATTTAACCTATCCTGTTCCTGTTGTGTTTGTTGTGGTTTGGTTTTTTTACTGAGGTTTGTATTCCTTAATTTCTGCACAAAGAGGGGATCTGGTGGCATTAGTGGGCCAGGCTGAGCAGCCTGACCTGCCCCTGAGGAGACGTGAGCCTTGTCACGCAGTTTGGCCTTTGCATTTCCCCCGTGTCCGGGCACTGCAGGTCTCATTGATCCTGAAATTTAAAAAAACTGGCTAAAAATAGGTGTTGTGTGAAAGATGCGAGGTGGTTTGTGGGGGTTTTCTGCCTCCTGTCTCCCGTTCCCGCCGTGCTCCCGAGGAGGGCAGTGGTGTTTTTCCCACGTTCAGATGGTGCTGCTGCAGTAAAATGAGTCATCGTTCCTCCCAGCAGCTGCCCTGCCTCTCTGGCGAGCGGGAGCAAAAGTTTGTGGGGCACAATCCTTCCTAATCAGCTGCTGTTAATTCCTTCTGTGTTCTGAAAAACTAGCAAAGCAGCCTCTCTCTGAAAGGCCGTTAGAGCTGCCAGTGATTGATGGCACTTGATCAGTTTGCAGTTGCAGGCAAACCAGACTGTGGGTTTTTATGAAGTCAGCTTCCCTCCCCCAGCTTGCACCCCAGAACCAAGGAAAACTGCCTGCTCTTTC
>NW_009954216.1:709687-735831 GCF_000747805.2 Chaetura pelagica | reverse complement strand
CTTTCCCTCCCCCAGGCTTAGCAAAATGCTGGCCATTCTGTACATGTGAGACATTTTGCAGACATTTATGCTTGGGGTTCCTAACTGAATACAATGGAAGAGAAATTTCATATAGAAATGGAAGATTTCTCATAGTAATTAGGAAGAGGTGAGGTGTCTTAAGTTCTGTAACTGGGTAAAACACCAGAGTCTGTAACCTCGTTTTTTGTTGGGCCAGATTGTTTCTTGTTGAGGTAAATACAATATAGGGTGGATCCATGACATCAATGTGTGTCCTACAGAGGAGGTTCTGCGACTGAGAAACAGGAAGAAAGTAGTAATTTTAAAATACTACTTTTTATCTGAAGTCCTTTGACATATTATATGCTTTCTTAGTTGCCTTGACCAGGTTTGTGCATGTGCTGGGACTTGTCTCTGGGTGTTTTTGATACACACACAGGAGAGGCTGACAGCAATTAAATTGTCTAAAATACCAGCAAGAGTCTGTGCATTAATATAGACCTTCAGATTTTTACTGGCCTGTACCATTATATTGCTCAGGTTTGTACTACTTCAAACACTGTCTTTGCCATCCTAAAAGAAATCAAGTTGTCTGGCATCCTGGTGTACAGCCAGATGACATTCAGAATTTGAAATAAGGATTTAGAATTGAAATAATAATTGAAATAAATTGAAATTGAACTATTGTGAAAATCTGAATTGGCAGGATTTGTTTAATATTTTCTTCCAAGAAAAGTTGTTCTTTAGCCTTCCAAAAATAAATTACCAGCTCTTGACCCTTTCTACAGAATGGTGATTTTGCTGAAACAGAAAAAAATATTTTTCACAAGTTTACAAATACAAAAGTTGCTTCCCTGTGCAAGGCAGTGTTCCCTGGGAGCACTGAACACAGTTTTGTGGGTCTGATTTTTCTCAGTCTTAGTCTTTGCTGATAGATTTCTACACAATATTCTCTGTGTGCTTATTAGCAGAGAGTGAGGAAGAGGATAACAATGAAATGGAGGTTGAAGATCAAGACAGTAAAGAAGCTGAAAAGCCAAATGTCATCAACTTTGATACCAGTTTGCCAACGTCACATGTGGTACGTTCTCTGTGTATCATCCATTAAATACATCTTGAAGAGGTTTTGATTAGTTTTATGTATTCTATTGTAATATCCTTAAGCCAAAACCCTAATTTTATTTTGCCCTTGTAAATCATAGAATAATAGAACCATAGAATCACTTAGGTTGGAAAAGACCTTCAAGATCATAAAGTCCAAACATTAACCCTGCTCTACCAAGTCCAGCACTAAGCCATGTCCCCAAGCACCACATCTAGATGAATAAAAAACTTACTCAGGGATGGTGACTCACCCACCCCTCTGGGCAGCACCTTCCAATGTCTGACAACCCTTTAAGTGAAAAAGTTCTTCCTAATGTCTGGTCTAAACCTCCCCTGGTGCAGCTTGAGGCCATTTCCTCTCTTTCTATCACCAGTTACTTGTGAGAAGAGACCAGCACCTACCTCTTCACAAGGTCCTTTCAGGTAGTTGCAGAGGGTGATAAGGTCTCCCCTCAGCCTCCTCTTTCTTCAGACTAAACATTCCCAGTTCCCTCAGCTGCTCCTTATAAGACTGATCACCTAAACCTCTTAGCTGCTGTCATTTCCTTCTTGCTGTTTTCAGTATTTAGGTTCTGATATGGAAGAGTTTCATGGGAGAACAGTGCACGATGATGACAGCTGCCAGGTGATTCCTGTGCTGCCCCATGTGATGGTGATGTTGATCCCTGGACAGACGCTGCCCCTGCAGCTGTTCAGCCCTCAAGAGGTTAGCATGGTGCGGAATTTAATTCAGAAAGACAGAACCTTTGCTGTTCTTGCATACAGGTAAAATACACCAGTGGGCTTTCTGATGGTATGCAACATGGCTTTTTAGCACAATTGCTTTGAATACTAAATGAAAAGCAGATGGTTGTGCCAGTTCTGGGGTGAATAACAGACACTGTAGTTTGGAATCGTTTGTCAGAATTTGTTCTCCAATAAGTACTGAAAAGGTTTTCATGCTGTGTTGGGTGTCTGCATGACATTGTCACATGGTTGTAGAGAGAAGCAGCAAGAGTTGATCTGCTTTCCTTCTTTAAGGGTCCTTTTGAGTTCAGTAACTGCTGAATGCACTGCTCCATCTTGCTTAAAGAATAAGCCTTGATCTGAATTGTAAAGATCAGCTTCTTTTTTTGAGAACTGTATTGTTAGAAGGGTGTCTTTTCTTGTTTTGTGTATAAATTAACAAGCACAGACAAATTGGAGTTGAGAGACAGGAGGTGATTGAAGAACAGAAAGAGAGGCTAATCTGTGCCAAAAGAAGTTGGGAGGTTACTTCAACTTCCCTCAGTTTGCTAGGATTGAATTATGTAGGAGGTGGGAACAGTTCTTTTTAGAAAGTCAGTCTAAAAAACTTCAGTACTTTCAGTATCTGCATTTCAAATGCAGATCATTGGTGATTCCTGTGTTCCCAGAATTTCACCTCTAGGCCCTAAAATAAAACCAAGTCAGCTGGCAAAAACCCCCAACGAACCAAAACATTAGCTGTTACTTTTGAAGTGGAGAAATACTGATTGCAGTTAGTTGAAGGTACTTTACCAAATTCACAGGTTTGGTAAGACTAGTGTGCAGTCAATGCAGGTAGAGCAGCTTGTGAAATGTGGCTGGACTGTGGGGGCTGGAGGGGAGGTAACCTTTTATTTCTGTTACTTCTAGCAATGTACGTGAGAGGGAAGCACATTTTGGGACAACAGCAGAAATATATGCCTACAGAGAGGAACAGGAATATGGAATTGAAACAGTCAAAGTGAAAGCAATAGGAAGACAGAGATTCAAGGTGCTTGAAATAAGAACCCAGTCAGATGGGTAAGAAAATAATTTATTTAGTTTTATGTTCTTCTCATCTTGTTTCACCAAAACATTTACATTTTACTGCAGGTGCATCTGCCCCTTCAGTCACACAATTGACTAATTAATATAGATACTAATCTAGTACTAATCTAAGTATTTAATCTATAGTACCAATCTAAGTAATTATTAAGGACTTCTGACACTTCCTGTTGTAAGACTCATGTTTCAGTTGTTACTAACTTTGCAATAAAATTGTTTAAAGGATGTCTACCTGTAGTTTGATTTGTTGTTTGAGAAAATCAGAATGATTTTGTTTCTGAAAATTAAGTCAGGAAACAGGTGTTGATTTGCCTGCATGATAAATTCTAAAGCTTCATGTCAAAATCTCTCATGTCTGCCTTCTGTTGCATTGTGGAAAGCCTCCCTGATAGCCACCAGATTCTTTTCCTTTGCAAAACTGTGACTTTCATTTTTCTGTAAGGAGACCTTTCTAGAGATGGTCTGCACTTCATAGCTGTATGTGTCATTGCAGCTCTGAAGAGCTGCAGGCCAGGGTATGGCACTACAGCTAATAACAATATACTTGCCTATTTTTGTACTTGGAGTGATCTTTACTGAGGCTCAGCAGCATGCAAAAGGAGTCAGCTGCATGATTGGGGAGTAGTGAGGACAATAACTGTGCCCTGAGGAGAGGTGGTTTTCATGAGAAGCTGCCCATGAAAGGGGTGGACTGGAGTCTGGTAATGATAATGGAGAAACAAGTTGCTTCTCTTGTTAATTTTTCCCTTTGTAAGACATAAAAGTATGCTGAGGTTTCTGGATAAATATTTGAAAAAGAATATAGGTCCTTGATTTTTGCTAACTACAAGCAGACCATCATTTTCAGTCTTTCAAATAATAACTCTTGTTTGCTTTAACCATTGTCACAGTTCAGTACATCCTGACCTTCAGCAGGTCTGACCATTCACTGATACTTCACTGATAGAAACATGCTACTTCTGCTGTTACTGGTTGACAGTTCTTTTCATGTCTTGTCAAACACAATCAAATCAGCTTTGACAGGAATATTCTCTTGTATGTTCTAGTCCTTTTATTTTCCATATTCCAGTGTGATATCTGTGATGTTTAAAGGCCCCTCTTCTAGCCAGGTTTATCATATTGTGTAATTGATACCTTTGTCCATATATAAAAGTGACTAAGACCCTTAAAATGGAGTTAAGATAATAGTTCTTAGCACAATTGCTAGAGGTTTTTGTAATCTTTTCTGCAAGACATGTAACAAACCTGTAAATCTAAAACTCCTAATCTGTGTTCAGCTGTTGCTCAGTGTACTGCTTTGGACAGAGGCCTAGGAACAGTTGGAGCTCAGCATTTTCATATGCTTTTATGACCTGCAGCTGAAGAGTATAAGAATACATGTGCAACTTGCTATTCCTCACTCTCTAACATTTGGTTACAGATAATATTCCAGATTTTACAGTTTAGGAAGACCATTGCTTGCACACAAGGTGGCAGTACTTGGACAGCTACAGCAGCAAGGGCATTGTCACTGAGAAGTTAGTATCCAGAAACAGCTCAGATGTACAGTGATTTTGTTGTGCTGTTAAAGGATTTTATTGGATTATTTCCTATCAGCTGACTAGCAGAGGTTACTTTTACACGGCATGTTCACAAGTTTCATTCATAAATATGAATTTTCAAGCATATGAAATAAAGGAGATGAGATTGATTTTTCTCACCATGGCTAACTCTGGATTTGTTGGAATGACTTAAACTATATAGCAAGTTTCATTCATAAATATGAATTTTCAAGCGTATGAAATAAAGGAGATGAGATAGATTGATTTTTCTTACCATGGCTAGCTCTGGATTTGTTGGAATGACTTAAACTATACAGTTACTCTGCTTTCAAGTACTGCACATTTTATGGGTTTCAACTTAGTTGTATTCAACTAAGAAAAGAAGCAAGCAATACCAGTCTGAAGTCCTTTTTGATAAAGAGGGGGAAGTATTGAGCTTCTTAGCAAGAATAAAAATTCCACAGTTCTGGGCATTCCTCATTACTAAGTGGTTAAGGCAAGGCATAATTTTATAATTTATAGGGAGTTAACAGAGGTCTGTATTGTCCCTGTAAGTAATGACATGCATCCTAATATTTCAGGATTTCTGAGGCATAACACCCTATAAAATGTAAAGTACATCCTGCTGGACAACATGCTTAGAGCATAACTTCTGAACTCTGAGCAGAGTTGGTGACCTACCTGGTTGATGCTGGGATGTTAAAAGATGATCAGAGTCCATATCCTATTTCTGCTGATTTGAACTCTAGCTGAGCTCGTCAGCTTTTGTGATTTGAGGATAACAAACTGCATTTCAGCTCAACTTCCTTTCTGAGGGCTTGAGCTGCCTATTAGTGTAAACCAAAAGTAACCTGAGACAAAAGTCTAAAAATACAATGCTGAAATGGTGGAATATCCTGTGTTGCCACTGCCAATCTGTCTTTAATTCTGTCTGCCACAAACCCAACTCATACCTGCTGCTCTAAAATACAAAGACAGCCAATTGTATCACATGGAAAAGGGAGCTAACTGAGAGAGGAGAGAAAAAAAAAGCTTAGAAACTTCTGCAGTTATCTTTGTAGAGTTTGGTGTGCCAGTGCAAAAGTATTTGGTAGACAGCTCATTCTTCTTTGTAAAGGAAAAATAGAGACTGCTTCTGTCTCAATTTATATACACCAAAGTCCATTCATCACAGTGGCTTTAATAATTTTGCCAAGGGGATGAGAAAATCCGTGTTCTAACCCGGAGTATGTTTGGTTTGCTGCAGATATGCTGTATGTTCCCTGAGGTAATTTGATTTACAACTTTTAAAATCTGGATTGCTGTTTAATTTCTATAGTACTATGTGGTGATTATCATGGAACCCCTAGATGGTTGGGCTGAAAGGGACCTTAAAGATCATCTAGTTCCAAGCCCCCTGCATGGGCAGGGACACCTCCCACCAGCCCAGGCTGCTCCAAGCCCCATCCAACCTGCCCTTCAACACTTCCAGGGATGGGGCAGCCACAGCTTCCCTGGGCAACCTGGGCCAGGGTCTCACCAAATTTCTTCCTAATATCCCATCCAAATCTGTTACACAAGCCTAAGTTTTTATAAGCTGTGGAATATATTTTTTAAAACTCTGATACATGTGTGTAAGTGTCTTTTTCCCCTTCCCTCAGGATCCAGCAGGCTAAAGTGCAGATCCTTCCCGAGCGAGTGCTGCCCTCCACCATGGCAGCAGTGCAGCTGCAGTCTCTTAGCCGGTGCCACATGTTTCCTTCTTCAAAACCTACAACATGGCAGGACCGGGCTGTCCATCAGTGGTGGCAGAAATACCAAAAGGTCAGCAGCTAGTTGTGCTTTGTTTGGTGGGTTTTTTTCCGTTGTAATGGTGTTTTGAAAATGAGTATGAAGTTCCATCTGTTCGTCTTTAGAGGAGGGTGCACAAAGGGGATGCTGGATGCCAACCTCCTGCTTTCATTGCATATTGTGTGAGTGTTTATCAGTGGGGAAATTAATTATTTGTATGATGAGTTCTCTTTGGTTTTAATAATTGCATTGTTATATTATTATAGAATAATGTGATATTACAGTTAATTTTTTACATAATCAAAACAGCTCAGAGTGAACGCTGCTTTTTAATGCTTTTAGATGATGAAGTGTTGGTGAGGGAAAAAAACACTACGTTTGTAAGATTTTATTTGTAGGCAGCTCAAAGAAGCCTCTTGACTTTCTGACACTGCTTTGACAATAAAAATACTGGCAATCATTGTTGCCAATGTCAGTGCTCCTGCTTTGTGCTTGTGTTAATGGCTTGTATTTGAAAGTAGGGAGGCTTTTATAACTGTTTCTCTGTAGCAGTTTGGTTCAGCTAGAAGAGGTTTTCAAAGAGCAGAGGTGGTTTGGAGGTGACTCACAAATTTCAGTGATGAAGCAGACAGCCTGCAGTGTCTTAGTTTGGAATCACAGTTCTGTTTGCTAATTTTGCTGTAAAAGCCTGCATCAGGTAAAGGATGAACTTCTGTACCTGCAGTTACTTGCTTACAGAAAATGTGGATCTGCTTTTTTAAGAAGTATGCAGACACTATGCTTCTGTAGAGAGCTTCCAGAAGTTTATTTACTTAGCTCTGATTTAAAAAAAAACAACAACCCAACCAAAAAACCCCATTCATCAGTAGAGGAGAAATAATAATTATCAAGTTGTTCTTATTGCCATTAGGGAATTAGGTTCTGCTTCTGCTTCACAGGCACAAACTCTGTCTTTGCTTGTTTACACTGTTCTTGCATCACTGCAGCTGTGGCAGTGCTTGGAATCCAGGGGGAATTCACACTGAGATTGTAGGGCAGAATTTCCAGGAGTCCTGAGCTGTTGCCAGGGCTAAGCTGCAAACTTCTGCAATGCTCAGGGGAATAATGAGGTGTGATTTGTGCTGGAGGCAGCTGTGCTGTTTAGAAGGTGCTAAAAGATGCATTCAAACAAGTGAATGTGCACTTCTGCCACTACACAGCCTTTTTCTTCAGGAGTCTGAAATAAAATGTACTGTCAAAAGGATAATTTTGCTGGAATGATTTCTGTTCCCATAACAAGCACCATGCTGGTGGAGCACACAAGTTACACCAGCGTGAGCCTCTCAAGTGTGAATCTGGCTTGTTCTCAAGCTCAGTGTAGGCTTTTCAAAGCCCAGCTAGCAGTGGACAAAAGCTCAGTGTAGGCTTTTCAAAGCCCAGCTATCATTAGCAATGGACAGGGAAGCAGAGGAAGTTAATGGGACAAGAGTTAGCACTGAGGTCAGTGGGAGAGGATGTAGTGGATCAAGGAAGCCTGGCACTTTTCAGAAACTTAAAAAACTTAATGAAGCTGTTGAATAGCTTTTCTGTAGGCTGGCACAAACATTGATGTTCAGTAAGTACTTCTGAAAATGTGACGTCCATTAAAAATAGATAACAAAATGAAAGTGGATAGCAATATGAAATTAAACATCATGACTGTCCAAGTTTTCTTAAGAAATCAGTAATTGTTCTGCTGTGAGAAAGCATCCTCTGAAACTTGCATGTTGGTATGTTTAGTTAAGTCTTTAACTGATTAGTTTTCCATTTAAAAATATCATATATCCTTTGAATTTATATATGTCAGCTTAAAATATCTGATATGGCACATGAATCCTCTTTCATTTTACTTATGCATTTGACTAACTTGGTAAGAATAGTTTAATCACCTTATGTAGTGGTTTGTTGTGGTTGCTGAAGTAGCAGCAATTGGTGGACACTAAGGAATGGATGCACCATTTTTTGACCTATCTGAATTCCAGATAGATGCTCTTTTGCTCTTGTTACTAAACATTAAGAAGACTTTTAATTCTGAGACAGATTTTCTGAGAAAACCTGTATATTGTCTGTCTTGTACAGAAGTCTTAGTTCTCATTGCATTTGGGAGTGGTTTGGTAGCTTCTTACTGAAGTACTGGTCCTGATGGTGGTAATTTGTTGTATGTAGAAATAATCCTATGTCTCTTCTCTGTTTCATTTGTTTGAACAAGAACTGTCCCTAGGATCTGCTAATGTTAAATAATAAATATGTATGGTTTTGGTTTTAGAGGAAGTTCCACTGTGCAAGTTTGACATCTTGGCCTCCCTGGCTCTACTCTCTGTATGATGCTGTAAGTTCACCCTGTGTGTTACCTGCCATTAGTTTTGTATGTTTTAATATAGACTTACTGGATAACATAAAAGTTTAATGTTGTTGGCTCTTAAGTCACCCTTTAAGAAGTGTATAGTTTTCAGTTTACTGTTAAAAGAGCAGGAAGAGTTTCCCCCTCTGAATTGTTCGCTCATGCTAGAGCATGTGGATAACAGAGGTTCAGGATCCTCTTGTGTTGTCTCAGAGCAAAAACTTGATCCTGTGTCCCACGTGCTCCAGGGTGAGTGTCCTAACTACCAGGGTCCTGGATAGTCTGAAGTGGGTCTTTCTGGCTGGGGTTGGTTTACTCTTTAAATGCATACTTCTTTATATACATTTGTATAGTATTTATATTCGTAAATAAAATACTGGGTGTAAGAGAGGCAGAAGCAGGGAAGAGGTTTGCCTTCATCTTGTTTGTGCAGTTCTAGAATTTGAACAGATGTCTCTTTATCTCAAATGAAAATGTAACCATCTTGGGCCACTGGTTCATCCCTGTTTGCTCTTAGATTCAAAACGAGTCTGTAATTCTTGTAAATCTTAAAAGCTAATGTCCACTTAGGGAAAATAGCTTACTCTACATTTTGCTTCCTTTTTTTTTTTTTTTTTTCTAAGAAAACAGAAATACCTATGTATTTAAATTAGGCTTTTCTTCCAACAAAAGGAAACCTTGATGGAAAGAGTCAAGAGGCAACTGCATGAGTGGGATGAAAATCTTAAGGATGAATCTCTTCCAACAAACCCCATAGGTATGATGTTGTTGAGCTTATTACTCAAATTTGGATTTGGGGTGTTTGTTAAAATTCCTAAGAAAGCAAGGCTTACATTAGCATCCCTCACTTCCAGTTTCCAATGAATTTTGATGGTTGACTTTAAGAAGAGGATGTATAGACCTTTTAAAGACATGGACATCCTCCAACTATGCCCAAACATGTTCAATACAAGGAGTAGAAACCCACTTTGCTCCATGGTAGGAGGAATGTGATCTAAATGTTTCATAAGAAAACAAGAGCCAAAAGATCTTGTGAATTTATAAATACATTAGTATGTAATTCTAAGTGTGAGTATGTATATCTTTGTTTTTACTGTGTATGACTTCTTTCCAGACATAAGGGAAAATATCATCAATAACCTAATGGGATCAGATTTCCTGCCTTAGTGGGCATCAGGGTCATGCCCAGTGAACAAGTCTCTTCTCTCTGCAGGTCTCTGGGATTTAATAAGGTGGAAATATCATTTGAAGCCTTTCTAAGGGGAAAATATTTAGTCTTATGTGGGGAGAGAGAAGATGGACCGTTCCCCGTATCACTCTTTCTTGTGTAGACTCTTAAATGCTCAATAAGGAGGAAAGTCAAACTACAGCCTTTGATTAAAGTCAGTTAAGCACCAAATGCAGGTCTGGGCTCATTAGTTTTGTACATGGGACTCTCATTTCTGATTTGCCTAAAGTAGTGGCTGAAAATACTTCCCATCTGCTTTGCCCAGTGTACTGCTTAGAGAACCATAGAGGGAGAGCACATGAAATAATCTGAAAACACAAAAATGCCGTATTTTTGGGCACTTCTTTTCTCATGATTCACATCACATTTCACAGTCATTTGATGAGTTAAATTTTCAGCTTCTGAATTATTTTACAGGCCACAAGGAGTGGGATGATTTCCTAATGATTGTAGTAAAGTCCATTACCCTGTGTTTGTGCCTTTTAATATCTGGTTGAAGTCAGTTCCTGAGAATTTACTATTATTGTAAAGCTCTTTAAAAAACAAACAAAACAACAAAACCAAATAAAACCCCATCTGCTTTCTTGACTGAATATTTTTTATCTAATTTTGGTCTGCATTCAAATGTGGAAAAAAGCCTCCAGCAGGGACTGTATACAAAGTATGTCTTCTTCCTTCTCAATATATAGTAGTAAAGAATATTTTCTTAGTGCTAACATAGGTAATAGAACTTGGTTGTAGTTTATGAAGGAGGGGTATATGTGTTTGAGGGTTTCTTTCATTTTTTCCTTCTCTCATAAAAGCCTGTCTTTCTTTTTGCAAAGGAAATGCAGGCCTAAAGGTAGTTGGAAAGCTCAGTAATTCACTGTCAAAGTGGAAGTCTGTCTCAGACAGTGCTCTCCAGGGTCTGTTCTGCCTTTAGCATCCCTCCCCTAACCAGCATTGTTCTCCATCACTAGTCATCTACATCTGGGTTAGACATATTTTAGAAGAGGTGATGATATTTTAGAAGAGACATGATGAAGAGGATCCTTAGGGAAGGTGGGTGTGGTGAGATGACCTCTGCAGGTCTGTGACACTGAAGTTTTAGCACTCTGAATAGCAGTAGTACCTTTTATTTCTCTCTCAAATTCTAACAGGCCTGGTACTTTCTCATTTCCAGATTTTTCTTACAGAGTTGCTGCCTGCCTGCCCATCGACGACGCGCTGCGCATTCAGCTGCTGCAGATCGGCAGCGCCGTGCAGAGGCTGCGCTGCGAGCTGGACATCATGAACAAGGTGAGTGGGTGGCTCTTGCCTCGCCCTCTGGTTCTTCTCACACAAAAAAGTACAAGTGACTGGAACAAAATGTGTGACAAATGTGTAAGATGTGGGAAACAGTTCTTCTTCTTCCCCACATAAGTCCAGACAGCAGCCCCCCTGGCATCAGCTCACGACACTCGGCTTCTGGAGAGTGTGTTTGGGTACTCTTTTATTTCTTCCCTCCCCTTTTAAAGTTTACTCAGGAAAGAAAAGGCTCTCTTTCAGTACTTCATGTTTGGCAGCAAGCAAGAATCATATAATAATATTTGCTTTTGTTAGAAATCATATTTCAACACATCCTTTTCTGAGCCAAGAGGTGGTGCTAGAAATCCAGTGTTGCTCAGAACCATCTTAGGAGCATCACAACCTCACACTGACAGTGTAACACACTGCAGTCAGGTAGTGTTCTGCCATGGAAACTTGAGTGAACTTTCTAATGACAGATAGATTTTTGTAATATTGAGCTCTTGAGTATAAATTTAATATTGGACTGAAAGGATTGTTGCAAAATACCCGTTAGGCAATACCTTGTTAAGGTGTTGAGAAACTTGTCTTCCCTTCTTTCCATGGCCATGTCATGGCACATTCTTACCTCATAAATTTCTTACATCATCATCATCATTATTATTATTGATAAAGCAACTAAGAGTCAATCAGCCTCCTGTTGAATCCCACTGGTTTAGGAACCAATTTTGCAACAATGTCTCCCACAGTGGTTCAGATTGTGGTTCTCTTTCCAAAAGAGAAAATGCTGGAAAGAAGCATTGTTATAAATACAAGTTTTAACTGTAAACTTGTTTATGTGTTTCATAAAAGAAACACAATATCTTTTTCATACTTCCTCTTCCCAAAGTTCAGGCACCAAAAAATAGAGAAGGGAATTTTCAGATTCTCTTCTGAATTCTGAGACAAAAATAGACATCAGCCTCTGTAATCAGATTAAGCTTCTTTTGTCTTTCCTGAGTCAGAACCTCTGAAAATATTCTGATACTCCAGTACTGATACTAAGAACTGTTCATGTTCAGCACATTGTGCATTTTCTATAAATCCCGAAGAGACAAGAGTACTTCAGTTACCTCATGAAATACCAGGTAATGTTGATATTTGACCAAGCCCAAAAGGTCAACATCATTCATCAACATGGGGTATTTTATTCTGTAAACATGTTTAACTTCTCTGTAATATTCTGAGAATGGTAAAATGCATTATGTTTTTTTACAAATGCAGCAACATTTATTTAAGCCAGGGCTGTTTGATGAGAGGGCTCCTTGGCAGCACAGCCTGTTTCTGGGTTTACTTAAGGAGGAAGGATTTAACACATTTCATTGTACAGAAAGTAATTTAAAATAATGTAAGTGATTGTAAGAGCTGATCTGTTTCCTTTTGTCTTTGATATCAGTGAACTGGTTTGTATTTTAATAGCTTTTTCTGTTATTAAAAACAGTTAAATGATTCTGTGCTTATTGCTAAAGGACTGTACTTCAGTCACAGGTATAACAGTTCTGTGAACTGGGCTTGACAGTGCTAACTGTAGAATTAATAGTAGTGTTCTATTCAGCTGATATAAATGCTTCTTTTCTGGGCAGTGTTAGTGATGAATTATTTCACTCTGCTCTCTAGAAATTATAGAAGATGAATCAGTTCAAATCTTGAAGAGAAAGGTTTGGTTTTTTTTTCCTGAGGAAATTAAAAGCATTGACCTGCAGTACTCTCAAATTTTAGAAAAACTTCCTGATTGCATTTGTACTGATCTATCTTTTCAGTGTTATATTTTAGAAGAACAAGGGGTTTTTTTCCTAAATTAGCTTTTAGAGACCTTAGAACATTGACTCATTTGTTATCTTTCTGTAGTCAGATCATCTGTGGGGATTTTTTTAAGGGGAAAAAAAATCTATTAAATGGTTTTGTCTTTTAGATAACAATGTTTACCATAAATAAGCAAAATGTGTAGAAAATCTTTTCTCCTTTGATAGAAAGAGAAAGCAAGTGACTACTGCCCAGATAAACCAAATGATTGGTACAGTCTGTTCTGGGGGAAGGATAGAAATGTTTATTATTTGCCACTGTGCTGTCTGGAAAGGAATGAAATTGCCCTCTTTGTGTTTTTTTTCAAGTGTACATCTCTCTGTTGTAAGCAATGCCAAGACACAGAAATAACTACCAAGAATGAAATATTCAGGTGAGTTTATTGCTCTTTATCTTTGGGAGGTTCTTGATCAGAAACATGGGCACAGCAATGCAGATTAAGAGCAAGGTTATGTCATAACTATGGTGTTTTCCACAGATCTAATGAAATTTAATGAAGTATTTATAGGGAATTCTATTAATAAAGGAAAACAGGTTGTTTGAGGTTTTTGAATGAAAAGTCAGTAAAACTGGACATCCTCATGTGTGTTGTAGTGGCAGCTGGTGTGAAAGGCCACCTTATGTCACCCGTGATCATGTGAAGGTTAAAAAATGTCTTGGTTTAACAAAGTAAGCCCTGCCCCAGTTTTCCTTTCTCGGCGTAATGAAAAGCTGATTTATTAATTAAAAGCCATTTTTTATCTTCTAATCAAATGATGCATTGACAGCAGAATGATGAGAAGTTAGTGTCCTGAATGCACACTACTGTTTGCTGCTAGAGTAGCCATATAGATGTTAGTTGGTTTTATTGGAAGTTGCTACTCAAAAGCAGCAAGTAAAATAAATTATGAGTCTGTCATGTACTTTTTTTAAAGCTTTTGAGGGAAGGATTAATAGCTACCTTTAACTGAGGTAGTTTCCAGAGCATCCTGTCCACTGTCCTCTAACTTGTTCCCTTTCACAAACAGCTGGTGAGGTTCATCTGAATGCAAGAACATTTTAATCCTTGCTCACAATAATGTCTTGTAAAATACCTCTTCTGAAGTGGGGACTTAAATGATTCCTGTTATCTACTTACTATACCAGTGAGGATTGCATCAGATTTATTACCCTGGATGCATACATTTCTGTATTTATACCAACATTTGACAGTGATATATTCAGTAGCATCTATTTTCTTTTGCTTTTCAATAGCATAATTAAAGGGATTAATTTTTTTTCTCTACTTAAAGCTTAAGGTTGCCCTATTGCTGTGGAAAATAGTTTTAAGCATGGCTGGCAGTCTCTCCTCTGTCTGTCTCTCCTCTGTCATTTGACTGCCTTTGATTTTTGTTTCTTTTTTAACCCTGGCACAATTGTTAATTGTCTGTTGCAGTTTATCCTTATGTGGACCCATGGCAGCATATGTGAATCCTCATGGATACATCCATGAAACCCTCACTGTATATAAAGCCTGCAACTTGAATCTCAGTGGACGACCATCAACAGAGCACAGCTGGTTTCCTGGGTAATAACAGGTTTTTAAAAAATGTCATTAGTACATTACAGAAATTGTCTTGCAGGTGTGTTCCTGGGGCAGCACAACAGCAAATACATGATTTTTGAAATGTACACAGTCATTTTACTCCTACGAAAAATAGGAAAGTAAACTTAGTCTTGCAGAACAAAACGGAAAATTCAGATAGAATGTTTCCAGAATCTCTCTGGAATTTTTTTAATGTGTTGAAATCTTGTAGAATCATAGAATCCTAGAATGCCAGGTTGGAAGGGACCTAAAGGATCATCTGGTCCAACCTTTCTTGGTACTGCTACAGCTGATATGAGGTGGCTCAGCACCATGTCAAGCTGAGGCAGAACTGTCCAATGTGGGGGAATCACCACCTCCCTTGGGAGACTGTTACAATGTTTGATTGTCCTTATGGTGAAAAATACACCTCTTCTGTCCAATTGTCATTTTCCCAGGAGGAAGTTGTGCCCATTGTGTCTTTCCATGTGACTCCTTGTAAAGAGGGAGTCTCCATCTCTTGGCAGCCACCCTTTAAGTTCTGGAACATGGTGATAAGGTCTCCCCTGAGCTTTCTCTTCTCCAGGCTGAACAAACCCAGTTTTCTCAGCCTCTCCCCCTATGGCAGGTCCTCAAGTCCTCTGATCATCCTTGTGACCCTTCTCTGGACCCTCTCCAGTCTGTTTAAATCATATTCTAGCACCCCAGAGCTATGAAGAGGATTGTGATTGTCTGGGAGGCTTTGTGGACAGTTCTGTATAAGCCACAAAGCCTCTTCCTTTGATCCTAAAGTAAATGAAGTGCAAAAGGAAAACATCGTATATAAATGTAGTTATTGTAGCAAGATAGTTTTTACATAAACTGAATCCATGTTACATTAAATTAAAAATCACTAACATTGTATTAATCTGGTTACCTTTGATTATGTTTATTTATATATTGGTGTGAAACAGTAGCAGATTTAAGTGCCAAGATGTAGAAGTTCACCTAATAATGAAAGATCTTGCATCAAAATGTCACTCCACTTTGGTAGCTTAAATTTAGATTTGTTTTTCCAGATAATTGTGCTTCAGGCACTTACTCAAAACTCGGCATATTTAACGCTTAAAAATAACTGAAATGTCAAATTATATTTCAATTCTAGTTTTACAAAAATATTCTTTAGCTATGTTTTCTCCAGGTCTCTTTCCTGTGTGGTCCTTTCTGGACCAGAGTGCCAGGAATCATTCTTCTGTCCCTTTGGCTGTCATGTACTCTTCTAAGCTAGTATAAAATAGTGTATTGCTGTTTTTCAGGCCAGTCCAAGGTTCTTGACTCATCCATGTAGACCTTTACTCTTGCATTTTCTCCTGGATGGTGATTTTTTCTAGGATGACCATGTAGCCCAGTGTGATAACTGGGAGGGTGTCTGGCACATCTCCTACAAGACGTGCGCGCTTTAAAAGTCCCTGAAGAACACCTGTGCCTTACAGTATCTGGAGTTAATTTTTCTCATCCTTACATATTTTCACAGCTTTTTTATTCTATGAGGGTTTTGAAATATTCATGTTGTACCTTTTCAAGCTGTAAAAGAAAAGCACCATTGCTCCATGAAGTGCAATTTCCTGTTAATCCAGGAGTACTTTTATGTCCGTTAAGTAACTTACTCTCGGAGAACCGTGTTCTGACTGTTTTTTAAAGCACACAGCATTTTCATCATCCTGCACTAATAAAATGCTTTAGGCCCTTTCTCTGCTTGAGGGCTGGGCACCTTGATTCCCAAAGATTCTTTGACATTTTGAAGCTTTGAAACTTTGATTCTTTGAAGCTTGAGACTAGTATTCCCTTCTTACCTAACTGAGGGAGCTGTGTGCCAGGATATTTAAAGTGTCTTTCCTTTACATGGTGGCATCAACCTTCTGTTTTGTTTTTGGTAGGTATGCCTGGACTGTAGCCCAGTGCAGAATCTGTGGGAACCATATGGGCTGGAAGTTCACAGCTACCAAAAAGGATATGTCCCCTCAGAAGTTCTGGGGTTTGACACGTTCTGCTCTCCTGCCTCGGATCCCAGAAACAGAGGATGACTCGGGCCATGATAGATCACCCTTACTCTGCCTGTAACCTGCTCTGGAGATGAACAGCAGTTGTCTGTCTCTTACATGCATCTGCTCAGTTCTGCTTCTGATGCTTACTTAAATTTAAAAAACCCAAGAACCCACACCCACACACGAAGACCAACCAACTAAGCAGGTTCACTCCATTTGGGTTTGCTGTGCATCCATGTTACTGTTGTTTCAGGCACAGAGAACTGAAGGTTGAATCTTCAGAGTGACAGCAGAGGAGAGGAGGTGGCATGGGACACCAAGGAATCAATCTGATCCACCTGGACAGACTGGAGACTGAACTTTCTCCCTCTTTCTCTAATTTCAGAAGATGTTTACTGCTGTCAGCTTGCAGTGAAAGAAGGTCAGGGGAAACTAAAATTAGAAAGAAACATATAATTTATGCAATATATCTATGATGGTAAGATACCAGTTACCTGCTGCAGAGTATTTTACATAATATACTTAGAAGTGTTTTTGCTGAGAATCCCCGTTTCTAACTATGTGGAATACTTCAGATTTTGTGCTCATGCTTAGAGAATGGCCATGGAGATAACTATGTGGAATACTTCAGATTTTGTGCTCGTGCTGTTTCTCAGAGAATGGCCATGGAGGAGGGTACAGGACTGATGGATCTCTTCTGGCTGACACTGTTGGTCGTGGCAGTGCTGAAACTGGCAAAAGCAGGAGCTTCCTGCTGTGCAGCTGGAGCAGTGCAGTACCTGACACCCTTGGAAAGGAACCCATGTGAACTATTTGGTCCTCACAAGTTGTCCCAGCTATTTATTCAATTTGACTTTTGAAATCTTGAATTTTAAACTATTTATACAGCATTTACAGGTCAGTACCAGAACATAAACTGCATTGTCATTTGCTGTTGAATGTGCTCATCTTTTCAGCATTATTCTGAAGGTCAGTTTACCAGCACACGTGCCCAGGGTTATCTTCATACACAACATTGGCAATTTTTCAGTTGTATTTATTTTGACAAGGGGGACACAACAGCTCTCTGATTATTTTTTTTCTTTTACACTTTCATATTGTAACACACCATCTCACATTATCACCCTTACCTTACAAAGAGTGAAGGTTCCTAAACAACACAGAAATAAAAGACAGTGCTTTTTTAAAATTTATTTTTAATTAGCTGAAGTGCTGTCTTTCCCACAGAAACTGGGTGCCAAAATGGAGGAGCTTTTGCCACTGATTTATTGATGTGGGGTTTTTGTTTGTTTGTTTGTTTTTTCCCCCTCAGAATGCACTTGGGTGATGGAAACTGATGATCTGGAAGGTCTTTTCCAACATTAATTATGCTGATTCTGTGTTTGTGTACAGATACAATTGGTTTTGTTTTGAAGCTTCATCATTCACGCTCTTCTTAGTGAATCGTCGAGAGCTTGTGTTGTTAAATATGACAGAAGAGACTCAAGATTGAAGTCATCAGCCACTACTTGCTGGTTCTGTCACAGTCCTGCTTCAGAGCTGTGTGGCATGGGCAGGTGGCTGCAGTGCCAGGCCCAGGACAGGCAGGGGGTGGCAGCAGAAAGGTGTGTGAAAAGCTGTTCAGTGCTGCAAGGGTAGTTGATTGTGCCAGGTGTGCAGAGCCTAATGATTGTGTAACTCAGGTGTAAGTCTTTGAAGCCTTCTACCTCTGTGCTTCTGTGATAACTCCTGTTCTCTCCAAAGCCACCTTTAATGCCGCATGTGATGCTGTGTGCAGGGCTCTGACTTGCCACTGTCCTTTGCATAGCAATACTTCTTTGAAGTCAATGCTGAGCAGATGGTTCACTGCCTTCCAGAACACATTCTGGCTTTTGATGGTGTTGCTGTAATAAGCTTTCAAAAGGCTGAAATGATAAGTACTGATGTGAGAGACTGTGAAACCTGTTGGTGGAGACCCACTGCAGTTGTACTTGGCTTTCCCCTCACACCCACACACACACAGACAAAGACACACACACACACAG
Organism: Chaetura pelagica; assembly: GCF_000747805.2. Taxonomy (NCBI): domain Eukaryota; kingdom Metazoa; phylum Chordata; class Aves; order Apodiformes; family Apodidae; genus Chaetura; species Chaetura pelagica. Next base: position 717,321 of record NW_009954216.1, on the reverse strand, counting down.
ACAAAGACACACACACACAGACACAGACATACACAGAGTTAGCTGTAGGCTTAGTTTATTTTTTCCCCTCAGAGCTTCCCAGCATCATGTGCTCCCATTCCCCTCAGAGTTTGTTGGTGCCAACAAGGTGTAAGTGCTGTCTCATACCAGGTGTGGTCACTGGGGCCATGGTGGGGGTGTCTGCAAATGATTCTTTTCTCAGCCATCACTGAGCTTCACAGGTTTTTTTTGCTGAGTCTGTTGGTGCCTCAGCTAAAAGGGGCATCCCATTGGCAATGTCTGAACACAAAAATAGGTGTCTTTTTATTTGTATTTGTGTATATATCTATATATAGTCAAGTGTAAATGAATATAATGACGTGAGGTAAGTTGGGATTAAGTTTAGCACTAATTTAATTTTGCTTTTGATGATGCTGTTTAACCTTCTGTGTCATGTTCACTTATTTCCAAGTCCAGGACACGCTGCAGGTTGGAAAAACTGGGGGGCTCAGGTTGCTGTGCAGATGTTGGACCTTGGCTCCCAGAGCTTCACCTGTGGAGCCAGGGCTGGGTCTGGACATTGGGCAATAGTTTCTGTGCTTCTTTTCTCCTTTTGTTTTTGGAGATTTGGATTGTGGACAATTATTACTGACAAATATGGGTATCATATCACTTTGAGAGCTAAATACAAAGGAAATCACATTTTTATCATAAGTTCCTATCTTGACTACATTCATTGGGTGGCTTGGAGCTTCAGGCATTAATTAATCTGATTGACTTCCTGGCTGCTGCCAACAGGGTTGGTTTTCTCTCCTACCATAACCTCTCCCCAGCTGATGGAGATGGAGGAATTGAGTTGGTGCCCCAGCTGTGTCAGGGCTGGTGGAGGGAGGAGGGACAGGAGAGGCACTGCCCTGCACTCAGCAGGTCTTGGCCAGGTTGCAGTTTAGGTAGCACAGAACTGCTCCTCAAGCAGCAGGAGGGTGTCCTACAATCAGAGCCTGTAACATTGCAACTCTTCATATCTTTCTGTTGAATTTTGTAGGTAAGAGTCACACAGGACGCTTGCACACTTGGTCTAAAACATGTTCAACTACTGTTTGTTTTTTAATACAGCTATTTTTGTATGTGCTGCAACTCGTTTTGTTCCTCTCCTTGTTTTTCCACCTGTGTTTAATTGCTTTGTAAATGCTGTGGAAAGGGCAGCACATTCTCTGCTTCAACTCTTCCTGTCTCTGGAGACAACTTTTCAGAACAACGTTGTTGCTTGCAAACATTTGCAAAGAATAAAATTCAGTTTGTTTCAAAACTGAGGTTTGTTTTTTTCTGATTGTTGGGATGTGAAGAGAAAAAAATGTTTGAGCTTACTTCGTGTTAAACTGATTAGCTGCAAAAGGCTCAGCAGAGAGAGGTCCAGCCTCAAGGCCTGTGGACTCCCTCCCCAACTTTCAGTAGTTCAATAAATTGCACAAGGAGGCTTCAACTTAGTTACATAATTAAATCAAACACCGTCATGTTCTTACCAGGTTTCCCTTATTAGCAGAGACAAACTTGTTTTGTTCCCTTGCTGTCTTCACAAAGTTCCCAAGTACCTCCAAATAATTTATTTATGGTAACTAAGAAAATAATAATTACAAAATAAAGAGGCAGCTGGGAAGCTGTCTGTATGAACGAAGCATAAAATGCTGATTTGTCCTGGCACTGCTCTGGTGTTACTGCCATCAAGTGTTGCAAAATGGTATCTGAGGAAAAGTGGAATCAAATAGTTATTTTATTAGTTCCTGTGGTTGTGCAGGAAAACTTCAGCCTGCTAGAAAAGGAAAAAAAAATAAACAGGAAAAAAAACAGAAAGGAAGCAAAGCAAGAAAGAAGAAGAAAGAGGAGGAGAAAGGAAAAAAGAAAGAGGAGGAGAAAGGAAAAAAGAAAGAGGAGGAGAAAGGAAAAAAGAAAGAGGAGGAGAAAGGAAAAAAGAAAGAGGAGGAGAAAGGAAAAAAGAAAGAGGAGGAGAAAGGAAAAAAGAAAGAGGAGGAGAAAGGAAAAAAGAAAGAGGAGGAGAAAGGAAAAAAGAAAGAGGAGGAGAAAGGAAAAAAGAAAGAGGAGGAGAAAGGAAAAAAGAAAGAGGAGGAGAAAGGAAAAAAGAAAGAGGAGGAGAAAGGAAAAAAGAAAGAGGAGGAGAAAGGAAAAAAGAAAGAGGAGGAGAAAGGAAAAAAGAAAGAGGAGGAGAAATGTGAGAGAGTGCAAGAGTGCCCCAGTTTTTTATGGACTCAGTTACTCAGTGCTAGAGAAGTGTCTGGAAAACTACTGAATAGACAAGAAGTTCATGATACTGACACATGAACATTAAAATCTTTCTAGAAACCAGAATTGTTTTACAGGATAAGACTGGGAACTGCTGGAGTGTTTCAGTCTGGTTTCTCGTTTTAACTACACCAAGAGTTAAGAGCTCCTTATTTCCAGACACTGTCATTCTCCCAGGCAGAAAAAACTCAGGATTTTATCTAGAGGATATGAACACTTTTTGTTGTTGGGGTTTTTTTTATGTAACAAAGGCAGAATGAAAAATTATCTTCCTGTCACCTCCAGTGCCTCAGAGTCAGAGAAAGCAGTAAATATTTATCACCAAAATACAACAAAAAGAGGTAAAGAACATAGAAGCTGGCAAATGGCATTTTGTAGTACTGCAAAATTAAACCTCTCCTTGCAGGAATTACAAACTAGTCGCAGGAGAATCGTGCTGAAAACTTAAACAGGACAGAGGCAACACGGGCTGTGAGTACAGTGGCAAAGTGTTTACTGGTATCTCAGTTACTTGTCAAACAGAGCACACACAGTTCTCCACTATTATTCAGTTTCCCAGCTTCTTCAGGCAACTCAGCAGTTCTTCTTTATCCATGTGGTACCCACTCTTCTTCCATTCATCCCTTAACTGCTGTAGTGCTGCTCCAATTTCTTTTCCAGAAGACACACCCATTTTTCTTAAATCGTGGCCACTAACAGGGAAAGTAGGAACAGTCCATTGCTGCATTTCTCTGAAAAGATGTTCTTCTCCTTGGTATTTCAGAAGCTCGCAGATCCTGGAATTGGTATTAGCTTCTCTAGACTAAAAGACAAGAGAGGATTCAGTAGGAAACAGTAGGAGGCAGCTCCAACTGCACTCAACATTGTGTTGTTTCCATGACATCTCACTAGGCAACATCTGGAACCATGAAAGTTAAGCTCCCTCCAGCCTCAAAAGTTTTAAAACACAGTCCTAACTTGGACTGTGGGAGATTCCTGAGGACTTCTTGAATACCAGGTAATATCTCTAACCATTCTCTTCAACCTCCACCTGCAGAGAAACTCTTACCCTTCCCATGGGAGACAGGCAGAGCTGCAGCCTCTTGCCTTCAGTCTCAGGTGCAGCAATAAACGTGCAGAACCTCACCTGACAACCCTGCTGTGGGAGAACCTCCCAGGGTGCCTCCCTGGCAGTGCTCCTCATGGAGAACACGCCCAGTGCTCCAGGGACTGCACCAGCTCTCAGAACATGTCTCAAGGAGCTGAATTTCACAGGAAAAGCTGGAATCTCTTGAGGTCCGTGTCCCATGGTCACATGCAGAAGGGGAGATCACCAGGAAAGGACAACAAACTGGCAGTCCCTGGGCTGTGTGCACAGGGAACTTCTGCTTCAGGTGACTGAGTGTGTCACTTTAAAAGGCTTTTAAACCCAGTCAAAACACCACTACAGAACACAAGGTGCTCTGAACTGCTAACATTTTTTGTTTAAATAATTTCTTCAAAACTAATGTAAAGTCTCAGTGTTTTGGATGGGAAAGCAAAAAGCTTTTGACTCCCAAGTAGAAATGTCTGCTCTCTATCCTCTTGCAAAAAACTTTACTAAAGGGACAGAGTATTTTTAGACTAAAGTTCTTGCTTTATGTTGCAGAGGTATGGCAGGAACTGCTTGTGATCTCTGCTCCCCTCTCCAGAGGAAAAACAAATCAACCAACCATCTCCCCCTTAGTTAACTGTAACTGGTATCAATAATACAGAAGGATATTCTTCCAGTTACTGTGATACTAGACTGGGAGCAATCCCAATCTGACCAATACTTTATGTCAGTTCATCACATCTTTCTAATGAAAATATCAGTCTTAAAAACCCTGGCAAAACATTGTCTAAGACCAGAATACAAACCTGGTGGCAAAATCCTAGAATGGCTTGGGTTGGGGGGCACCTTAAAGATCATCCAGTCCCACCCCTGCATGGGCAGGGACACCTCCCAGCAGCCCAGGTTGCTCCAAGCCCCATCCAACCTGCCCTTCAGCACTTCCAGGGATGGGGCAGCCACAGCTTCCCTGGGCAACCTGGGCCAGGGTCTCACCACCAGAGATTCTTCAGTCAGTGAAGAATTTCCTCCCAATATCTAACCTAAATCTCCCCTCTTCCAGTTTTAATCCATTCTCTCTTGTCCTCTCACTACAAGTACTTGTGAAAAGTCCCTCCCCAGCTTTCCTGGAGCCCCTTCAGGCACTGGAAGGTGCTCTAAGGTCTCCCTGGAGCCTTCTCCAGGCTGAACAGACCCAGCTCCCTTAGCCTGCCTTTATAGGAGAGGTGCTCCAGCCCTCCCATCATCTTTGTCGCTCTTGCTGGACTGTTCAAGGTCTTTTCTTTCCACTACGAATTGTTATCTCATCTGCTCTGCAAACCTGGAAATTCAGTTTACTGTTAAGAATAAAACAAAGCAGTATGAAATAAACTTACATCCATGATGAAATCCTGATATGGTTTAAGCGGTTCTGGACCCTCAGCTTTGGTTAACTCCTGCCGGTGCTTCACCAAAAAAAGGCCAAGGGTTTTTTCATCTTTTGAGATTTTCAGCCTCAGATCCAGGTTTGTGACATCATCCTTCCCCCTGAACAGCGATGTCAGCACAGTCATTGGCTTTGGACACAGATTTTGAATATTCTTTGTGACTCTGTCGAATTCCTCCAAATTCCCATCAAGTGGTAGTCCTGAAAGGATACACAGGAAAAAGATGCAAGGAAGAGTGTTAATGAGAAAGGTGGATGTTAACACAGGGAGAAAAACAAAATTTATTGCACCCCCATGCAGGAGTAGGAAAGGAACCTCCCTTTCACTTTACCTATGTACTGGGCAATATCCAGCTCGTACATAAGTCGAACCAAATGATTTACATGGTTTCCAAGAAGAATTTTTTTCAGTTCCACCCAAATCCTTTCTCCTGATATTCCAGCCAAACCTTTGGCATTTTCTTTAATTGCTTGCAGTGTGCTAGGATCATGGTCACCAGGTTTTTCTGCGATTCTTCCATAAAACCTGCCCAAATGAAGCCCCTGCATGTTAGGCTGAGAAGCATTATTCCATGTATTACTGCTGTTCAGAGAATGGATGTCATGACAGTGCATTTACAATACTAGAGGAAACAATAATATGACAATTACAACCCTTTTTGCATCACTGATTTGTTTTTGCATGTTTCTGAAACTTTCTACAATGCTTAGTACATTTCTTTATCTAGAAAAGGCAAAACCTAGTACCTGAAATATCTCAGGATTCGTAAATAATCTTCTTGTATTCTCTCACTTGCCTTTCCTACAAATCTTACTTTCTTGTTTTTCAGGTCTTCATAGCCATTAAAAAAATCATACAGCATCCCATCCAAACCTAGAAAAGAAGAAAAAAAAAAAAAAAGAATTTATGAACAAAGATGGCACAACTAAACACTCTGATCTGAAAAGAGAGAAGTTGTGTGATTTGAGCTGGTTTGTCTCAGGTATTTGTACAGACTTCAGCTGACAGCAGTACCTACAAATCATACTGGTTTAATTTGAGCAGCAGTGTATCATCTGAATACTTGCTTTTGAAAGAATTTACCTAAAAACATGGAATTGACAGTCAGGTCCCTCCTTTCAGCATCCTTTTCCCAGTCAGTGGTGAACTCAACCTCTGCATGTCGTCCATCGGTGACAACGTCTATTCTAAGAGTAGTAATTTCAAAATTCTGTTCATGGAGCTGAAAATCCCACAGACATCATTACTTTAACACAATCATCCATACAAATATACAAGCTGCTTATCTTTTTCAGGCTCGTTAGTGCTCAAGCTGGATACATGCGAATCAACACGTATCATGTTTTCATACTGAGCAGACAATCAAAAAACCTTCCTGCAGCAGATGGAATAAGGGGCAGAGGGATGAGCAAGGTAGAAAAGATTTAAGGAATCAGAAGAAGGAAACACTAGGATCAACTTCCCCCTACCATCTGAATGTGTGGGTGGCCTACATTGTCTTTTCTAGTGATGGCAGAGCAGCACAAATGGGTTATGAGGAGTAAAACATGGTTGGTAATTGGATTCTATAAACAAAAAGTAACTGAAAGTCACTCCACACTTTAAAGCAGCATCTCATTCCAACTTCTGGTGTGATATTTTCACAAAGAAGGAGCACACTGCCACTTTTCTATGGGATACACTGCACGTTCATAGACAGAGCTAGAAAAGATCCAAGTCAAATCATAAACCCACCCTGGCAGTAATAGTCCCATGTTTTTCTCCTTTGTTGTTTATCAGACGAACACCAGCAGATGTGAACATTTCCTTCATCTCTGCTGGTGTAGCTGTAGTGGCAAAATCTATATCCTGTGGTGTCATTCCACTTAGCAAATCCCTGACAGCACCTCCTGCTATTCTCAGCTCATAGTTCTTCTTCTCAAACAATTCTGGGAAGGCAAAGGCAAATCATAAAGCACTTTCTGAAGTAAAAACCAGAGCACACTGTCAGCCAGAATCTACCTTTCCACACATTAAAGCCACACATGTAGGAATACATACTCCAATGTGCAGAAAAGTGGCATGTATGCACCTCACAGCCTCATGCAAAGTACACAAAACAGACACACAGCTGAGCACCTGCATGTACCTTCTCAGCCATTTCTGCTCTATTTTTTTCCAGGTTGTTTCTGACAATGTAAACTTTACTAGGTTGCTTAGTGATACAGGGGGACTCTGGAACATTTCCAACAGCCAGCTCTCAACAAGGGAAAACTGCTTAGCTTACTTATGGCAGAGCACAAGGAATCCTGAGCCCAAACTCCTTCAGGAACACCAGCCCAGAGCGGCTGAGGAAGCCCAACTGAGTCATGTTAAAGCAGCAGCCGGCAGAGCTGGAGCAGCACACACCTGAGGGCGAGACAGCACCTCTGCGTGGGCAGGGACATCCCTGCGTGGGCAGGGACACCTCTGTGTGGGCAGGGACATCCCTGCGTGGGCAGGGACACCTCTGTGTGGGCAGGGACATCCCTGCGTGGGCAGGGACACCTCTGTGTGGGCAGGGACACCCCTGCATGGGCAGGGACACCTCTGCGTGGGCAGGGACACCCCTGCATGGGCAGGGACACCTCTGTGTGGGCAGGGACACCCCTGCGTGGGCAGGGACACCCCTGCGTGGGCAGGGACACCCCTGCGTGGGCAGGGACACCCCTGCGTGGGCAGGAACACCTCTGTGTGGGCAGGGACACCTCTGCGTGGGCAGGGACACCCCTGCATGGGCAGGGACACCTCTGTGTGGGCAGGGACACCCCTGCGTGGGCAGGGACACCTCTGTGTGGGCAGGGACACCCCTGCGTGGGCAGGGACACCCCTGCGTGGGCAGG
>NW_009954216.1:707141-708589 GCF_000747805.2 Chaetura pelagica | reverse complement strand
TCTGCCTCCTCCTGCCTTCCTCTGCCTCCTCCTGCCTCCTCCTGCCTTCCTTTGCCTCCTCCTGCCTCCTCCTGCCTTCCCCTGCCTCCTCCTCCCTTCCCTCCCTTCCCCTGCCTCAGCCCGCGCTGAGGGAAGGCAGGAGGGCCCAGCCCCCTCGCTGTGGGGCTCACAGGGTCTCTAAGCCCCTGGGTATGTTGTTTTGCTGCTTGTCCACCCACTTTATCCAAGCCCATGGATTCACAGCTCTCAGCTCCCGGTGCTGGTAACGTCTTGGAACACCGCTGATCCTCCCGTGGCTGAAGGCCAGAAGCACTGGGCAAGATGGAGCAAAACCTGCAGGGTTTTCCAGCAACGTTTGGGTTTGGTTTTCTAGGGGCAGCACAAATCAGCAGTGGTCCATAGGTAGCCGGCTATAGGTTATTTCATTGCAGTCATTAAACATTCCTACTCTTACCAAGTTGTTAAGAGAATTATCAGGTTATGGTATATTATTAACCCTCAATAAATAAAGTAAAAACCAAGTCTGGGCTAAACTGCGTGCCTTCCATCCTGTGGTTAAATCCGTAGTTCCCTTTTTCAAGGCCTGCTTGTCTCGTTTAACCATCTGCCATCATTTCTGTGGTACCTATCACGTTCCTGCTTGAAGGCAGTTACAAGAGAAACCCGCAGGGAGATGACCCAGAGGATGTCAGAACAAGCAGAGCAGACTCTGCACAGAACTTTTGAGACTCCACAGGTAACCTCCTAGGATATCTGCTGTGGTTTGGCTTTTTCGTCCTGTTGGGCTTTGTTTGAAGACTGCAAAGGTCCTGCTTTTCAGTCAGCTTTGCCTTACAGTGGGAAATGCATCTGGAACCTGCTGCTGACCAGTTGTGAGACAGTAGGATACATCAGCTCTAAGTAAGAAAATCATTACCCTTTAGAGGCTGTTTGCTGTGTGTTGGATTTCTGCTGTCCTTTAAGGGCATACCCTTTAGAAAGGGAATATATATCCTTCACCTTCTGCTTATTACTTTTTACCATATGTAACCAAAACTTTACATAGTCAACACTTTTATTTGTCCCGAGAACTTCCTTTGTATTAATTTTTGTGAGGACTGTGAGCCTTTTGTAGATTTCCAGGTAACATCTTTACTTGAACACAGTTATTTTGATGTGGTGATGTTGAGGTGGTCAGAGGTCGGGTGCCATTGTAAACGTGTGTCCTCCAGAACATGATCTGGTGAAGCAGAGGTCAGTATTCCAGTGAGAAAATCCAGAACAGACTCTTCATGACTGGTAATGCAATGGGAAATAGTCTTGGAGACACTGCACAGCCATAAATGTACAGTGTGAATAGTAATTACCTGGTTGGTTTTGATTCACATCCATTTTGAAGAACCAAAAGGTCTGAGCAAAATGTCTTTCAGAAACCTAACGTATGTAAAAGTAAACCTTGACTCCCCAGG
>NW_009954216.1:696497-707079 GCF_000747805.2 Chaetura pelagica | reverse complement strand
AAAATATGAATATAGACATTGAGTGGGTTTGGGCATTTAGAAACACAGAGAGCACTGCAAATTGTGTGCCATTTTAATGAGCTCAGCATTCATACTCCATTTTGAGAAACAGTGACTGCACAGCAGAACTACTCCAACTGTGATCAACTGGAGTGCTTCCAGTCCCTGGGTTATTTATTGGAGGCTCAGGGAGAACTGATGGGTTAAAGATGCTTTCTCTGCTCATTACCATCTGAAAATATTATGTTTTCCATACAAGCAATTGCTGTAGTGCCCCAGGGAAGCTGTGCGATTGGGCTGGGAGGGCATATTTCTCTTTGCTAGGAACATTTTGGAAAGCTGCTGTTCTCCATTTCCACGTTGTTTATAGCAGGTTATACATGAATGATTACGTGCAGATTTTTTTTTTTTTTTCTCCCAGTACTTCATGAAATAGTCTGTAGGAAGAATAAGAGCATTCTGGTTTTAAGCATTAAAAATGGTTGATCGTTTAAATTAGAAACAAACAAAATAGTTTGTCTTACACCAAATAATTAACACTGGTGAATTAGCCTTGAGGTGAGCATGGAGACTGCTTCTTTAGTGAGCTTTACTGAAATAGGAACTGGAAAGTAAATTCTAGTAAGTAGCCAATTTATATACAGTGGCAGCTAAAAATATGGTTATTTCTGTAGTTGGAGTAAATGGGACTCTACTGAAAGCCAATATACCTGGACCTGACTCCCTCCTCTCCATGGAGAGATGCTGTAATTCCGTGGCTGCTGCTCTGAGTGTCCACACATGACAATGTTTGAAGCCAGTAGCTTTTTCAAAGAGGGAGCAAAAAGAAATGTCGTTGGTGGTACCTGTATTAAATGTAGCTACGATGAGATGTCTCTTCCTGCAAGGAAAGGAGAAGAGTCATTCCCTTGCAAGGCAGCAGTTCCATTCCTTTGATCATGTGGATATACCGTGCTCCATGGTTTGTGCTTCTAACCCTTGGGCTTATGTTCATTTTTAGCTCTTGGCCTCTGTAAAATGGTGACACGGCACAGAAGCTGGTATGTGGCTGTCCTCATTTACCATCTAGAGATTATGGCCAGAGTGGGAAGAGCTTTTCTGATCCTCCTTTGGACAACAACCCTGGTTCAGCCAGACACCCTTCGGACTGCAGAAGGTACCTCATCTTCCTTCCTGCCAGCATGAAGCTTTGGCTCCAGTGGGTGGGGGACCAAGGCCCCTCTGTGTCTTGCTCAAATGCACTATCCTACACGTGAATCAAACAGCCCATGGCATGCCATGAGGACAGGACCACAGATGACCAGACTGTTCAGATGCTTCCTGGGACAGCTGTACCCTGTCTCACTTAGATTGCTTCTGGCCAGCTTTGAGAAGGAAGTACCATGTTTGCTCAAAGGAGGAAGAACCATGTAGACACAAGCCCATGCCACTTGCCCTCTAGGCTGGACTGTAGTTCATGGCTTGGTTTATTCAACTATTTAAACCAGCTGGAGCAAAGGCATTATTCCAGATGGCCATGCTACTTCCAGGAACAAATCTGCAGTTACCTGCAGAAACATGATGACACAAAGTGTCCTCGGTGTGTCCACAACCATTTGTTGTGGGCATCTCAACAGGGAATATTTTAAAGGAAGCACTTCAGGGTTTGGGGGTTTTCTGCTCCTTCATGAGGCAGTTTTCCTAATTGCAAAGTGCATGCTTGAAAATGGAACTACTGGGCCTCAGAGTCTGAAATCAGGGAGAAGTGGGGACTGATGTATCTCAGCTGCCTTGAAGATGGCAGATAAGGGAGGACAGGCTCTGAAGAACTGTAGAAATGGAAGTGGAGCATATTGATTATTTCATTGCCTTGCTATTTATATGCTAACATTTTCCCCCAGCATGAAATCTTACTCATTTCCATATGAACTCCAGGAATCCCTCTTGTCCTGTCACGTAAATTACCACTCCCATCTTTCTTTCCTTTGTGCTTAATTCCTTTGCTCATCATTTTGCTTCTTCCCTAACATACAAGTTCTTCCCTCAGAAAGCCCCCAGTTCTGCTCTTCTGCAGGCTTATATGGGTGAGGATTGCTCTTAGGGCTGATCACTTGATCAGCCTGTTCAGTGCAGATTCCATCTGTCTGTCTGGCTATGACAAACAAGTTGAAAAGCCTGCACCTAATTAACAAACCAAATGTAATATATCATTGTGATTTTCAAGTTGAAACTGTTATAAAAAACAATTTTTTAAGCTAACTTTTAAGTAAACTCTTATTTAATGCAGTTTTGGTTGTTAAAGATTTTTTTCAAGTATTAGAAAGATTTTGTAAGAAGCTGTTGAGAGAATATGATATTGAAATGAAATTATTTGCTTGCATTGCTTGTTGCTTCTGAACAGCTGTTATTCCCAAGAATTCACTGGCTTACTGTGTTATGCATATTTTTGTTTTTCCCTTACAGTTCAGGTTTTCCCACCTGTTAACTTCACTCTCACAGTCTCTGCATTAGCACAAGTACTTTTACACTGGAAACCAAACCCTAATCAAGAAAAAAACAACTATACCATCAGATATGATGTGAAAATCCTAAGCCCTGTGCCTGAAGAGGTAAGATAAAAAATAGGTCCAGTATCCTAAGAAGGAAAAAACTTGTTGCAGCAAAGCAGGTGCAGTAGGCACAATATGTCTATTGATCAACTGACAAATTGAATCACTTGTTCTCTTACCTCATAAGGAAATACTGGGAGCACTGGAGAGATTCCTGAGTACAGCCGTGCTGGGACAGGGTTAGCCTGGGAATGGGCAGTCTCTGCAGCCTTCATCTTGGGAGGGAGCTGGATTTTAGGGATTGCTCCCTGTTCAAGCCAGCTCACTCAATTCACACAAACAAACACCATGGTATCTTTAGCATGTCTGCCCACAGCTCCGTGCTACAGACACGTTTGGGTCACAGGGGTCCTGCTGTCCTCCCTGAGAAGCTGGGCGGGTTATTGCTATTCTCTGGCTTTATACACTTTTAATGTAACCAGTTAAGCTGGCTGGCTGGTTTGCCTCTTTGCAAGGACTGAATCAGTCTTTGTAGGCCCCTTCATTCACCTCCCATCATGCGTGATGCTCACTGAGCTTTTTCTTTGCTTAATTCAAGTATGACACAAAGAGGACTCGGAGCGTCCGAACGGCTCCACTTCACAACGGCTTCTCCGCACGCGTGCGGACGTTACTTCTCCACAATGACCTTCTGATGAGGAGTGACTGGGTGGAGGAAAAACTCCTGCCTCTGCCAGGTAAAGGAAAAATGCAAGGGAGATCTGCATTTTGTGTTCTGCCCTGGTCTGGGGACTAGACATGAAAAGGTGACAGGTTTAATACTTGAGAAACACGGCAGTCTCCCTTCTGCCAGCTGCACCGATTCTCAAAAATTATTTGGTTCAGGCCCTTCTCTAGTGCTGTGGAGCCAGGAGCACAACCTGGAGGTGCAGAACAAGGAAAACCCACATCAAATTTCCTAACCATTCCTTGCTACGGCTAAGATAATCTACTCTCATACACTGTAGGATATGAAAAGCTCCTGTTGCCTTGGTGTATGTGAAATACAGTGACACACAGTGCCGTACAGCTTTGCTTACCCTGTTTGGGAATCTTCCTCCATCCATAACTGACAGACCTGTTGTAAGGAAGAGAATTGGATACAATGGACAGATATGATGGACTGAAGACTGTAATCAGAATGTTCTAGAAACAGGAATTTCTCATGACTCTTGTAATAAGATTTTTGTTTCTGCTTAATAATTTCTTGGCTCTGTAGGTGCTCCAGAAACATCTGTCACTAACTTGTCCTGTGTTACTCACATCACTATTTCCAGTGCTGTTTCTCTCCATTGCACTTGGCTTCCTGGCCAAGGGGCACCAGAAGATACCAAGTACTTCCTATTTTACAGGTTGGTGTTTTCTCCCATTTTAGTCAGCAATGGATTTCTTTAAGAGCATCATGTCTCATAAGTGTTTTCATTTAGATATGAAACATACACTGAAGGATGTCAAGATTATATCCAAGACAAGTGGAGCAGGAATACTGAGTGCAGATTTTCAGTGACTCGTATTGATCCTGATGAAATTGACAACCTCATTGTGATACATATTAATGGCTCTAGCAAGTATGCTGCAATCAAACCTTTTCAGCAACTGTTTAACCAAAATGCCATTGGTAAGTAGAAATTATTATTATTTTATTTTTTTTTTTAAATGAAAAACATGGCAGGGTTTTCAAAAGATTTATGAGAGAACGTTACTGGATTGAATAGTTCTTGATGCAGGTAAAAGTATGTGCTGTTTTTGCTTAGACATCTTAATGTAATTGGAAGAGATTATAAGACAGAAATGGATTGTTTTAACTAACTTTAAAACAGAAAATACCATTTGTTATTCAGTTTGTTAGCAAAAGTATTATTTCCAATAGTAATTTTCAATTGATTTAGTCCAAATACCTTCAAGTACAGCTTCTACTACCTTTTATTTTAGTCTTTCTTTGAAAGGAAGAAAACACATGATGTTCAAGGTAACCATGTCCTTTTAAAGAAAGGCATTAGACTGTTGAATAAAAGGTAGTTTCAGACAAGACATCATCTTTCATCCACCCAAATGATTTAATTTCCATCATCAGCCCCATGCCTTTTCACTATTTTTTTTTGTAAACAGGTTGCTTTTCCTTCTTCATGGCTTCACTAAGATAAAACAAGAGACTTACTTCCTTCTTAGAAATCATTCCCATAATAGCTGCTGATCCATTCTTTTAAATTTGTTCCAGTTTCCAGTAACTTTCCTGGTTACATCTTTTTCTTTTTTCTTTTTTAATCTGGAAAAAAAAATAATAAGTTTTTCTAACTGTTCTATCAGTAATTTCATGTTTTTATGAAAATTAATTTGCTAAAATCTCCCTCCCAGTAACATAGTTCCTAAAACTTCTAAGTGGATTTTAAAAAACTTTTCCCTTAACTATTTTCTCCAATGGAGTTATTCCTAAATCCTTATCTTTTCTTTCAAAAAATGTGAAATAAACTCAAGGATTATAGGTCCTACTCTCAGGTTATAAAGTGCTCCAACTGTTAGTATTTAAACATTGCTCTGTAAGTAACTTACCAGCCCAAATTTTCTTTTTGTAGAGAAAGTGAATGTTCCCAGAAATGTCACTGTATTCTTAGAGCAACATGACCTCGTGGCCACATGGGAGAAGCCAATTTCTCCTTTCCAAAAAGAATGTTTTGAATATGAATTTTACCTCTTCAACTTGAAGTCAGGTAACAAGCAGGTAATTAATTGCTTCTCTGATGCCCAAATATTACATCTCATTCCTGTCTCTGAGCTGTCCTATACAGCTGGAATTTGCCTTTATGCAACCAGGTGAAAAAAAAAGCTTTATATTCATGGATATGTTATGTATTTTAAAACATTTAAAATAAAACCTGCTACTAGTATATTTTTGAAGTGATAGACTTTTGGTAGAGCCTGTGTCCCATTTGTGACCAGGCCTCACCAAAGCCAAAGCCTCAGTTTTCTTTTTCTTTTCCTCTCTTTCTGGATGTCATTTCTGTCTGCAACAACTATCCCCAAGAGAGAGGGACAAAATTTGGAGTTACTCAGTTTTATGCATCTGGATTCAGAACAGTAAGAGGAGGGACAATTCTGAAGGTCCAGCAAGAAGTGTCTGAAGGAAGAATGCAAAAATGGGGCATCTTCAAGGATTTGCCCTGAAATATTGGTGTATTAGGAGAGCAAATACATCCAGAAAAATAGAGATCTTCCTTCAAAAGCAAGGCCAGATGCTCACTGTTAATCTAGTAGAGGAGCATTAAAAAAATAAAAAGATAAACAGGACTAAAGTTTGTTTTTTGAATTGTTTAGTTTTGGGTAACCTCTAAGGGTACAGTATCATTTTTCCAAACAGACCCTGAAAATATCCTCAAACGAGTTCAGACTGCGGGTTGATGTGACCAGCAGGTATTCAGTACAAATCAGAGCCAACCATTACTTGTGTTCTGCAAGAGGATTTTGGAGTGACTGGAGTGAAATTATTTATGTTGGTAAGAATTACATGCTTCTGTCCTGTAGTGAATATTATTACATTGCCGGAAACCAAATGCTGCCCAACCTTGAGCATGCACAACAGCAGGTAATTTTAATAGAAACCAGGAAAGTAGGTATGTGAAGATGCCAAGGGTAGTTAAACCTGTGTTACATTAAAAATAGTCTCCCAGAGAAACGTTTGGGTATGTGGAAGGGTTTTTTTAGACTGTGTTATATTTTTATATGCTTATGTTTTCAGAGACTGCTTTAAACTAGCTCAGGCCTAAGTTCTGAGTAAGTTGCATTACTTTTAGTTGCATTACTCCTTTAGTTTTCACATGTGCTTCCCTGGAATGCAGTGTGATGTTCATGCTGGAAGTTTACATGAATGATCATGTCAACTATTAGTTTACTGGAGCTTTCTGAACTCTCAAATGTCAGGGGGGTGGGAGAAGAGCATGGCTTTAGCACCTTTGGAACACAACAATTTATCCCACTTTGTTCTGTATTTCCTACTTGCTGAACATGTTTTTTCTGGAAATAACAGTTTCCTTATCATGGCACGTTATCAACTGTTTCTTCTTAAACATCCTCCTTTGTTCTTATCTTTTGAGTTTCTTAACTTCCTGGTTTTCACCAAAAAAAACAACCCCAACACATGTCCCCAACACCCTCCTGTTTACTGCACTTTTCTCCCCCATTTCTAGTGAATGTGATTTAATCACATTCTGCTGCTTCAGGCAGCCCAGGCCAGTATTTTCCTCAGGGAAGGTCTGCTGGTCTTAAAGTTGGTCTCATCTCAGTATTTCCCAGATAAGTGTGTGAGGCTAATAAGGAGGCCCAGTTTTCTTAATTAATGAGATGTCTGGTCAGCCCCCCTGCCCTGGGTGAGTGGTCAGGTCACTGAGCCTCTCTTCCCAAGGGCCTGGCAGTGCTGTGGACCCAGGTGGGAGGCCAAAGGGATGTGTGAAGGCAGCAAAACAAACCATTTGTGCCTGAGATTACCAGCAGACAGAGTCTTTGCTGACTAGGTACAAAGTCTTTATCATTTGCATGTCAATATAATCACAGAATATATTCCCATAAAACAGCTGATTAAATATTTTCTAAGAGTGTGTTTAAAATAATCTGCACTAAAATGAAATATTTCTCTTTTCTTGAAATTCAGGGCAAAACAAACTGGAGAATCCCATCTCCTGGATCCTTGCTGTGCTTTGTGTGTCCATGTGCTGCATATTCCTGGTTATTGCTATTATATGCAAAATGTAAGTATCATGGTCTTCTTTTTAATTACAGTATAACTAAGGATCTGGTGTTCAACAGGTGTGGGGGGATGTTACAAGCTTTGCTACATTTTAAGAAAGTTTGGTATTCAAGTATAATTATACAGAAGTACTAACTAAGTAATAAGCAGCCTCATTAATTATCATGAATAACATTCAGCAAAATTGGCAGGTAAGAGAGTTATTCCTTTTAATCTCACACAACAAAACCATATACTGAGTGAGGATGAATTTGTTAAAAATCTGTTTGTCCTTGCCTTGTTTCTTCCCTGGAATGGGTCTGGTTGGGTCAGTGATGTCCCCAGGAGGATTCTGTCTTTAACCCTAGTGAAAGCTGCTGAGAACATCTTTCCTGGCTAAAATGTGCAGACCCCTATTTTCTCAGTCTTGCTGAGCTCAGCCTGGAGGCCTGTGCTCTACATTGGGCACTGGAGTCTGCATTTCACTTGACATCAGGGAGTGTGGTTGATGCTCTGAAGAGGTGAACATTCTATTTCTTAGTGTTTGTTGCTCCTCTTTACCTCTTAATAGGAGCAAGTGCACCAAGCTATTGTTTGCTTGGAGTTTTGAAACTGTTTAGTTTATTATTTATTACTACAGAGGCTGTGGATGCCATGTAGTAAAAACATGCCATACAGCCAAGGGGCTGTGAAGAAACCTGGATACATTCTGGGTTTCTGTGGCCAAATCATAAGTGATTAAATAATGAATCAAGGTAATTACAAGCTCCTCCCCTGACACATGCACGAAGCAGCAATTACCAGTCCACAATAAACAAAGCTCCCAGTAATGTAAGTGCTGTCCTCAACTCTGCTAATTCCTTATTTATTTCTTTAATGCCTTTTAATTTATGTGTTGGTCATCCTGATGTGTCTTTGGCTATTTTCCTTTCCATACACATTTCCTTTATCAAATAAAGGTCCTGTCTACAGAAATGTTATATTAGAATAACTGTTATTAATTGTCCCTGAAGTGTCTGGTGTCTATGATAACCTGTTCTAAAGTCAATTTAATTAGCATAGCAGGTCTCAATATGCAATCCTTTTTGGAACACGATAGATTATTAACTCCACAGAGAGTTTATTCATGTTGTGTTTCATACCCACTTGTTCCCACCTATGCAGCCTTGATGTATTGGTGGAAATCCCCAAACTGCTCTTACTCACATCACTGATTCTTTCATGGCTTGACCTGCCTTTGAAGCTGGAGCTCCTCCACTTCTCCAGCACCATCTGCACCAGCTCTCTCCTCTCTCTGTAGGACAGCAGATCACCAACACCAGTTAGTAGCAGTCATACCACTCCATGTTTTCCTGGGGAGTTCTGCAAGTATTTGGATGTTATGCAGTAATCCCCTGTGGAGATCCTGACACAGATACAGGGAGAGAAACAGGTGTAGAGGAAGAGTTCCACTTGAGGATCAGCTTGAAGATGCTGCACTAATGTATTTTATGAATTTTAACACATTAGGCAAATTCAGCCTGGATTTCCAGGTTCAGCTGCTTGATGTTACATGGGTTGTTTCCAGGAGTTTGTCTCTGCCTGGCTAGTGTATCATTCCCTGGCACCCAAAGGCTCATTCCATTCCATCTTTGCCAAAGTGATTAAAGTGTTACCTGCCTGCTGCACTGAATTTCATGAAGTTCCTTGCTTTACTCCTCCCTTCCCAAGCTGTTTCTTGCTCAGTGTCCTTGCCACTTATCTAATCTCCCAGCCTGCCCTGGAGAGGGTGGGTAAGAAGATGAAAGGCAGTGCTCATTTGTTGTATCTGCAGATATTAAAAAAGAAAAATAGAGCAGGTTCTCTAGACCACAGTTTCATTAGTACTCTCAGTTTTTACTGCTCTTTGAAATTCATGAAGTTTACCATGCAATTCAAGCCACAGAATCATTTCAAATTCCATACAATTTGAAGCCATTAGGAGGAATTTCATTATAGCAAAGTTCCATACATTTTTCTGTGTACTTCCTGGTGACTGCAAGCACCAGATGTACAGACCAACGCTTGGGAGAAGTGCTACAAGGCAAAGGAGCCCTTTGGGACTGTTGAGATAGTCTTTTTCCTTCACCTACTTGCAGTAGCTGATAGGGTTATTGTCTTGATAAAAAGCAGAACTGAATGTTTTCCTAGTTTGCTCTGTCTTTATGAATGAGCACCTTCTGTACTTCCTCAGGCTGTGCCTTAGAAAAACATTATCTCCTGGAGGTGAGCCCACAAGAGGATATAGTTCATCACTTGCTCCCAGCTGCTCTCCACTAAGTTGACATGAGGACAGTCAGTAGCCCTTCATAGCCCGAAGTCAATGTGGTCATCCCCACCTCCACCAGGCACCCCTCCCTCTTCTGCACCACTCTCAGGTCCATGAGCAGCAGCCACCAGCCACTGCTGCTGAGGAGTCGTTTGGAAAACGTCAGGGGAATCTCAGGGGAGGCAAGACACTGGGAAAGGGCCTTCAACATACTGTGGAAACAAATATTTTATCAGTCTCCTTGTAGCAGTTAGAAGAGGGAAAAGAACTTGTTCTCTGACTTATCTTTATTTATCTTTGCCCTTTTCATGTCACAGCCTGTGGGAAAAGTGGCAAATTTCAGGATGACAGACACAGCCCAGGAGCTGAAACACCAAGTTAAGGCATAAGGGTCCCTTGGGGTGTTTCCAAAGCCTGAAGGTCCAAGTAGTGCTAATGGAAAGGGCCAAGCTCTAACCCATGTAGAGACAAGCAGAACTAACAGGAACTTCTTGTGACAAGATATTTAATCACATAACTCCAACTTTCAGTCTCCTGCACAACAGAACAGAATGGTTCAGAGGCCACTGCTGTCACCTCCCCCAGCAGCACCTCACTGCAGACACTCTTGCACCTGAGGGGCAGGCAGTCCCCACCAACACAAGTGTCCTTCTTCCTCATTCTGTTGGGTTTTTGTGCACCCCTCCTGAAGTGTTCCTATCCCAGAAGCAACATGGATCTGATGCTTTTTGGTGACTCAATAAATCATTTTGATATGACTCTATCAAAATCTTGTACTGGCAAACAGCACAACGAGAAACGCGCCCATTCCCAACAACCCCAAACCTGGCTGGGTACAGTGCACAGCAGCAGCTCAAGTCAAAACCCCACTCAGAGCTGAAAGACAACACAAGTGAAATCATGTGGCCTCCAGGGCCTTGCTCCTGAAGGCTTAGAAGGCATGATGGAGTGCAGGAGCCATGAAGGCAACAGCCCTTGCCAACCTAAGCTGTGCTCACAAAGACCTGACCT
>NW_009954216.1:694756-696468 GCF_000747805.2 Chaetura pelagica | reverse complement strand
ACGTTGGCACTCATCCTGTCTCCCTCCTGAGCCAAACCAGTGTCACCTCACTGACCTGCTTTGCTGGTGGTGACCACACTCCTTGACTTGTCCTCTGCAGCCAGTGATGGTTGGGCTGTGGTCAGCATTTCAGTGAAGGGGATGCAGATGTCTCCTAAAAACAACTCACTTGCATCTTGCTTTTTATCTCTGTCTTCTTACTTTTGGCTCCACCACAAACCTCCATCATAAACCCTCATCCATCCCATAGCTTGCTTGCTCAGGTCTATCACATGAGCCTTGGGTGTCCCTTCCCTTCTAATAATTAGGAAAGCATCACTGGGTCCTTCAAGGCAACAGCAGCTCAGCCAGGAAGGTTCAGCTCCAACCTGAGAGTCAGAAAATAAGATAAATAAAACTTGACAGAACTCAGAAAGCTTTTGGAAGACAGTCCTAAGAACACAAGTGTTAATTAACTAGACATCAGCCATGAAAATTGCCACAAAGTAAATGGGGCAGAGGAGCAGATCTGCCCTCAGTGCAGCTAGGGCTCCACCTTGGCCACTTCTCTGCTTCATGGACACCAGGTTAGCTCCACAGAACAGGTGCTTCATTCTAATTCTAGGCTAAATTCTATAAATTTCACTCAGGCCAAGTTCCCATGAATATCTGGCCCTGTTTGGACATTGTGCTCTCCAGGGTAGAGACAGTGAATGCATTTTAGTGATTGACATGTGAAATCTGCATTCTGGGATGTATCAAAACCAAGAAAAAGCTCATGTTGCAGCACTTGCTGTCACAAAAATGCTTGTACACTTGAGCCAGACTATGAGTGTCAGGCAGGAGAGGAGCCCCTGGGAGGGTGTGAGCAGGGTGAGTTATGGCACTGCTGAGCAGCCCCATGTGCTATCAGATGCCTTTGGGCCTGTTCCTCACCTCTTTTGCAGTCCCTCAGCACACAATTATTTGCAATTGCTTTCCCATCATGAGACACAGGCATATTATGTCCAAAACCCAAAGTCCAAGCAAGAGGCAGCCTGTCTTCTATGTCCAAGCAAAGCAGGTGACAACACAGCCCTTGGGGAAGAACACGAGTGCAAACAGAGCAGAGCAATTAATTTCTCTCCAAGACAGGCCTATTGCTGGCTGGATGAAACCAAGGAAGTGAAAGCCATGGCAACACCCCTGGGATGGGCCCTTCCAGCCAAGCTCTTTGCTATGGCAGGAGAGGCTGATAAGGGAGAACATCAGCCCATCACCCCTTTGCTATCTCTGTGTACCCAGGGGCCAGAGGTGTCCTGGTAGGGATAGCACACCTGCCCAGTCTGCAGGGTGTCCTCTGGTGGGCCATTAGCCATGACTTTGACTCCTTTTGAACCTTACTAAATGGGGCAGGAGGGCTGGGGGTGCAAGGAGATGTGTCTTCTTGTGGGGCTGAACACGTGCTGCCTGTGGGACACACCATCCATCAGAACAAGCAATTCTTTCACATCCCTCCAACACTGTTGGTTGTTTTTTTTTTTTCAGAAACCACGTATGGAGAAAACTGTTTCCACCAATTCCAATGCCCAGAAACAAATTCAGAGATCACTTCCCAAATGACTATGAGGTAAAAGAACAGTTTTATTTGTTTCCTAAAGGAACACTTGTGTTTGTGTGCTGCTCTTTCACAGTAAAGCTGGGAGCACATAGCTTGTTATTGCTCTGTTAAAGCCTTTTGACCTCTTAGAATT
>NW_009954216.1:693875-694706 GCF_000747805.2 Chaetura pelagica | reverse complement strand
ACTGTTAAGCTGGAATTAAGCCTTCCTGTGTTTGCCATTACTTCCTGATAAACACATTTGCCTTCCAGATAAGCCGGAACTGCTCACTGTCTGCTCAAGAGAAGTGCTGCTCAGTAACTTGATTTTAATTTGTCCCCTTAGAATAGGGATTGGATTGTTTGGGTATTGTTCTTATTCCATGGTCTGGTCAAGGAAACAGGCTTAAAAGATTATCGTATAATGTTTGGTTTTAATTAAAGTCACTGGTCTAAAATAACATGACTTGGGGTCTCACAAATAAGAATATGAGAAATGGCAAATATTAACACTGCAGCTTGAAGCTGTGAACTTGCAGAGGCTGCTCTACATCAGCAGGCAGCACTGCTGGGGGTTTAGTCCTTGCTTTCTTTAAAGTGAGCTCAGTGAGGGCAGCAGATACTGCCTGGAGCCACGTGGCACCGGCAGGGCCCTGGTGTCCCTGCTAAGATCACCCAGCAGGGTGAACCCCCCAGCAGCTGTCTGTTGTGGCCACTCAGTTCCTAAATTTTACTGTAAACAACAGGGTGAGGTGTCGAAAGCCCCTCCAGGCCCATGGGAACTGTGCTCAGCCCAGAAGCAGCTCTGCTCCCACCCCTCCTGCAGGCTCCCAGCACTGAAGTGCTGCTTTCTGCCACCTTCTGCCCCTCACCCTGGCCCTGCACCCCGGCTTGAGCAACTCTGATCAGTGCCAAGGGGTCAGGATTTGGCCTCATGCCCTCCAGCTTCTCCTGGAGGAGAAGGTGTCTGCTGGGCCACCCTGGTAAGCTCTGTTGTGCCAAACACGCCACATGGGAACTCTGGAGTGCAGGGGGC
>NW_009954216.1:636039-693805 GCF_000747805.2 Chaetura pelagica | reverse complement strand
TTTTAAACCCAATGCTTTCTTGATTTTTACCTCATAAACATTTGGGGTGAATCCCCCTTTAAATGCATCAGCTTTTTTGCAAAACACATTCAGCTAGGGCTGTGGAGCATTTGTTTCCTAACAAATATTTAACACAGGCTTAGAACAATTTGTGGTGACTTCCCTGTCTTACTTAGTGCAGTTTAGTTGCTAAGCTCTGCTGAGCTCCTAGCACAGCAGCTCACAGCAGTTGTTGCTTTGCAGAGAGCACGAACCTGCACCACCGAGACCGAGACCGAGTCCATCAGCTTCGCTGGAGATCTTTACTGCAGTGTCCTGGATGACTCTGTCTTCTGAGAGGGGACACCACCCAGCACTGCCAGAGCCAGCTTCATGTCACCTCCACTGTGGTGGCCTTTCCAAGGGAGAGGAGGACTTGCTTCCATGAGGTGCCTTGCATGACCATAAGCTATTAAACAGAAAGTCACAGTTGAAGCAGGGTGTAAGCACATGGTACCTGGGTAGGAAAAAAAAATAATCTGGAAAAGAGCTAATGGCTTTTTCTTTTTCTTGTTGACAGCTGAATCTTTTTGATTTTTGCTTTAAATAACTCTGACAATTCATTATGCAAACTGGGACTTGGTCCAGCCTTCATCCCCAGTGCTGCACAGCCACAGCACAGCTGGCCTGGGAGTGGGCACTCACACAGCCCTCACTAGGACCCTGTGTCATGAAAGAGCAAGAATTCAGCAAACAACCTGAATAACCTCCATGGAAATGCAGGTCCCTGATCAGGGAAGTGTCTGGCTGTGCTGAGCAAGCCTGGAGCTGAGCTCCTCATGGGCACTGTGGAACAGGGCAAAGGCCGGGCTGTATCCCCCGTGTGCAGGGGCACTTACAGCTCCTTAACAAGCTCCAGCCTTGGCTGCTGGGAAGAGGCTGGCAGCTGCAGGACTTTATAAACCTCTGGATTTTACAGGCTGTTTAAGACAAGGACAGTTAGTTTGCTTACAGGACTGATGCCCAACTAGAGTCCTGTTACTTCTGTGCAGGCAGCTGGCATCTTGCTGCTGCAGGCACAGCTCCTGAAACCTCAGTTGGTGTGCATGGTGGGTTTTTCAGGTGGCCTGGGCTGCTGCATGGGTTGGGTGAGCTGCAGACCCGTGAGAAGCCACACCTAATCCTACAGCAAAGGCACAGCTTGGGAATTAAAACTATTTTTGTGAAATAGCTATGAAACACTGCAAAAAACTGACAGGACTGTCCCACTCCTGAGCCATGGGCAACTGAAGAGCTCCCAGCCCAGGCCCTGCTGTGCCAGGCACATGGTGAGACCTGGGGTGGGGAGCACTCCCACCCTCAGGCTTTTTCTGTGAGGTTCCAGAATATTGGTAAAAAAGTCTAGTTTGGCAGCCATGTGGACAAAGACCCTTGCCCAACAGTTCCTGGTGCCTGCTCCACGCCTCTCCTCAGGTGTCCTGACTGCCCAGCACATGGGAGTCCTGGCTCTTTATTCCTCTTCTGGTTTGTGGAACTTTTAGTCATGTTCTTTCTTCCTTCTTGTAAGATTTGTGACAGTTTGCAGAAGAAACGAGGCATTTTTAATACCTAGGTTTCTGGGGGGCTGAAACATCCCCAGCTTGGGCTGTATGAACTGCTGCAGTGGCCGACCTGCCTCCTGGCATGAGAGAATAAAGCTCAAGGGGGAAAAAAGAAAGAAACAAGATTATAAAAATGGGACAAACCAATCAACTTCCTCAATTGCACTTAAAAAACAAAACAGCTTGGAAATGCAGAGTTTTCAACTGTACAGCAATTAAAGAAATGTGCCAAGGACTTCTTGGTGCTCTCTGGAGACCTTCTGAGCCCCAAGGAGTTGGGCTCCCCCTCCGTGTGCAGCTCCAGCCTCCTTCAGGTAGTTTGGAAAAACCCAAGCCCAGTTCTGCAATATGTTTTTCTTCTCTATCTGTTGTTCCATCTGAAACAAACTGTTTGAGACAGCGTCAGTTGCTGTTTCTGATTTTTTTTACATACCTTGTGTAATCCATGGTGTGAGTTACCAAATAAACCCCCCTGAAACCACTTGAACAACCCGAGCTTTGACCTCTCAGGCTGTGGACCATGAAGCTCTCCTGTTCTTGCTCAGTCCCTTGACTTCCAAGAAACCTCCTCTCCGCCGAGCTGGCCAGAGGTGGGGATAAGCACCTTAACAAGGAATAAAAAGAAAGATTTGACTCAGTAAGTAAATTGTGCCAAAAGTAATGGAAGTTCCCAGGTGCTAGAGCCTAAAAATAGGCATAATAAATGAGCCTGGAAGGGGTTTGCTCAGGGCAAGGCTGGTGTTGCTCTGCTCTCCCACTGCCCGTCCCCGCGGCCACTCACTGGGACAGTAAATGCCACTTCAGTCTGTTTGGATTTTTCCCTTCTTTTCACCTCTCAGCAAGACCCTGGGCTTCCCAGGCTGCAGAGGCTCCACTCTGCTGGCACCAGCCCACAGGCACTTGGAAAAGCCGTGACTCTACATCAATAGAATGTATAGACTCTACATCATCCAGGTTGATGGTCTTTTTTGCCAGTTTCGGTAGCAATTTCAAACCAGAGATGTACAGATATAGATATTTCTTCGTCTGCTGTCACCAATTTTTGGCTCAGACCGACTCTTCTCCTTCATATCTTCACATTGGTGACAAGCCCAGCAGGTGCTGCCTCGAGCTTTGGTGAAGTTTGTCACTGGGTACAACAAAACATGGAGGAAAAACGCTCCTCGAAAACAGGTATCTTTACAAATGACAGAATATTTATTACCAATACCTTTAAAAAAAGATTACATCTGCTAGATCACTGATAAATATCATTTACACTGGGGAGAAAACTACAGAAGCTTTTTTTTTTGTTTCCTTTTTCTTGTTTTTGTGGTTTTTTTGGGTTTTTTTTGTGTTGTGTTTGTTTTTGTTTGTTTGTTTTTACATAGAATAACCATATCAAACTAAGAAAGGAACACAGCTTGAAATACTGACAATATTTCTCTGGTCAACACCCCTGACTTTTACACAAGTGGAATCCTGATTATGAGTTACTGAATAAATATATTTAGAAGGTCTAAAAGTTAACGGTATCATTTTGTAAGCAAAAAAGACAAGTTACAGGCAAATTCAAGCTATCAGGAAAAAAAAATAGATAATAAACCACTGCAGCGCATTTCAACTTGAAAATTTTGTAGAAAATTCCGTTGCCTTTTCCGAGCGTTTTCCCATCTGAGTGAACTTACAAAATTACCCTGTGGTAACAAACAGTCCTTCTCTGAAGAAGAATTCTTTTGCTGTGGAGATTGTTGTTTTCCAGCGTGACTCTGTTTTGCCTTCAAGTGTCTGTGGGGAGTTCCTACAGAACTGCAGCCATCCCAGCAGAGCCCCACCAGGACAACCTGGCACGGCTCCTCCCGGGCTCCTGGTGCAGCCCAATTTCCCAAGCTTTTTTCCATTCCAAAGGCTGGTGGGTGACATTCTGGTGTGTGGCAAAGGCAAGTGTGTGTTCACACAATGAGCCCAGGGCAGCTTCACCTCTTGGAGCTGCTGTGTGTTGATTTTCTTGGAAGAAACACTCCTGAAGCCAGGAGGATTTACCAGGTTTCTGCCCTAAGGTGAGAACCACACCATTTGCTTGCTCTTCTGCGGACCTGTCCCTTTTGGTCACTAGAGGCAGAGATCACTTCTTTGCAGTATCTTCACTCCTATCAACTGGATGCTAATTATGATAAAGACAAAGCTATTTCAAGACAGCCCCTTGCTGCAAGATGCTGGAATATTCGCTACGTCTCCTGTAGTCCACAACCAACCATGGATTTGTTTCAAGATTCTGACGTTCTCACCGAGCATTTCGAGTTTGTCCTGTTAGACCTCTGGATGAAACAAAACATCTGGTGTGTTGTGAGCACCTGATGTACCACAAGAATCACTGTAACTGCCGTTTAAAGACGTTACCAGCCCAGCCTGGAGCAGTTCTGCCTTGTGTAGCCTCGTAAAACCGTGCAGTGACGTCGCAGCCCATTTGCTAAGAACAACTTTGAATTCTCCATCATAAAGGAAAAGATTCCAAACAATATTTCCATGATAACGTTGTCCATAGCATTTTATAGCAGAGGAAAAATTAATATCTACATCATATGTTAACTTTAAAAAATTCTATAAAACACTAAATATATAATAAAAAATATGCATATAAGGACATATGTAAACTGCTTTGGTAACATCATATTACAGATGTTTTCAGTGCATTGCAGAGTTTCCAAGGAAACTTCAGACAAAGCTATATTTGCTTTGAGGAAGTACTGTATAATGCCATTCCTAAAGAAGCATAAACATTTTTTCCAGTAGTAAGGTGTACTCAAACCACAATATTACTTAGTACTGGGTGTCTTCGAAACAACTAGCTAAATGTTGCTTATATCATAAACAAGAAGTCCAGTGTGTCATTGTTGTCATAAACTGGAGCGAGCTGTGAGCGAGATCATGATGGTGCTGATGGCTGAGAGGGTGCAGGCCTTGGAGGTCGAGGAGCCCGATCCTCTCACGTACGCGTCTGAGCAGGGGAGAGAGGGAGAGGGTGAGCGAGGAGAGCAGTGTTCATCAACCCCAACCTCCCCCCAGATCTCATCTCTCTGTCCTCTGGTGCTGGTGGGAGGCAAGGTGGCTCCCAGGGTGGGTGGGACTCCTGGTGCAGAGCCCTCCTCCTGCTGGGTTTCACCTCTCTCACTGGATTTCTGGTCTCACTCCTGCCGCTGCTGCCTCGAGTCTCCTGTTACTTCATGGGCTGTTTACTTATGTTTTTTACATGTGTACTATATTCAAGCTGTTACAGCACCAGCCTGGCAGGACCCGCATCCTGGAGGAGCTGATTCTTGCCCTGTGCTCTAACTGGCACGTGTTCCTGCTCTTCTTTGCTCTCCTGTGTTTGCTGATTTAATTCTCCTGTATGGTTTATCCACCCACAGGGTACAACCGTGGTGGAGAGAATTCTGATCTCACCCAGAGTTTTCTACATTGCTATAATTCTCATGCCATATTCCTGCATTGCAGAGGCTCCTGATTTAATGCAGCTTATAAACTGTGGCATTATTAATGGAAGATGGGAGATGGAGATTCCGCAAAAGCAATGTTGTGTAATAAAATACTCTCTTTTCTGTTTGTTCTTCTACACAACCTCATTTCCCTAAATAAATATTTATGCATCCAACACACAATGGAATATGGCTATACAGTAGCCTTATAAATTTAAAAGCCTCCAAACATTTTGTATTTCGTTAAAGAGAATTGCAGTGA
Source organism: Chaetura pelagica (assembly GCF_000747805.2). NCBI lineage: Eukaryota > Metazoa > Chordata > Aves > Apodiformes > Apodidae > Chaetura > Chaetura pelagica. The sequence continues at coordinate 688,508 of NW_009954216.1, read as the reverse complement.
AACAATACATTCAACATGTAGACGAGTATGGAAGGAAGAGAGTGGAAAGTGTCTAGAAATCTGAAATGCAAATATAACTACTTATGATGGAGTTTCTTATGGTTTAATACTGACTGAGGATGAAACCAGAAACGTGGTCTGGAATGACTGGTGGTCCCAGGGAAGTCTGGGTTTCAGCTCCTGGGAAGTACCCAGACCCACAGCCTGCCCTGGCTCAACTTCCAGCCTGGATTCCTGCCTGTCTTTAGACACAAAGAGGGTGGAAGGTCTGCCTGGGAGCAGCAGGGCTGGGGATGCTGCCTGCCCAAGGCTCAGCAGCAGCAGGAGCAGGCACCAACCCTGGCTCCTCATGGGCACCAACCCTGGTTCCACCCGGGCACCGACCCTGGTTCCTCCCATCCTTACTTGAGATCTTTGGGATTCGGATTTGTTCGCTGCTGCTGCCGTCGCCGCCGTCGCTGAAGGGCTTGATCTCGATGATGTAGTCCTCGTTGAAGGGCAGGGAGAGCTCCACCGAGGTTTTATTCGTTTCTATGACCGACGTGCTGCTCTGCCTGTTCCACCTGTACAAAACCTGCAGCCAAGGGGAGAGGAGAGGGGGAAGAAATGGTGGAGATGCTGCCAGATTTGTTGCCGCTCTGATGCTCAGAGACACGGTCTGGTCACAGAGGGGCCACTTGGACCCCCCAGGGGCTTTTGCTGGGGACCGACACCAGCACAGCGGTGACACTGCCTGGCTGGGAGGTGACGGTGGGAGGAGGGTGGTGCTGATGCAGCCCTGATAGCTGGCAAAAAGACCCTCAGCAAAATCTTCCCCTTGATCTAACTAAAATAAATCCCCAGGGTTGTGTATAGAGGCCGAAAGTTCTCACTGTGTTTGTTCAGGAAAAGAAGTTAAAGAGTATTTGATTCAGTGACACTAATGGTTTCCCAAAATAACTGGCTTTTTTGGAATTCCTTTCTATTTTTATCATAAATTGTGACATAATATGCAAGGTTTCCAAGAAAAAAAAAAGAAGAAAAATGGGAAACACTTTGCTATGATTCAGGAAAGAATTCCATCAGTCTGGGTTCCCCTAACAGTAAGTTCAAAGAGCACTTTTTGGACTTGGCTATTTCAGGCTGAAATGGACTTTGCTATTTCTCTTACCCTCTTCCAACTAACTACTTAATTTGATTTTCAAACCTAAAAGTGGGTCCAGACTGCAGAGGCTGATACGAGGTTTTGGCTAAAACCTCTAGGAGTTCCTTGGTTCTGATCATCCGATTCAGTGCACCAAGGATACTTGGGATTCCTGCAGGAACTCAGGAGAGTTGGCACCAGCTGGCAAAGCTGCTGCCACCGGCACTTCAGATTGGGAACAAATAGGAAGCATCTCCAGGTTCTTCGTTGTTTCAAGCTCTAATGGAAAAAGTTTGCATAACTCAGCCCTCAAGGCAGTGGCTGGCAACAGCACAGCGGTCTTCTTTGGGCCAAATTAAACTCTTGTGTAAGGTAAAGGAGCTGAATTCTTTCAAGATTTCTCTCCAATTAAATAATACCCTATTTAAACTAATGAAGATCCTTTTCCTTTTGGCTTTGCTTTCTGAAGAAAATGGGAGCTATTATAAAAGCATTTGATTTATCTGCAATTAAGGAGCCAACTACAGCCTTTGGAAGGTGTCCACCAAAGGCAGGGGAGCAATCCTGCAGGAGCAGGTGAAGGTCTGTGGGCTGAGACCCTCATGAGTGCTCATGGGGGTGAGCATTTCTGGGGTGAATATTCCTGGGGGAGGGCAAGTATCCAGCAGGACATGGTCACTCTACACAGGCATGGCCTCTGTTCTGGGAGGAATGCTCCAGTTTTAACCTGACAAACCAAGTAAATCCCATGCAGAACACCTCATCTGGTCTTACTATAAACCCCAGCTGGACTCTGGATTAATGGAAATAGCCCTAGAGCAGAATCCAGTGAGAGCTGAAGCTTTGTGAGGACCCTGCAGGACAGGGGTGGTGAGGGGGGTGCTGCAGGGCAATATTCTCCAGTTGCCTGAGCTGACAAAATACTCACTTTGTAGCCTCTCACTTCTGACTCATTGTCCAGTGCTTTCACTTGGTCCCAGTTCAGTATGATCTTGGAGTCAGATGAATTCCATATGACATTCCCAGGGGGCTGGCTCGGTGCTGTACCAGAACATACACAGCACTGTATTACTGAGGAGGAACATTTCCCAGGTGAATCCCTCCCAATGCCAACAGGGCTTCCACCACCATAGCTGAGCATGCCCAGAGCCCTGTTGCTCCAGAAAGCTAATGAGCTATTCCACTGCTGTGCGTCCTCAAGGTCACAGAAGGTGTGACACAACACAGCGCTCTAAATGAAAAAAGGATTCAGTCAGTTGCTCAACATGCCTGAGACCAGAAGAAAAAAGCCCTCTTGAACAAGGAGATAAATATTTCATTTCCCTGCACAGCTGTGATTCCAGCTTGCATGCTCTGCTTGCTTAACGCAGGGAAGAGCCTCACAGAAAAAAAAAAAAAAGAAAAAAATTAAAAAGTCTTGTGCACAAAAACCTGGCCAGGAAACGTCTGACAGCTCCTTCAGACTCCAGAGAACTTGCAAACCAGAGAGGGGACCGTTGGCAGAAACCACCCCAGGCACCAGCCCCCCAGGCACTCACGTGGCTTTTTGGTGGTGACGTTGACGGCGGCGCTGGCGGGGCCGGTCCCGGCCGTGTTGTAGGCCCTCACTGCCAGGTGGTAGAGCGCGTTGCCGCGCAGGTTGGTCACCTTGGTGGACGTTTGGTTCCCAACTGTTCGGACCCTCTTGGCGTTCTCTTCCTTTTCGTCGTGTCTCCAGCACCTGACCTGAGGAGCAGAGCAGGTGGGTGTTCACCCCCAGCGCCCTGGGTGTTTCCAGAGCTGACACTGGCACTTCTGCCCAAAGTGAAAGTGCCACAGGGACAGGCTGGGAGAGCTGGGGTGTCCAGCTGGAGACGAGAAGGCTCTGGGGAGACCTTAGAGCACCTTCCAGTGCCTGAAGGGGCTCCAGGAAAGCTGGGGAGGGATTTTTTTTGCAAGGGCTTAGAATGAAGGCAAAGGGATGATGGCTTTAAACTGGAAGAGATTAAGGTTGGACATGAGGAAGGAAAGTTTTTGGCTGTGAGGGTGGTGAGACTCCAGCCCAGGTTGCCCAGAGAACCTGTGGCTGCCCCATCCCTGGAAGTGCTCAGTGCCAGGTTGGATGGGGCTTGGAGCAACCTGGGCTGGTGGGAGGTGTCCCTGCCCATGCAGGGGAGTGGGACCCAATGATTTTTAAGGTCCCAGCTGACACTGGCACTTCTGCCCAAAGTGAAAGTGCCACAGGGACAGGCTGGGAGAGCTGGGGTGTCCAGCTGGAGACGAGAAGGCTCTGGGGAGACCTTAGAGCACCTTCCAGTGCCTGAAGGGGCTCCAGGAAAGCTGGGGAGGGATTTTTTTTGCAAGGGCTTAGAATGAAGGCAAAGGGATGATGGCTTTAAACTGGAAGAGATTAAGGTTGGACATGAGGAAGGAAAGTTTTTGGCTGTGAGGGTGGTGAGACTCCAGCCCAGGTTGCCCAGAGAAACTGTGGCTGCCCCATCCCTGGAAGTGCTCAGTGCCAGGTTGGATGGGGCTTGGAGCAACCTGGGCTGGTGGGAGGTGTCCCTGCCCATGCAGGGGAGTGGGACCCAATGATTTTTAAGGTCCCTTCCAACCCAAACCATTCTGTGATGCTATGACAGATCCTGCACCCCATTACAAGCCTTTCTCATTCCTCACTAGAAAGCAGCATGGGTGCAGCCCTCTCTGCCTGGGACGTTGAACCTGCCTAGCCATGCATGTGCATTCATGCAGCTTTCCCCCAGCAATCTCTCTGATCTGTTTGCAGCCAGACCACCTACAGAAAAACGTGCAATCATTCACCATGTGAGAGGAATCTCTGTACTGAACAAAAGGAACCAGATCCTCCACGGGAACCTACCCGTTGAGGAGATGCAGAGACACATCCTGCAGCAGCTGCACTGCAATGCCTGCCCATGATGTGACTCCACATATTCTCAGCACTCAGCACTACAAGGATCCTGCATTGTGCTTCCATACCTCATATCCCTGTATTCTTCCTTTGTGCTGGGTCTCTCTGGGGGGAGCCCAAGAAACTTCAACATCTGAGGCAGAAAGACTTCTGGCCAAAACAGTGGTTGGGGCTCTCGTCGGCTCTGGGTAGAGAGTTAAAAATAAGATTAGAAGAGTTTTTTATTTTATGTTTAATTAGTCCCACACTTCAAGGGATTTGATTTCTTCATTGAGACAGGCCACCAAAACAAACTGCCCCATGTCCAAAGGGTGGCCTGTCAGCCTGTGCCAGCCAGCACTGCTCCTCTGCACAAGAAATAATGTCATTACTAAACCCAAGCCAGGATTCCATGTACTGTAATTAGGACAAGAGGGAACATTTTCTAATCAGTGGACATTAATTCATACTGAATCTCAGTGGAATTCTTTCCAGATTACATATTACTTTTCCATTAATATCAAAAGATTTCATTATGATTAATGTTATTTTAATGACTATCAAAAGAACTAATCATGGCTTGCCATTTATTATAAATCAGAGCAAGGACTGGGTATCAAAAGGTATGTCAAGGTGGGTGCTAAACCCTTCCAGACCCGGTCAGCCTCCCCTGTGTCCAGCCGTGGGGAGCAGGGAGAGGTGTGGGGGGTAGGATCCCGGCTCTACCTTCCTCTGCTGAGTAGACGACGGTCACGGGGCTGAAGGAGCCTTCCCCCTTGTTGTTGTACACCCCCACTTTCACCTCGTAGGGGGAGAAGGGCGGGAGGCTCTCGTTGCGGAAGACGTATCGGGCGGCGTCCGGGGAGGCCACCACGGTCTGCATCCAGCTGACGGTGCCGAAGGGCCGGAACGCCACCACGTACCCGAACCCGCCTCCGTTCTGCAGCTCCTCGGGCACGGTCTGTGGGCAGGCACATGGGGGGAGAAACAGCACCTTCAGCAGTGGCACGTGGCTGTGTCCGTGCCCACGTGCTGGCTCTCGTCCTTCTAAAGTTACTGTCCTCAACAGAGACCAGGGGCAGCTGGAGTCCTGCCTCTGCACCCAGCCTGAACCCATCTCTTCTGTGTCTCTTCCTGCAACCCAAGCTCCCTGTGGTCAGGGGGCAAAGCAGCATCTCCAGAAGACACTTCATGAGACTTAATTCATCTGCTGAGGCACCCACCTTCCCTTACTGGCCAGACAGGGAGCCCCCAGTAACGATGCAAATTCAGACACTGCAGCGACTAAGAGGCTGAGGTTTGGTGGGGATGAGCTAAGGAGACAGTCCCTGCTTTCCCAATGCATGTACAGCTGCTCTCATGTCTTTAGAATCATATGGGAAGCCCTGAAGAACAGGACCTGGCAATGTCCTGGCCAGCACATGGCTGGTGGTCCCTTGCTGGCCTGTTGTTACACAAGGGACCCAGAGCAGGTCAGCCAACTCTCCACATCTCATGGGATGTGACCTGTTGTGGGGTGTGATGGCAGGGAGCAGCTTGTCACAGATGTGAAGGAGAAGGGCAGGCAAGTGCTAGGTAACAGCTGGAGGAAACCACCTGTCACCTCCAGGTCACTTCTGGACACATTGACACTTCCTACTCTCAGGCTTGTAGGCCCTTAAAAGCTGCATCAGAACTCAAAGCTTCAATGTATTAAAATAAAAGCACAGTCCGGTTTGGGCTGGAAGGGACCTTAAAGCTCACCCAGTTCCAACCCCCTGCATGGGCAGGGACACCTCCCACCAGCCCAGGTTGCTCCAAGCCCCATCCAACCTGCCCTTCAACACTGCCAGGGATGGGGCAGCCACAGCTTCCCTGGGCAGCCTGGGCCAGGCTCTCCCCACCCTTCACAGCCAAGAATTTCTTCCTAACATCTAATCTAAATCTAATTATGGGCCCCTCTCCCACAGATGTCCATGTTGTTTCAGCAGGTGCAGGGGTTACTTTTGGGGACTGCTTCTTACTCTGTGTTGTAAGGCTCAAAAAATACACCAGACCATAAAGAAAAGGGCTCTGGACATTTAAAAAAGAAAACTGACTTCTCTACCAAAATACAAGTTATATTTTATGCAAATTACAACTCAAATCAGTGGCTGATGTTCTTGCCTTATGTGTTTTTGAAACATATTGCAGAATCTTTAGGAGACACGGCGTAGCTAATTAATCCAACAGAGAAGGAAATTCAGCACATGGAGCTAAGGACAAAAATCCATTTATAGTTTTTAATAACCTTAAAAATATCTCTGGCAATTCATTCTTCCAACTTGGTCAGAAATAGTGCTAAGTAGAAGTGTTAGCTTGTCTAGTGAAGTTCATTATTAGGCAAAATATGCCAGCTGCATTGCATCATAACATGAAAATATGAGCAGACAAACGACTAGAGTTCTAACCCCGACTGCCTCAAGGAATATTAAACACTTTTCATCTCTGTATCTCCTCTTGCTGGCTTTCATTAGGAGCATCCCAAGGCAGCAGGCAATGTTTTGTGCAAACTCTTAACTACTTGCTGCCACATATCCCAGTGCAGGGACAGGAGCTTGGGAACCAGCCACAATTCTCAACCAGGTCAGGATGTGCCAAGCCTGGCCTCACAAACTCTCTTTTACCCCTTGGGTGGTTCCTGCCCATCCATGTTTTGCTGGATGTGTGTGGATGTGTCTGGAGTCAGGGGAGCTGAGCTGGAGTGGCAGCAGTGATGCTGAGCCCCCTCCCCATGACCCCTGCACAGCCCCTCCCCACTGGCTGCCTGGCACGGGGCTGGGATGGGGAAAGGCTGGAGCTCCACTTAAATGGCCAGGCTATTTGATCACACAGGCTGGGCTTTTATCCTGCAAACAGTTTGAAATCTACAGAAACTTCACAGAGGTCTGGGGTGAAAGGGCACATCTAGATCAGGACCATAACAGTTTTCCTCTCAGCTTGGACTCCACTCACCTCCCAGGTGATGACCAGCTCAGACTTGCTCCCGCCGCCACCGCTGACGTTGGCTGGGGTCACCTCAGGGACTGCAGAGAAAGATGCAGAAGATGCATGTGGTGACTTTGAAACCAGAAAAATGCATTGAAATGGAACAGACCTGTGCAGCAACAGAACTTTGCTGGCCTTCCCCTGCTGGGTACCAGAAACACTGTTAGGAAATGACTAATTTGCCACGGCAAACAACCCATTAAAGTATGTCAATAATAGTATATTAAAAGAATGTCAATTATCTTGTTTAGTCAGTCTCTAATTGTTTAGTTTAAACATTTATCTTCCATAAAAAAGGCTTTTACTTATTTTTGTATTTCATATTCTGTTCCATTATGGGCTAAAACAGAACAGAGGGGCCACCTACCAGGGGTTTCCCATCACCGTGGCACTCATCCCTGCAGCCACCAGGCTGAGCCTGTGCCTTGCATGACCCCTTTTTGTCAGATCAAAAGATGGGGACACCATCAAGGAGCCTTAAAGCTAGGCTTGTGGCTTGTGCAGATACCTGTGAACAGGCACTACTGAAGATCATCCTTACACTGTGCCTGAAGCAGTCTGAAGACACCGTGTAGTTCCAGGTGGTGTGTTTGAGAGAAAACAAACCTCCAGTAATCCCATGAGAAGATCCTACACATATGGCAGCCCAGGGTGGTTTCTCCAAGGCTGATGGCCCACAGGGACCAGGTCCAAGTTACTCGGAGAACCACAGAAGCCCCCAGCATCAAGGGGCTGCCAGATCTCCAGCTGTGAAGCTCAAACTCATGCTCCGAAGGTGCTGTAGCCTGTGCTCCAGTTTCCATCCCATTGATCTTGGAACTGAGAGGAACTGCTCTCAGACTTTGCCTCTCTCCTCAATGGATACCAGGCAGTATTTTAAAAAAAAACCTGCCCAAATGTTTTGTTTTGTTTTTAAAAAAGGGGAGGGATGAAGTGTTGCTATACATCCAGGAGAGGAGTCAGGGAGTGACCAGAAGAGCCCACGGGGAGTTCCACAATGGAGGAGAGAAATGGGTGTGGAAAGTGCTCCTCAGCTTCCTCCACTGCAACATATCCCTCAGCACTGAGGAGCACTTACCCAATAAGACTCCACTGAGTTGCCCACCACTACTTACGAGCTTCTTCAGTTCTTCTCTTCTCGGAAGGTCTGCTGGGTTCTCCAATGCCAATCAGGTTGGCAGCCACTACTCGAAATTCATACTCAACCCAAGGGTTCAAACCCACCACTGTGGCTGTGAAGGTCCTGCCATCGATGATCTCTGGAACTAAGGAGACAGCCACAGGTCAGGAGTGCAACAAAAACCACTGGAATTATTACAGGCTGCTGAGAAAAGGTCATACCTGATACCCTTAAAAGTGAGGGATTAATGTAAACACAAAGTGACTAATAAACATTTTCTCATTTTTCTAACATGTTGTTGACTGCAAAGAAGTAGAAGAGGTGGCACTAAACCATTGTGATTTTCACCACAGAAACTCCTGCTATTAAAGACTTTCTCCTAAATTGCTAGTTTTCAAAACAATGTGTCAAGACAATAGGTTTAAAGGGGGTTTATTTTTCTCTTTTAAAACACACTGTTCTCCCTCTATTTACTGGCTACTGGAAGAAAATTAACCTGACGGAATGAGCAATTACATCATGGGATTTTTGCTTCTATCAGGAAAATAATTCTACTTAAAGATAGGCCAGATGACACGGTCTGTCCCTGAGGGATGTCTTTATAGACCACAATTACTGTTGTATATCTCCAGAGAGGCAACAAAAGATAGGAATTCATTCTGTTTGCCCTGAAACATTCATGAGAAAAATGGATGACTAAGAGCAGGTTGCCAAACTTGGAACTAGTTAATAAGCCCATTCTGCAGCCAGTGAAATTACTTTTCACTTGGAGGTGCAGAGCTGCTCCTCTTGACCTGTGAAGGGTCCCAAAGGATGTGTTTTCCATCAGTGAAGCTCTTTGGGGACCTGGGAATGGACCTACCTGTGCTCACAGCTTGCCATCCCACTGAGAAGGGGGTCCTTGCTTGCACAACATACATGGTGATGGGGCTGTGGTTGTCTGCTCCTGGCCTCCAGGACAGCTGAGCTGTGGTGTCAGTGATTTCATCTATTGTCACAGCTTCTGGTGGGCCTGGGGGACCTGTTGGGAGATTACAGGAGAGGGCTGCTTGGAGCTTCGTGGTGACTGAAGGAAGGAGTGTTCTGCTCTTCCCTTCCTTAGGACAGAGGTAATTGAGTCCCTGTGGAGGAGTTAAGTGCAGCCCCAGCCATCCCATGTCTGCTGCTTTATGACTGGCTGATGGACAAGCACCATTTTTGGCTGCAGCTTGATGGACCCAGAGGCTGGTGAAGAGCAAAGGACCAGCCTGGAATCAGCCTCATGCCTGAGTGTGAACCAGCATTTTCTGTTTCACTGCTGAGCTCCTTCTAACCAGTAAAGCACTGCAGGACACACTGGTCAGGGAGGGGACATCTCTCTTGTATCACATGGCCCTTGTTGTCACTGGTGGTACAGGAGGTGAAGTCTCTCCCAGAAACACCATCTCAAGCAAACTCTCCTCTTGCCGTTCACTCCCTGGACTAAAATAATTCTCCTATGCCCAGAGAGCTGGACGTGTTCAAATATCTAAAATACCCTGAAACCTTCCAATATCCTGTCTTTAAAATGAAAGTTTCAGCAGGTCTAGCCAGATCTAATTTCCCAGAAATTAAAACTTTAGAGTGTCTGGCTGGGGGGGAGCAGCCACACAGCACAGCCTCACCGAGCAGGCAGCTCCCTTGATCCCCACTACAAGTCACACCAGAGAAATGAGATTTCATTGGAACTGTCACAAATTACTCCTGCTGCTTGGCAGAGGCTGAAATGAACCATCCTCACTTCATGCCTTGGAATAACCACGGTTAGTCCTGACATTTCAGAGCATTCTTCTTTACAGTGTGCAGGCTACACTAGAGCAAGAAGGGAAAATTGATCTGATTTACCAGAGGCCTTTGGGCTGCTGACAGACACGTGCTTCTCCTGTTCTGATGGCAGGAAAAAATCCCACCCTGAGTGAGTGGGCTGGTCTGTTTGTGCCAGGGCCAGGGGTTACTGCTGTGTGCTCGTTTGATATCCCCTGACATAGGTAATTGATTTTTATTCTAGTATCTAATATCTTATTTGTTGGCATAACTCCAATGTTTCAAAAAAATTCTAAACATTATTCTGAAGGTCTGTTTATGCACCAGCTGCTCACCTACCCCTCCAGGCTCACAGCTCAGGGATACTTCCCAATTTTTATGCAGCTGATGAGACAGCACAGCCCAGCTCCTACCCCAGCCCTGGGACCACTGGCCTGGACAGGGAATTCACTGTTGATGTTTTTAGGGAGCAACAAGATCAATAATTTTACCATCCCCAAGGGTCATTTTCTTGTGAGAATTTAGTGTTCCTCCTGCTTGTTTACAGAGCCAGCTCTAAGGAAGTTACCTAACCAAGGCACCCGTCAGCAGGTTGTTTTGAAATGTTTGTGCAAAACAACCAAAAAATCCATCTGAAATGATGCTGCAGTGGAAACCTGAGAGACAGTGGCATGGGGGGTGACCTCCTGGGGGGTGAGGAGCACCTTGGCTGCCTCTGGGGCCAGCTCTTGGTGCAGCGTGGGGCTGAGGATGGCAGCCTTCACCCTCCTGTGGAACATCGTGAGGAGAGCAGAAATCACAGAGTTGTTAGAGTTGGAAGGGACCTCTAGAGATCATCCAGTCCAACTGTCCCACTGAAGTAGGATCACCTACAGCACTTTACACAGGACTGTATCCAGGCAGGTTTTGAATGTCTCCAGAGATGTTCATGCTAAATGCCTGGCTAGAGACAAGGGCACCTTTCTGAATGAAAGTTCCTGGCTAATCTCATGTTTCACTCTGGCACAGCTCTGATAAAGAGGGAATTTCTTCTTTTTCATCTTCTCCTCCTTTCACTGAGAACTTACATTCCATCAAGAATGTGCAAACTATGATTTTGCTGGGGTCCATGAGAACTGAGGGGAGCAGACACAGAGCAGGACCAAAGTTTGCTTTCCTCAAGGTAAGGAGCAGGAAAATATTGATTACATTTATTGAAAGGATCCAGGCTCAGGTTAACTATTTGCTCTCTGTGAAAGCCACACAGATCACTTGTGTATGGTAATGAATGGATCTTGAAATACCAGTGAAGTTACTATATCATGTTGATTTTAGAAGAGGACCAATACTGGTGGGCAGAAATGCAGTGAATAAGCTGGATCCTGTTTATGCTTCATAGCTCATCAAAGAAATTAGCTCAGCTGGTGCAAGTTTTGCATTCAGCACACAAACATGTACTAGTGTGTTTATCTGTGCTGTGCCTGTTGTACAAATATGTGTATCTGAAAGAAGCTTTACGTGCACTGTTTGACAATGTACTGTGAACCCGAGCATGACCTTAGAGCTTATTTCTTAGATTAAACACAAGATGCTGGGATCCCCATGAATGTCTCTGAGCCCAAGAATTGTCTTAACCAGCAGCAAAATATAGAAAAAAAAAATTAATCAAATACCATTTTACAACAACAAAATTCAAATACCTCTTACAATCAGGTCTGCAGCAGCTGATAGCTTGTCCACACTTGTTTGCACCATGCAGACGTACTTCCCAGCATGCTTCAGCTGGATGCTTCTGATCATCAAATCACCAGCTGAATCCTGCTGATAAAGTAGGGAAAAGTGGTTACAATTACTTTTTAATGAGCGCTAAACATCATTATCACATGAAGGACACTGTGACTAATGGATTTACTTTACACTGGCTGATGAAAACATTAGTAATGCAAGCCGTGGCCTATTAAAATTATGTGAGGCTGCCTTGAAGATAAGAGAGGGAGTGTTACTGAAGTTCTGGCTCCTGCAAGGGGCAGGGCAGCCTGGCGTGGGTCCCACCAGCAGCTTCCCCATTAAAACAAAGTGACAAAGCTCATGGAGGGCAGGTTTGCTCCCATTTCTCTCTCCGGATGCCCAATTTACAGCCTCTCTGTGTTCAGATGCCCAAGTTGTGTCTGCATCTATTTCCTAAGTGAAAACCAGCCCAAATTAGGAGACATCTGCAATAGCTTCATGGCTTTGTACTGCGGCCAGCATTTTGATTGCCTGGTGTTTTTGTGCTAAAGACCATGAGAACAGCACCCTCTGAGGAAATCTTGCATCACCTAGCAGTGATGATTTGTTTTCCAAATGCCAAGTGCACGTCTGATTAACTGTTGAATAGAACTAATTATGCTTCTGTATGTATGGGAAGCTGAAAATTCTCTCTACGTTTTTCTCCAGCCACAAAGCATTTGAGACATTCAAAATCTCAGGGTAACCTTGTGGCTTTCTGACTGAAGAATATTAATAAAGTTTGCAATTTTAGCTTTGCAGGCCAACCAGGCACAGTGGCAGGGAAGTGCCAGCTCTGCTGATGTGTGCCCCAGGCATCAATCTTCTAATGATTTTTTTTTAGGGATAACAGCAAGCCTTATAATTGTATGTCCTTTTCATTTCAGCATTAAATTCCACTCCTGACAAATGTAAGCATGGACTGAAACTCAGGGGAGCTACACATGGCTCTGTAAAACTTCCCTTAGAGCAACATGCAGATCCCTTTCAAGATTTGTACCTCTGCTGAAAATTTGTTGCATTTCTTTCCTTCTTTCCCTTGCTACCTTCACCCAAAAGAAGTAGGAGAAAAATCATCAGGAAGGCTAAGAAAACATTTTCAAACTGCAACCAAGTTAGAAATTAAACTCCCCAGATCCTGCCTAATACACGAAAGGGTAAATCAGATGAAATCTGAACTGCAAAGGAAAATGTTATGCTTGGAAAGGCAAGCAAGGCCAGGAGATGTGCACAGGTAATGCTGAAAAGAACTGTCATCTCCCACGGCCGGGATGCTTGTAACACTACACAGGTGCTTTTGTGCAGAGGAAAAATACTTACTCTGAGCATATGGTCACAAGAGAAGGACACAGACATCTCAACACGCCAACAAACACTGCCTGAACAAATTTGAGGCTAACCTCTAACTTCCCAAATCTCTGTACAAACACAAAGTTCTACAATTGCTATATCTACATTTCTTTTACTGTTAGACCCAGAGAAAAGCTACTACAGACTTCTGTGGGTAAATGAGAAGGCAGTTTTTTGCAATGAGAAAACACATTATAGTGTGTCTGGTCTTCTGACATGCAGCCCACTGCAATGTGAACACCCTCTTCATGTGAGCAGATTTCAGTCATGTCTTTGAGCAGCTACACCACCTATAACCAAGCACTGTGTTGGCAAGTTTATCTTCTTGTTTACAAGATGCAAGATAACATCTCCTAGTATTAACTTAGTCAAATTAATTCCTTCTATTAGTAAGCTTTTTCTATGTTACCTACTTTTATTATTGCAAGGAGGTTGCTTTGGTATTAATACTTACCCCTCCAACTCTTTCAAAGTGATCCCCATCTTTTTCAAAGTCTATCAGGTGTCCATTGAATGTCCAGGTGAACATGATATCTAGTGAGTGATCGTGAGATACCTGACAAGGCAAGACAATGCTCTCTCCAACAGTGACATCCATGCTGAAGGGGGACACCATAACCCGGGTTGGATCTACAAAAAACAGAAAAAAGAAAAAGGGGGGAAAGCATAAATCCTGCCCTCCTGAGACATGGAGAGAGATGGGGAGCTGAACAAGATCCTAAGCAGTCAACCACACCCTCAGGAGTGCCACCAGAGCTTGAAGAGTTTGCAGTGATCACTTAGGAAGATCCTTAGTGCACCAAGGGAACTATCGTATCTTTGATTTTATCCTCCCAATACCTTTATTTTTTTTGTTTGACTGAAACACCATTAATGAATCCTCCAGAACTGCCTTCTAGCCACCAACCTGGAGAACAACCAGAAATGAAAAGGCTGGAAAAGAGTTCAGGCTTGTTAAAATATCTGAAAAAGCTGGGAGATCAGAGATTATTTTATTTGAATCTTCTTACTTCCAAGATTTGTTCCACAGTCACATGTTGCTCACCATGTTATCCAAAAACCTATTTTATTGTTTCTAAATTAAATGCTGCCTTAAGAAAACTCTGTTAATATAAAATCTCCAAAACTGGAATGAAGAGGAGTTTATTAAAAACATAAGTGATATCTGCTTGACCTGGGAAGGCAAGAATCAAACTAACATTCTTGTCATATGTCACTCTTACTGAAAGCAAAGTGTTGAGAATACTGGCCACCTCCTCTGTTTGCTGGACAGTTTGGAGTTTTAAATCCAGGTACTTTTCTTCCTCTAAGGAGGCCCCACACAAAGAATAAGTATCAATGATGAATGACACCAGACTTTTTCACACCATGGAAACCAAAACTCTGGCCCAATGAGCCAAGTCCTGTATTAATGTTAGACAGAGGTTTTGGGGTGAGATGTGGCCCTGGGTTTCTAAGTCCTCAGCCTGACGTGCAGCTGACTTGGGTTGGTCAGAAGGACAGAATGACTCACATTTTAAGACCTCTGTGCTCTTACACAAGATGTCACTGAGCTTGTGAGCTAGAACTGAGCAAATATTTTGGGGAGATGAAGCAGAAGAAAGGTGAGAAAGGGCCGCTGTCCTAAACAGGAGATCCTCAGATGAAAGCTCTCCAGACCTGCAGCTATCTGGGATGTAGCAAGGGCTGTCTGTTAAATATGGGCAGCAGCACCTACCAGCCCCACCTTGGCCTTCAGGCCTAATCCCTTATTCACTGGAGTTCACATGGATCCTCTAGTGCTGATTTAATTGTCTGTTTTTCACTTTAGTTGTGCAAAATGGTGGCACAGAAAGATGAGCCATGACACATGATACAAACTTCAGCTCCTCATCTGTGCCCGTGAATTCCCTCTGCCTCTGAAGTTAACATTTGTCTTTCATTTCTCTTGACAAAAATGCCATAATTTTTTTCTTCAGGGACTCAGAAGAAATGAAAAGGAGAAAAAATACTGCTTAACAATGAGACCAAAAGTCTGAAAATCATATACAGATAGATATTTTTGCTTATTCCAAAGGTCTGCTCTGCACAGCTGTCATGCTAAAATACTACAAACATTATTCATTCTCTGGTACTTGAAACCAACAACTTGACTACTTTGTTCAGAGCCCATAGGCTCACTGCTTAATTCTCTGCTAAAATAATAAGGACACAGCAACAAAGTTATGTACCAAGCAGAACTACTCACTGAAATTCAGGGGATGTGAAGCTGTTCCTGGGTTTTCAAAGGCCTCACAAAAAGTGTACCAAAGGTGGTGAAAGAGATTTCATTGCTGACCTGAATAGGCTTCAGATCAAGTCCTCAGGGACTTGGCTTTATTACGTTGAATGAATTTAATTAATCTATATTTTGGCTTAACTTCTAATAAAATAGAGTAACTCTTAGCAGAACCACAGTAGATTTTATGAAGGCTAAATAATTAATAAAAGTGAAACATTTTACGTTTCTCAGGAGAAAAGCAATGTAAGTGGAAGTTGCTAAAAGAATGTTTAATTCTTGCCCAGGCTTATGACGTTGTTTTTGGTTACAACTGGTGTATCAGGATTTTACAGTCACTTGGGACTGCTGAAACTCAGGAAGATATGGAGCATCCCAAGCTCAGGACACTACAGAAACACCCACCCCTGCAGTGGGGCTCAGGCATGGAATCACTTCACTGAAATGCCTTTCAGAATTAGAAGTTCATCCTCTGCCCTGCTCAAAGCCTGTATGAAATATTCATGGAGAACAGGACTGGGAGGTGAGATGGGTGCCTGCCACAAAGCCTCAGAGATCTCTGTAAGCCCTGGTCCTTAACAAGTGTCAGCACCCAGGTTTTGCTGTAACTAACCCTTGCCTCCACAGCACTTGCTGCAAGAGGTGAGAAGTCCACACCATAAATCTCATTCTGCCTGCCACAACACACACCTTTTATAAGCCTGTAAGAATTAAGCATGGCTGTTTGCTAAAGACCTGCTTTCCAGAGCAGCTCAGCACAGCTCCTGTGGACATCACAAGAACTGGAAGTGCCTGGTGCCTCCAAAACCAGTCCCCCAGGTCTCAACCCAGTCGTGTCAAGCCTCATTGCCATCTAACAGTTGAGCACACCAGGGAAGGGCTGGTCCTGCCTGGGGACAAGGGACGTGGGGAGGGCTCTGACCCAAGCCACGCTCGGCACAACCAGGAGCCCCTGCAATGCACTGAACAAACCACCCCCAGGAATGCTGATCCACCTCTTCTCAAGGAGTGGGAGAGCTGAAAAACCAGCCCACCCACTCCCAACCTTTACCAGCCCCAGCAGAGCAGCACATGGCAAATGTTCCAAGGGCACCTGAGGGCAGCCGAGTGCCAGCACCGCTCGGTGAGACACGGCCAAGGGCTGAGCAGAAGGATTAGATCTGCATTCTCAAAACCTGTAACATCAGGGACTTGTGAAATTATGGTGAGTGCTTTAATGCTACCAGAATTGTGTTGGGTCGCAGCCAAGTCAGAAACAAGAATAAAGAAAGCACTGATGGTTGTATCCCGAGTTAGCTCCTCATTTATTCACCGACCACCTGCGAGGCGAAGGGAGGCAGCCGGGGAGGCAGGTGTTATGGCAGAGCTGATCTCAGTGTTGTTACTGTCCTGTCCCCCCAGGGGCAGCTAATATTGCCTAGGTGGCTGGCACTACTGACAAGGGTAGTTCATAAAAGAAAAAAAAACTGTGATTTTGAGATGATACTTTGAGATGATATTCACCTTTGGAGCACTCTGGTGCGTTTTGAGAGGGTTTTAAAAATAAGGGTGCAAGATTCAGCTGCAGAAAAGGGCTAAGAATTTCTATCAGTAGCATCATCCCTGGAGCTGCCTGCAGGTTTCTGAGCCCTCTGCAGTGGGAGAGCAGCACCCAGCACTGCCCAGCTCTCCTGCAGGAAGAACAGACAAAAAGCAAGCAAAAACGTCCCAGGTCACTTCTGAGAAAGTTTATCTGGCATTGCTGAGATGTTTTCAGAGGAGAAATAAGTGAAGAGCACTCTCCAGGGGGAACAGCCTCAGGGATGAAAAGCTCTCTGCCATCAAGAGGGAAAATAATCTGGTTTTTAGTCTCAAATATGAAACCAAGTAAAAAAAATAACTCAGTTGTACGTGCAAACATACTCCAGAGGTGTCCTGTAGGTAGAGCAAGTGCATTGGCCTGGGCTGGGCTTTGCTACAGAGAAAGAGGAGCCCCTTGGTGCCCAGGGCAGGGCTCAGGGCTGTGTCCTCTGGCAGGGACTGGCAGTAGGTGTCACTGGAGGCTCAGGGAAGCAGGGAAGATCCCTCCCAGCCTTCCCTGCCAACCAGCCGGTGCAGCCTGAGGGTAACAGTTATCCCAGCGGGAAAGAAGCCACCTCACCCCGGTTTCCTCTGGCCTGGGTGCCCATCTGGGGGGACTGGTTGTTCATGGGGGGCAGCTCAGCAGCACTGCCTGTGGGTGCTGCAGCTCACATGGGGTGTCGTGTTCATCTGGAGGACGTGACACACTGGAGAACAATCCACAGTGGCACGACATGAGTGACACAGAATGAATCAGAGACTGACATGCAGGGAGAACACATTAAAAAAAAACCCCAAAAAACAGGTCAGCCCAGACATGCAAATACTTTTTGAATGATACAAGAGGACCAGGACAAAGCCAGAAGCCACGTCACATATACTGTGCCCACCAGCAAGACCTCAACTGACCAGAAGGTTTTTTCCACTTAGAGACAGGCAAGTCTCTTCATTCTAGATGTCCACTTAAGTGTCCTATTTCCAAGCATGGTCCTTTCCAATCTGGCTCACCTCTGGAGGCTCTTCAGGGAAGGGTTTCCACAATGCTAATAATTGCAGTGCCTTTCACTGAAGGATAGCAAAGTGCTCAGTAAACAATGAGATGTGCTTTGCCAGCCCTGACTGCTGAAGGAATAGAGAGTATTTCACTATAATAAAAGATTGAACTGTAACATTCTTGGGAGTTGCAGCTTCTGTTCTGGGCCTCAAGTCAGTGAATCAAGCAACTCAGATTAAAAAAAAAAGGAGATCATGTCAGCATTTCCAGTGCTGCTTTTTGAAACCAATGCACCTAATCCCTGCATGCTTATTTAAACATCCACCCTGGCATAAAGGAGCAGAGAGAGAAGGAAATACCCAGATTTTGATGTATTTATCCAGGGTAAAAAACTGAAAAATCAGACCCTTCCCCCAAATTTAACAGTGCCTTCAGAATGTTCTACTTCTAAGGGAAATTTTCCAGTACCTTCCTAGGCTTATTCCTTCCTTTCTTCTTCCAGCCTTGCCCATTTCACTTTATTCAAGATTTGTTTGCACTTCCATGCTGCTAGGTTTTGTTAATAAAAGCTGATGGAAATTTTGTAAAAGATCTTCCCCTGAAGGGCTTGCAGGGCTTGTCCCTCCCCTCTTTACTCTCTTGCCTAAACGGGAAGAGTCTGTTGTAAATATTCATAAGTTTGGTGGGGAAAGTATTGCACGTGGACACAAATCAGCTGGTGAAAACTGCAACAGCTGCTTATGGACAGCAGAAACATGGTCTGGCTTTTTAAACGGGAAAAAGAATTAAAATAAGGAAGCAGAGTTTGGTTTTGTGGAGAGATCTGTAGATTTTCTTCAAGTCCATACGAAAGATTAACATCCCAGCTATGATACTCAGAGGACATGTTTGAGTTAAACAGCAGTGGTGAAAGGGCTGCTACAGGGTGGAGAGGATATTTGTAATGGGCTGGACAAGAGGGGACCAAGCAGACCAACCCCATCTCAGCAGCCACAGCTCTGACTCTGCACCACGTGCTGTGCTAGGAGCATGCCAGGGCATCTGTTGGCTGCTTAATGAAAGCCAGTGTGGATGACAAGGTAATTTCAGGTTCAAGCATGAATGCCCAAGTGCAAGAGTTTATGTTCAATTACCAGATGCTTCAAACAAGCAGCTCAGGCAAAGGCAAGCGAGGCCAAGCACAAAGGGCAGGAATTGGACAGAGTTCTGCTCCTCCTCGTGCCAGATTTCCCTTCCCATTGCTGATATTCCTTATGTGGTTCTGGGCAGATAAGCAGTAGTTTCAAGTTTGATTAACCATCTCGTTACCTAATTCTCTTAAATAGCCATTAGCATCACCATGTTAAAGATGCAGCTGCATTTTTTCCTTATCTGCATAAATGATTTAATGTACAAGATTTTAAAATAGGTTTTTCTTGTAGACAAACTGTAACTTGAGTACTTGTGACTCACCTTTTCTCATTCTGAAATACCAACATATTTACTGTTTTCATTTTGTTTTTTATCAGAGGGAGTTAATAAAGGCACTGCACAACAATGTCCTCTATTTGCAATGACATTTTACATTATTGTATTGATTTCAAGGCAAATCATGTCTGGAGACAACAAAAATCAATCTTGGCAGTAGAATCATCTGTTATCTGTGAGCAACTGAAGATTCAAAGTCCAGTGCTTAAATACTCAGATGTGCTCTAACATTTCCTTCTCTGCTATTTATGAATGAAATAATTATCCAAGACCATAAAGTCAAAAGCAGCTGAGAGCTGATGACTGGCTGAGTGTCTAGGAGCTCTTAGTGCTCTGGGCACCATCAGACACTGTAAGAAATGCTGAAGAGTAGATGACCCTGAACTAAAGAGATGAAAACCCAGTGAATAACTAAACACACAGTATGAATTAGCACAGCAAACTCCAGCTTGCTTAATAGATTGAGTACGTTATGGGGCATGGCCAAAATTGAGGCTAAAAGGAAAGTGAGAAATGCCCATTATTTCAAGGATAAGGTTTAGTGGTGGCCTTGGCAGTGCTGGGTTGATAATCATAAAGATCTTTTCCAACCCAAATGATTTTATGATATACAATACCCCAGTCTGACAGACGTGAGCTGTGATGAGTCACATATGTGCTCTCAGGAACAGGCACAAAGCTCTTATGCCAATATTACTCTTCTGTTCCATATAATCAGCTATTACACATGTGCTCTCACAAGACAAGTAGCTGATTTATAAGGCACATTTCTTACCAGAACATTTTTGCAGCACTTACAGTCTGGTGAGTACTAGGGTAGCTCAGCATAATAAAATATAATCTTATTAATTACAAAAGGGACACTAGCTGCTTAGAGAAGTGAATTTAGGCCTGGGCCTTTTCTGATCTCAGACATATACGTGGTTAGTGGTCTAGATCTTTCCATGTAATCAGGCAGCACTGATCTTTGGCAATGAAGGCAGTGAGACACAGCCATGGATTTAATGAGGATTAAAGAAAGGAGGGATGGAGTTTTTGACCTTTCCTGGAAGAGCAGAAGCTCTGACTCAGCAATACGCTCCGTTGAGCTGGGCATTTCAGCCATGCTAAAATTGCTTTGCTGAAAGAGGATCCCTATTTTGCAGTTTTCTTGGCTTAAATCTTGCTATATCAGAACCACAAGGGTGGGAGGACACCCAAGTACTTTTACACAGGTGCCTCAGCCTGTGGCCTGAGCCCCTTCCTCTTGGGCAGCCCCTGTGGGCACAGGGGCTTCCAGAGGAGCCTCTGGATGTTGCTCCTTGCGACTGCCCTCCTGGGTCACCTGAACTTCCAGCTCCTGAAGATTCCCTTTCAACAACAGCAGTTTCCTTCTCAGCTTCACTTGGAGTTTAACTGCAGTTGAGGTACAAGTTATTACCATATTTCTTCAACTGGCATTGAAAAAGAGCTTCCCACAGATTGAAAACTGTCTAAACTTGATGTAAGCGTCTCCCTCCCAGGAACTCACACCTCCCACCTCTCAGACAGGGACCAGGCAGTCAATCAAGGGACTGCACTTCTGCAGACTCAAATATGCATTCTTTGGGTAGCTGAATAATAAACGAAGGTTAATTTCCATCTGAAAACACATTAAGAATGGAATTACATCAAAGGATACTGCAGAGGGATGTGCCATTACAGCAAATTTAAAGACAAAATATATGAAAATATATCCACTCTGCTGAGAGTACAGAGTGTTACTTAAATAACAAGAGGGCACAATACTTCATTTTAACCTCCATTTTACCTAGTGCAATGCAATCTGATCAAATCAAGCTCTTTCTATACAATTGTGACAAAGAAAATCATCCTTAATGGGATCTGGAAATGGGAGTCAAATCTGTCACTCTCAGAAATGTGGGCCTGCTCATTACAGCAGCACGTAGCAGGGCCTGATAACACCACAAACCCTGAACACCCCTTCTCTGTCTTTTTGCATTTCAAACTAAAAGAAAAGCCACTTCACTTCAGAGGTGCCTTAAATGGAATTGGTGTGTTTGACAAACGATTGAACCCTTTGTGACACACTTCACAGGCAACCCAGTGAATTCAAGGGATCACCTTTTGTGAGCTAGTGATTGCAACTAGCTGATATTTGTGGTTTCAAGTATGGAATAATCTACTGGCATTGCAAAACTAATGGCCATCTTACAGAGAAGGTTAATCAGATACAGGATAAATCATATCTAATCTTTGATAAATTATAAGTCACTTGATGATCAATCATGGTTCTTCTAACACAAGCCACAGGTAATTGTGCAGACCTAAAGCCATGCAGGTTTCCATGCAGTCCCCCAGCCTAGTGCTCAACAGCTTATAGCCCCTTTGGACAGTTCAGCCTGCTGAGATGGTTGATTTATGGGGCTTTGACAGATATTTGATACTAATGGCCATAAATAAGAACCTGCCCAGGTGAAGCAGAGCAGCAACAAGATGATATGCAGGCCCCCATCATAAGAAGGACATAGAGCTCCTTGGGCAAGTCTAGAGGAGGGAGGCAAAAATGATCAGAGGACTGGAGCACCAGGACTTACTTACTCCCTTACTCTAACTTTCCTCTTTCCTAATGTACAACCCTTTTTTGTCCTTCCTCCCTCCACCTCTTGGCAGAACTCAAAACAACAAACAAACAAAATCTTGACAGAAAGTGGGCTGTCAAGATTCACTAATATTAGTAAGTACCAAACATGTGTGTTTATTAAAGAGTCTGAATCTCTGTCAGAACACAAAACTCAAGATAAAACCCTGGAGAACAACCTGGGGAGTTTCCCACTGGAGCTCATGGCTGTGTCCTTAGGGAAAACACCCACCTCCATTTTCAGCACAGAGCATCTGTCTCTTGCTGTTATTCCAACAGCTCATCTGCTGGGTGGGTTGCTGTAGCCAGCCTGTGAATACCTTTAACCTAAGTATTTCTCTCAAGCCACATCTGCTCCTACTATTTTATAATTAGATTATAATTAGTGGCAGATTTCACAAATAGTTCCCATAGAGAAATGACTCCATCACACAAAGGAAAGATCTAAAATTCCCAAGCTACTTACAACCTACACTAGAAAGAAATCTGGGCATTCTCAAGTCCCTCAGGAAGTGACATCCAGACAACAAGACATAATTAAGAAGCTGTTATGCAGTGGGCAGGATGAGGTATGACAATCTGCAGACAGGCAGGGCAATAAATTATGCAAATTACTTAAAAAACTGTATTTTCCCTTTAAAAAAACTCCCATCAGGTCAGCTCAAAATGTAAACCTCAACTAAAAAAAGTCAAGCTTTTAAATAAACTAAACCTTTAGAAGAAAAATGTTGCTGCCACTGGAAGCATCCGATCTTCTTCAAATTATCTGCAACTAAACTTGAAGGAACTGTTGAAATAAAATGCTGTTTCCACATGTGCCCCAAGCCCCTGGGAGGGCCAAGCACAGCAGGGGAGCCAGCCCAATACACATGAGGTTGGATATTTAAGACTCACCATTAAAATGTGAACAATTAAGCTTAACAGAATTCCATCAAAAAGAGAAATAGATAAGAAAAGGAGGGGGCAGAGTAGGGAGTGGGAGCAAGGAGGTGGCTCTGGGAGGTGAAGGCCAGGATGAGTCCAGACCTGATGGTGAGAGGGAATAAACCAAGCTCTCCTCCTCACGTTCTGTCTGACCTTGAGCAAGTCCTTAGAAGGCTCTGCTGCCTTATTTGCCCAGCCTATAAAATGGAAATAAGACCTTCATTTTAAACTGTTTTGGCTTCTTGTACCACTGTGCACAACATATATTTTAATTTAAGAATAACTTTTTCTTGGAACCCTGTTGAGGCTTTCCCGTTACCACAGGCAAGACTGAAGCCCAAACACCTGTTTCTGAACAGATCAAGCAACAGTAAGAGAAGAACCAAAAGACAAAACCTTGAAAAAAATATTTCTGGGCCACAAAGATTTAATTTGTTTCCCAGTGCAGGCAAGATGGCTCAGTGTCCTGTTCCAATTAATTATTGGCACAGTAAGAAAGCAAACCCTTCTTCTGAGGGACGTGCTCATTGGTGTCCTGATGTTACAGGAAGGGCCAGGATGGAGGCAGAATCACATGTGAAATGAAAATAACAACCTGCAAGACCTTTCCATCATTAGAACTTGCTCAAAATCCCCAGCTCCTACTCAACTGAAAAAATATTCAACACAGCATCATTAAAAAGCATCCTTGATATTTCTCTCGTTACATGGCATTTTAGTTCAAATTAGCCACAAGTTTTTCTCACATAAATAATTCCAAAACAAGAATCAAGATCCAATTTGTGCAGATACCCACTGAGAAGAGGAGGAACAAACAGCACGTCAGTGCTACCACCTCTCCTTTCAGCCTGGTTTCAGAGGGGGCTGAGTTTGGTCCTGAGCACAAAGCTTTGCTAGTCACGGTCTAAAATATTTCTCCCCGACCCCCCCACCCATGGCTGGGTGCTGCAGGGAATGATGTTCATCCTCAGCTGCACCAAACAGTTTAGTTGCCAGGACTAATGGATTCAGAGTTGCATTTTTACAGACTTTCTACTGTGCACTTGGACAGAAAAGGAACTGAGCATTTCACTGGTGAAATACTGCTGACTTTCTAAATAAGCCCAAATAAGATGATTACTGAGATACATTTGCAATGAAGCTAGAAGAAAAACATAGTACTAAAACATAGAACTCTGATCACTAGTTCTTCACAATACACTTAAAATCTCCAAACATAATGAAAGCAAAATTCATATTATAAACATGTGTGTGACAGAGAGAACCAAGCAAAGCCATGGCAAGGCAATTCAGTGACAAAACTTCCTTGTATTTCAGAGCCAACTGGCTTTTGATCCATCACCATTCATATTCATTCTGTGTTCCCAAATCA
The DNA here is from genome assembly GCF_000747805.2 of Chaetura pelagica. Taxonomy (NCBI): domain Eukaryota; kingdom Metazoa; phylum Chordata; class Aves; order Apodiformes; family Apodidae; genus Chaetura; species Chaetura pelagica. The sequence continues at coordinate 664,297 of NW_009954216.1, read as the reverse complement.
CTGGCTTGAATGCTGTGATACAGCACACCTAGAACTTAACCCAGAACACCTACAAGTGTCTGGTATTAAACTCTCTCTGCCATCATGATCTGGAGATGAAGACAAGAGACTGCAGTGTCCACATTAACTTTGACAGGATTGCTTATAATCCTACTTAAGTTGCATTAGAAGGGGGAACAATCAGGTCCCAGAAGTCCCTAATATTCCGAGCAGCGCCTCATCACTGTTCAGCAGTGCTTTTGTTACTCTCTGATGTGTCAAAACCCACCACTCCTGGTCTTTATCCATGTGCCACTTGGCTATTATTATCATCTGATAAGCCACTTTGAGGAACCTGTTGGCAATCCAGCTAGACTCGGAGAGAAAAAGTCACAGCTCAAAACCTCAGAAGTTTGGTTCTGCTAAGCTGCTTCCAAAAATGCTTTGGAGAAAAAACACAAAAGGACTGATATATCCCCAAGTACTGTCCCAGATTCTTTCCCTCAACACTCTTAACACTTTTTCCTCCTACGACATAAAATGTGCTCTCTAAACACTTCCTCTGTATCTTTGATGTTAAAAACACAGCCTTCAGGCCAGGCTGTTCTCAGACACTGTTTTCAAGGATATAAAGTTCTGAGAGTAAGGGAGTCATTCTCACTTCCTCCCTTTATTCTCCCACATGGCTTCTTTCAACTTTTCCCTGACTCATGGACCAGCACTTTCTCAACACATCTATCTCATGTTCAGACCAGCATCTCCCTATCCCAGCTTGCTCAAACGGACTGACTGTGATGGGGAGAGAAGCAGCTCTAGGGAGATCTGCTCCCTTCCAAAGCAGGACCTACACTACACACGCTCAGTTTTCTCTGGCGTATTGTTTTCTATTAGAGTGTGGCCTTGATTTACCCAAGATTTATGGGATTCCCAGGAAACTCATGTTTGGAAGTTCAATCCACTGCATGCTTTGGAAAAGGACAACCTGTATTCTCAGGGATCGTCTGCCTAGGCTGAAGTCCTCTGGGACAGGGAAATGGGTGGGAAACGTGAAGTCCAACACATTCCTCTTCTTATGAATTTGTTACTGTCTCAAGTCTGGTATTAATTTCCAATTAACAATTCTTCACTCGCAAAATTAACTGTTGGATAAAACAGTTTGTTGCTTATGTTTTATATACAATCTCATATATAAACACACAGGCATATAATCAAATGCCCTACATCTCTTTTGATTAAAATTTCTACCTGAAGTCCCTGACCTATGGTTTCATTTTAACTACTCTGGGTTTTCATTTGTATTCAAAAACTGAAAAATGTTTTAACCTCTCTGAAATGCAGCATGTTAAAATAAATTGAAGCAAGTTGATGAAAAGTGCTAATTAACTTGCTTTCATCTCATTAAGAGTCTGTGTTTAACCTAGAGGTCATCTCCTCTTTCAGCTGATGTGTGGATTTGATCTTCAATGATGAGCTCAACAACCCAGTCTCCTATTGATGATGCAGAACTCCTGAATCTCTTGCTTTTTCTTTTTGGGAGAGGACAAGAAAATTCCTAAACCAAAAGCTCTGAGCTTCTGAAGGAATTACTCTAAACCTTTTTTGTGGTGGGAGAGGCTGGGCTGCAACAATGCTGACCCTGCAATACGCTGTGGATTTAAAATGAAAATATAGAACAAAACCAATTATTCATTTTCCCCCATTGCCACAGGGTATACAGACATAAAGGTTGAACATTTCTTTAAAAAAGAGGTGTTTTTCCACATTATGTGCTGAATCAGACACATTTATAAACATCAGCTAGTTGCTCCTGCCTTGACTTCCTGTAGTTACCAATTTTAAGCCCCTTGATGTGCCTGGAGGTTGGCTGGGGGTTGGAGGGACAGAGAGGAGAAAGGGGAAAGTAGTGGGGAGGGAAGTGGGAGGAAGAACCTGCTGCATTTACCATGATCCAGAGCCAATATTTCACACTGACTGGCACTCCCTACATCAGGATCAGATAGACAAAGTACCTGGAGAAGTTGCTCTGTAAGAGTCAATATATTTGTATTCCTGCTTTTAAAAATATAACTCTAATAAAGCTAGAGATACGTCCAAAATTGGCAAGAGAGATAGGCTGGAGATCTATGCTTTTTAATATCAAGCTCTTCACCAAGATGACTTTTATCACGTTAATGGCTAAATCACACTGATTGCAAAACAGCCAAAATGAGGCAATTAGTAAGGCTGGTGACAGTCACAGAGAAGGAAACGCACGAGGTTTTCAGTGCAAGCCAGATGGATATCTTCAATATATTTCTTATTGTCTGCTTGTGGTAATATGTTCAATTAAGCTGAATCAGTACTACAGAAGACCCTTTGAATTGCCTGGAAAAAATTAATTGTCTGCTGCAAATTTAATGAAACTTAACAGTGTTATGTTTACAAGTTTTATTTGTTATGATCAGTAAGTGTTTACAAGAAAAAATCCCCTAACTTACTTAATTCAACTAGCCCTAAGAGCAAACCAGTGGTATTGTGCAGTTTATTTCAGTTCCATTCCTTTGCCAATTACTGGTTTTGTTCTTGGCATCTGCCCTGACTTTTTTTCCTCCCAAGTAAGAAAGCAACAGTTCATGCAGTGCTGTTCACTGATGGGCTGCTGGGAGTGAAGCCTCACTCACCAAAATGACCACAAACTCATGTTACAACGTGTCCCCAAAGGGGCTGATGGAAATGCCCAGTGATGGGCTGGTCCCCCTGCTGTGACCCTGTGCACTGTCCAGACACGGTCCCCAGCCTTCCCCAGCACAACACAGCCAACAGCCCATGGCTCTCATGGTGGAGGAGTTCATGTTCTCCAAGGCATTCACCAAGCAAAAGCAAAAGGCATGTCTGAGCAGACCCAGGGAGGGGTGGCTTTGGGGAGGGCTCCATGGCAGACGAGGCATCTGCTTCTCGTTTTGACACTCCTGTCATCTCAGAGTGATTACAAGCTTTGAGCTTCAATTAACTGTCAGAAGAATGGCAATGCTGACGTGACACACAGCTCTGTCATCTTCCCTGGGGTGCTGTGGGGCTGACCTGATTTTTCTGATGACCTCAGGATCTCAGCTGAACAGAGCTGGGAGAAAACCTTTCATGTTTCCCAGATCCAGGTGTATCAGGAGAGGCACCTGCCAGCTCTGAAACACTGAGCTGAGCTCCTTCCAGCTGCAGAAAGCAATTTGGATAGACATCCTGTAATAACCTTGACTGAGGTTTGCAGTTGGAAATGAACATGTCACTTGCCTGAAACTATAAAATACTTGATTAAACCTTGGGTTTGAAGTGCCATATGGAGAAGAGCTCCTTCAAAGCGGGGAGGACCCTGAGGTACTTATTGGATACCAGCCCCATCAGCAGCTTCTTCTTGAAGGTTTGTTAAGGAGATCCAGCAAAGTGCAGCCTGAAGGGCTGGGGCTACCAGGGCTGAGGGGAGGGAGGAGCAGATGCGGTGGCTGCACAGCTCTCATTTATAACTGTGCCTTTTGTGCAGCACTTTGGGTGATAATTTCACTGAAACCTAGCAAAAGACCCTTAATTGTGTCCTAGAAATAATTGGTGTCAGTGGAAACAGTCCAATTAGAGCTGAATATATTCCTTTACAATTTTCCAGCCAGATTGCTGCTTTCATTGCCAGGCATTGAAATCAAGCATTTGCTACTGGTTGTGAGTTAGAAGTCAAGAAAGATTTCCAAACTCCAAAGTAAGTTTCATTTCCTAAACATGAGAACAGAGCAACATGTACTCAGGGATAAATCAGTGCTCACATAGTTCTGTGACTCTAATACTCTTTTGCCTATAAACCCGATTTAGAGATTCTGCAGAACAACAGTTTGTACTCACAAGTGACTTCTTGAGATTTTTTAACACAATATATTAAACCTGATAAAGAACATTAATTTATGTCTGAACTACATATAAAAACTGTGTCTGGCCACTCTGAAAAAAACCTCACTTTAAGAATAAGAAAACTTCTTTTGACTTTTCAGGAGTTCTGAGTCTTCAGTAAGTGTAGAAAATCCTGGCTCTGCTACCAGCCGAACACACAGCTCGTGTGCTATCCAGCATAATAATAAAAAGCCCATAAAATATGGACAGCCCTAAAGTGCTGCTGTGGGATTATTACTTTACATTCTGCCTCTCTTTTTTAAATTATATTTTGTGCTTTCAAGACCAGGTGTTATTTAACCAGGTCCTTTCTTAAGGGCTAAGGAATAACCAATATGAATTTAAATTAGATTGAACTGAGCTGTGAGGAGAGAAAATTAAAGACCTTGCATGACCTTAACCACTGCTGGATTGAGACAGACCTCAGGAAGAGTGGCAGAGGGGCTATTTATGTTTCAAAATAACTAACCACTAAACCCAGGACATATGGGTGGATTATATGGAAAAAGCCTGCGATAGCTTTCTGGGACAGTTTTCCATATGAGCAAAGCTGCAGCAACGTATATGGCAGGGGGAAAATCAGGGAAGTATAGAGAGGGTTTCTGGTCATGTAGACAGTGCTTAAATGGGTTGACAGATTTAAGTATTTGCTGCATTTTTCCCTTGGTTAATGTAAAATACACCAACATCTTAATGTATGGCTTACTCTCCCTCTTGGGAAAAGAGCTAACCCCCCATCCCAAGCAACTGATGTCCCAGTTACTCAGAGGCAGTCAAGACACAGCTGAAAATAGCTGGTAAAATTCATGGCACTATAGTTACTTGCATTCACTGATTAAAGAAGCAAGAAAAGGACACTCATCAAATACACACAATCCTTGCTAAAAGACAAGCATTTGCTACAGCTGCAAAGTGAAACCATTGCACAGCTCCTCCACAGTGTGATCCCTGGTGTACACCCTCCCAAGGACAGACCCTGGTAATGCTCCCAACACCTCTGCGGGGCCAGCTGGCTATAGTCCAGAAAAACTGTGTGCATTTTTGAGTAGGAGAAAATCAGGGTGATTAAACATCCCCCTTTTTTATTGCTGGAGTCAGGAAGGGCACTATTGGAGAAGGAGCTTGTGGGCAGGCGAGTCCAACACTTGCTGATGTCAGCAGTGCCAAGGGCCCCAGCGTGAGATTTAAGGCTGGCACCAAAGCCACAGCCACAGCAGAGTCAGCAGGTCCAGCCCTGCTATGCAGAACCACTGTCTGCAACCAAGAAAATAAATTACTTCTAAGTATAAACCAATAAATAAATAGACACCCCCCCCATCCTACTGGTGGAAATAATTTTGTAAAGAACAGACAATGCTGATCTAAACCATGTATGATAACACTCTGGAATTCACTCTGGGTTCAGTTTCCCTGTGAATATCTGACAAAAAATAATAATAATCTGAAGTGTGGTATTTCCAAAAGAATAAAATAATTCTCTGAAAACCCATGAGGGATCATTCAGATTAAGATTTTCCATATGAGCTTTATCTCTGTTTTCTGAGTTTTAATTTTTAGACTACAATTATGTAAAACAATGGATTAATTTAAAAGTCTGGCTGGACCCTTACATTTATAAACTATATTAAAACAAAAAAATTGAACTGAAGGCAATATACCAAGTTGTCTTTAACACAGTTACAGGGGGATATAATGAGGTCTTCAAAGGTAAAAAGATGGACAAGTGACTGAAGTCACTGCTGTGAGAGGCAGGTGTCCCATGAGGAGCACTGCTGGCGCACACACACCTGGAGCAGCCCCAGAGGGCTGGTGGGCACCAAGGTACTAAAGTGACCTCACCCAACCCAAGACCATTATGCACCAATAGAAAAGGAGGTGGAAGCAATTCTGCTTGATTGCATGTGTGTTGAATTACGTGGAAATTAAGCCCCAAAGGACTTGAAGGAACCCTGCACCACGTGTTCTCAGCCGTGTTCAAAACAAAACTTCAGCAGCACACAACAGGGGGCAGAGGGTCAGTCATTAGAGAGCCACATCTCTCCATGGGTCTGTACCTGTGTAGCTGCAGAACTAAATTCTTTTCACTTCTTTATGGGCAGCCTAATATTAACAGCCTCTGAAGATGTTATTCCTCATCTACTAAACCAACCCAGGGCAGTGTAAACCCACCCTGGCCCCACGGACACGAGGCGAGCGCAGCACATTTGCCAAAGAACACAGTGCAAAACTATCAAGTGATGTCAGCACAGCCCAGAAAGGCCATCATGTCCCACCAGCACTGCCTGTACAGAGCAAGAAGCTGCACCCACACTCATCAGCTCAGCACTGCCTCTGAACTATGAGCCCAGCTTCTCTCAAAGCACTAGAATAACTCAGGAGAAATTGCAGGTTTAAAGGCAATAACATTTGAAGTCTCTGAAAAGTTCCCTGATAATGGACCAGAATTTACAGTATTTAATCAATCATTTCAATTTGAAATGCAACACACCAACATTCACACAAAGGAACAGAGCTGGAATAGAAAATATGCAATTGTATACAAAATAATTTGGATCACTGTGCTGGACAAAATCAAGACTATCAGTCTATTCAAGCGTGAGGAAAAAATAACCCACTGACATTATCTTTGTAATCTTTTTCTGCTAAAGTGCCATGGAGAGCAGCTAACAAAAGTTCTCTCTTGCTTTTCCTGCCTTGAGCCCTCCCGTGACAGTCCAAATGAGACAAGCTAATGGCAGCAGGAAAATGTTAGAGATGCATCATAATGAAACAGGCAAATAAAGTCATTGGAACTTGCCCTTCTCAGAGATGCCACGATGTGACTGGAATTGCTGTAGCTCCCAACAGGAACAGAAAGGTTCACACCCTACCAAGCATTCACCAACTCCTTCTGTCCACGAAGGACCATCCCACAGAGCTCTGGGGTTAAGCTGAATTATCAAATTTATAGATAGATGCTGCTCAGGAAAATTCGCTTGGGTTTAGTCACTGCTACTGAAGGGCACAAGCTGGGATGTTGGCACCAGAGCCTCTCCTTGTGCTTCCCATGTTCAGAGATTTTATTGCCACGTCTTGAAATGAGCTTCCTATTTCAGAGCTGCTGCTATTAGCCAATTTATATCACTACATTGAATACAAATAAAGGCATATTATGCAGTCTATGCCTGCTTACACTGTTTGTCCTGGTACTTACAAAGCCTGTTGTCATTACGTGTTGGAAGAATTGAACATTTAGCCTCAAGTACAGGAAAAAATAGGAAAAAAAGATGGAAAATCAATATTTATATACTACATGTAAACACACATCATGTTTTACATAGCTCTGAACACTGTCTGCAGGATTCTTCTCTATCCTTACAAATTCAATCCTGCTTTTTAATGTAAAGGTCAAACCCTACGTGCAAGTTTGCAAGAATCCAGGTCTCAGAGGCCAGAGCAGTTCCCATTTAGCACCAACCAACAGAACAAACCCAAACCACAGTCCCACTGGTTCAGAAAACCACCAAGATTCACCAGCTCTGACAACAGCCTGTTAATACACAGCCCTATGGGCACCTGTCAGAATGTTATATGTTTTTAAGCTGTCTACTCATGCATAATATGATTATTTATTCATCCCTCTCTGGTTGTTTGCCAGAGATTTATTTTAAGCTCCTTGGTTCTGGTGTAACAGATATTCTCCTCCTCCTCTCATCCTTGCCTACACTGTCTTTGACAGTGTCAGTACCTCTCCCTGAGAGAGAAAGAAAATTAAAAAGAGAACCTGCAATATTAATGGAAGAACACAAGGAGGTTAGAAAAAAAATGCTTTCTGACCTTCACAGGTTTTTGCTCAATGACATGAGTTAGAAAAGAATATAAGCATATCTTAAGGTCAAACAACTCATCAACTGATAAATTAGCCTTTTTGTACACCACAAAACTGAGGTAAAATAAGGTGTTCAGTCATATTTCTGTCCAAACTTGCCACTGCTTTACCTAGGGCAGAGAAGCTCAAGCATCTCAGTATAAAATCCAGTGTTTTACACAGTTCATTTGTAGTTCAGAATAGTTTCTGCTCTTTTATACTTTTTATGGGATAGACTTTGAAATTGCATTTCTGGGTTTGCTGTTAATATCCACATCTCACGCTTAGGAGTTTATTCTCTGCTTCATGCACATGTGTTGCTCCCATTAATGCTAATGGAATCGAGTGAAAACGCAGCACTGAGGGAGAAAAAAGCACTTGCTAATCCTTTATAACCTTACTGCAAAGAAAAGTGATTTGTAAACCACGTGAACCCAAGGATCAGGTAGAAAAGCTGCTGCCTATTGTGCTGGGAGCAGGGGCTGCTCCTTGTGCTCTGTGAGGAAGAAAAGATCAGCCATCAATTCCAGAAGTGTGACTCCTCAGTAGCAGACACAAAACGTTATTTTTAACTACTGGCTTTTTCCCCGTGGTACAAGTGGTCCCTGCACTGCAGACCCTGATTTGACCCCCTCAGTGCCTTGCAGCACTCTGAAAAACAGGATGGCCTCAACTGTGCCAGTGACAAAACCCTAGTGCCTCCAGCCAGGAGCTGGTGCCACCTCCTGCTGCCCTGGGGAGCCCAGGGAAGGTCCCTGGGGCTGTGTTTTACCATTTTGCTCTCCAGTTTTGCTCTGGGGCACACAGCAGCTGACTGACCTTTTCAATAACAGACAAGGTCTTTTCTACGTTTGTTTCCCCTGAGCATTGCTTTCTTAGCTACTGGCTGTGGGTGCCTCCTTAGGACAACACAGATGAAGAAAAGGCAGAGTCAGCTCACACAGACCTCATGCTGATCTTCCCTTCTCTCTCCTTTTGCTTGCAGGGCAAATGCCACACAAGCTGTTCATGTCAGCTCTAAACCTGAGGAACACTTGCTGTTGATGTGCTCCAGCACTCCTTGACAATAAATACCTGCAGAAGGAAGGAAGACCCCCCACAGCCCTCCAGCCCCTTGCTGTGAGGGAAGCAGAAGGGCCATGAAGCACAACCCCAGGAACATCCCATCTAACTAAACTCCATCACCAGACAGCTAAGCCAGAGGCAAACCTTTTGCTCAGAGAAAACCTGCTGCTGTACCACAGTCACCTGCAATCTGTAGCTGTTTAAAAGGGGCTCATCAGCTTTCTCAGCACTTACCTGAGCCTGATACTACTTGCTCAAATGTGCTCTGTCATAAAAAACATGGATTAAAACTTGCATTGAAACATTTTAAAGTATTCCCTGTATACCATAAAAATAATCGACAGGGAGAGACTCCAGCTGAATCCTATCCATCAGTGTCAATATCTGGGGGAATTAATACTGACAGCATCAGGGCTCTCTGATTGATTTATTGCTTTGTAATCAATCTGGCCTGATTTGTTATCCAATGTAGGTTTTTCCCCAAACAAGGAGGAGAGAGATTATAAGTGTAATAATCTATCTGTTCATGACCTGTAATAATCCATCAGACATTGGACTCTCAAGCCAAAAATTAATGTAAGACATTTGTCAGTGTCTCTCATTGTTTATCAAATTATTACTTTCAGTACTTTTGTCAAACGTTGTAGCTTTTGAAAAAAGTATTTGACAGAAAAATCCTATCAAATTATTACTTTCAGTACTTTTGTCAAACATTGTAGCTTTTGCTTTTGAAAAAAAGTATTTGACAGAAAAATCCTGAACACACATGAATAAACACTTGGAATTCCTGAAATGCAGAAATTCAGCCCTGGAGAAGAAACAATGAAATTAAATCAGAGTTTGTGCATCTTCTAAAAAATCATGACATTGAATTGCAAGGCTGGAGCTCTTCCATCATTCTACAACAAGAAAAGATCAATTCAAGAGGTCTGAAGGTTCTTAAAAGACAACAGAAGTTTAGGAATAACCACAATAGATGACATTGGACACCACCTCATCTCAGCAAGCTGAGGGCAACACTTCTCACCAGGGCTTTATACATGTCCTGTGCAAAACTGAATTGCAGGGAACATCTGGCTGTGGAGACACCAAACACTTCTCAAGCACAATTACTGGCCATTGCTAGAAACAAGCCTTACAATTATATGGACCACAACCCTGGCTTTGGGTTACAACTTCCGGATAATTTGCAGAATAATTTTGAACTACGTGGGAAAACAAAATACATTAACTTGGTGTTCTGGTTTGACACTTGTGGTAATCACCATCAGTCAGTGCAACCAGACACCTTCTCACTGCCATTGTTGCCTCTGACCCACGAGGCTCAGCAGGCTGCTGAGATGCAAAAGATACTTTAATCCCCCATCTTGCATCTGCATCAAAGGGGAAAGGTGCAGCATGTGGGGCTGCTCTGGATGCTCTTATATGCAATAAAAACTGCAATTACCTTTCACAACCAAGCTGCCCGTGCTGCTGGCTGTCCCAAAGTGGTTTGTTGCCACACAGGTGTAACTTCCTGCATCAGACTTGGTGACATTCACAATCCGCAGGCTCCCATCCTCCAAAACAGTGATCCTGGAAAGACACCAGACACAAGAGTTATGTATTTTTTAAGTTAACATAAAACTCCTTGAGTCTGCATTAATTATTGATGGTTTGAACAACAGACAGTCTGCTGCCCGTTACAGAAGTTTAGGTGACAGAAATCTCTTAGGATACAATTCATAAATACTGAATGCATCATTTACATGAGTTTTCCGTGTCTTTACTTGAGGGCAACTTTAATTTACATACCAGCAGCTTGTGTAGGTTTTCTAGGTGCCTGTACTTTGATACTCAGCACTCACCATGACAACCCCTGCAACATGCAGCACACAGGCTGCATCCAAAAACCTCCACCCTTGCTGCTGAACAGTGTAAAAACTTCTGCTGAACAGATGCCATGAAGCAGGTGTTTCATTGCTGCTTTTTTTTTCAAGAAGGCTGATGGCTTTTCAGCAAGGCTACCAAGCTGCCAAGCATCCCCCTCTCTGCCTGTAACTCAGCCCATGAGGCTTATCTGCAGTTGCACTTGCAGGTGAAAAAACAAATAATAAAATCCTGTTTTGTTCCTATCCCCTCCTCACATCCACACTCCCCATCAACATAGAGGAACCTGCAGGGCCACATGGCTCTTGGATGGTGGGAGGCAGGTGGGGATGGCACATTAACTCCTGGGGTGAACCCCAGCCCTGCCTCTGGCACTTCAGCCTCTCCTTGTTCTCTCACCTACCTTTGTCTCCTGTAACTCCTTTTCTTCTGCTCATGAAAACAGAAAACCTGCTCCTGTCCAGTAAATCCCATTGAGACATGAATACCTTGTGCCCTGTGGAGGCATCATGCATGGAGCCTCCAGGAAAAGCCTTTCCCCCAGCCTAATATCACCTCTTTTAGCAAAATACTTGCTCAGCAGTATGTCTTGCAGCCATCTGCTTTCTCCCCTTCAGCTACTTTCAGACCTGAAAATCTTGCATTCATTCCTGCCTTCTGCTCAATTATTTCCCAATTCAACTAATTTGAATGAAAATGAAGAAGCCTTCCTGCATCCCCAACACCAAGCAAGCTCTGTGCAACTGGACTGAGGAATGATAAGGAAAACAAACCATAGCACACAACACTTGCACCACTGCAGAGGTGCTCAGCTGGCACCTCCCACCTCAGGAGGTTTTCAGAACCAGACCATACAAGGGGGCATGAGCCCTTTTTCTTGCAGCCATGCTCTTGATGGGCACCTGCAGGCTGCTCAGGGCTGCCTGGGCAGTGGCAGATCCAGGAGCTCTCAAGGAATTCTTCACTGCTATTATCAACTCCAGGTCTTTGGAAAGAATAGTGCCTTTCTGAAAGCCGAAGGTGCCCTTGGCACACATTAAAATTCCAATCAATCTAAGCAACTGAACCAATTCAGCAATATGCTCCAGCTCAAGAAGGGCCATCCTGCCCCAGCACAGCCCTGCCAGGCTCTGCACTCCCTCAATCCCCATTTTTTCCATCCCAAGAAATCCAGAAAAAGTGATCATTTAGACTATTTCTCTACAGTTGAGATTTTATTTCTATTTTGTTATTAGCCATACAGTTGAAACCTATTTACTGGATAATCTCTTCCATGGATCATTTGAATTGTAGCTGTTGATGGACTTAGCTTCAGTTTCAGTATCTAATGCCTCTTCTGTCTCTCCCTCATACTATTGGCTTTCTCCTAAGTCATCCTTATTCCCAATGTAAAATTAATTTGTAGTTGAGGTGGACTGGGTTGCTCTAGAGATGACCTTTGGATGAGGACAGTCAATCCACCAGCAGCTTTGGCCCATCTCAGGGATTTAGTGCTGACTTCCCTTTCAATGCTGATGGCTCTACAGTGTGAGCACATCTTTAATGCTGGTAACACACTGCAAAGAGTTCAGGCCAGACTTGCACCAAGTTCTCCAAACCCCTTCCCAGGACAGCCTTTGGGCATGTTTAATTCTCAGCTGGTAACTAATTAATTCCCTCCATACTCCTGTAAATGACCAGTGTTAAAACTAACCAATAACTGTGCAAGTTAACTCATTTTTAAAAAAAACAGAGCAGACCATTAAAACCTTACTGGGACTCATTGATCAGGAGGCCTTATGGTTATGTGGCTCTTTTTGCTGAAGGTGCTTTTCTCCACTAAATGTTTTGTCCTCTAATTTGAATCCAATGCATTAGAAGTTAACATGTAATTATTTTAGCACTTTGAAATTTGTTACAGTTAGCTGAGAGAGTAGGAAGGACGTTCAGTGATTTTTCTAATTCACCAAGGTTCTTTGCAGACATATCTGCACTAAACCAGAGGAGAGGCTCATTTCAGGCTGCTGAGAGTTCTCAAACTGCTAATTGGCTTGAGAGCAAACCTCCCTTCATCAATTTGGTTGAACTTCAAGACACAAAGTTGAAATTAAGCAAAGCATTGCTCAGTACACTTTGCTGTTCTGAAATACATCCCCCAAATGTTCTCTAGTAAGATCCCCAGGAAGAAATTAAAATAAGTCACATTTCCAATAAACACATCACCCTTCTGATACACACACTTCAGAACAAAGTGCTGGTTGCTGAGTATGCACCTCTTTAAACCACTACAAACTCAAAAAATAAGCTATTGACTTGCTGTCTGGGTTCCCTGACACTACTGACCACAACAGTGGTAACAACAACTAAAAATGTAAATTTCTTCTTGTACAGGTTAATGCAACTGCTCTGCTGGTAACTTGGCTCATGGTCACTTCTCATATCACAGAAAAATCAAAGAAGAAAAAATACCCATTTGGAAAAAGAAAAGATGACAGAAGATAGTTTAGCATCCTTATATAAAGAAAACTCATCTATTTCAAACATAGAATTTGCAAGAGAGAATCTGTTGGTCTGTGTTGTCAACTGGAGATTTCAGGTCCACAGAGAGCAGAAACACATCTGAAATTAGGAGATAAAAGGGTTGTTTGTTTCCTAAAACGAAGCTTTGGGTTCGACCCCAGGAAGAGCTGACCTTGTTGGTGTTTTGATCAAAACTCTTCTGGGGACAAAGGACCTTTAAAAATGCTGAAAACATTCCTCCCTAGCCTTCCTTGCCCCTATTTTTGCTGCTGCAGCAGCAAATGTAAAAAAGTTGCAAGCTGAACACTTTCCATTACCCTAAAGAAGCCCTTTCCAAAGCCGACAGCACAGAGTTCCTGTGGCAGCTTCTGGGTGATGCCGCCTGCCCAGGGACAGCGTGTGCCCTTTGCCAGGGAGGGAGGCAGCTTAAGGCACTTGGGGGGTCTGCTTTGGGGGATGTGAACCTTGGAAAACACACAAAGGAGAAAGACACACCTTCGTGGATGACAAACACCTAAGTGTGCTACAGCTGTACAGCACAGTGTTACTGAAATCCTACCCAGAAAGAACTACCTTGTCCTCATGGCCACACCAGCACAACCAGCTGCCTGGATCAGTGCCCCAGTACTAACTTGCCCAGTACCTCCAGCTGCTGCTGGAGATGAATGGAAGAGGTCAGGCAGACCTGGAGCAGTTATGAGGAAAAATAGCAGTGCATAATCATTTTGGTCTGATCTACCACAGCTTACTTTTCAGCTGATGATACATCTGCTGTATCTGCTAAGCTGCCCATCAGCAGGTTATCTTCCCTCCAAGCCTGAATCAAGCCCAACAGATCTGATTCATGTAGCTCAGCCCTGCTGGGCAGGATTCCCAGGAGCAGATAAGTATTTCTCAGTCAGTACCATATGCATTTAGAGATAGAATACATCCTGTTGAGATCAGTAAGAGTTTTATCATCGACTTTGTGAAAATGAGAGCAAGCCCTTATTTGGAATAATAACGACGTCTGAAAACTGCAAAACTCCCAGAGCACATCATAAACCTGAGTGTCAGTAATTACCTCCAGCTCAGCTCCAAGGAAATCTGACCTTTGGGTGTCTGACTGCATCACTTGCATCTGCCAAAACATGACCTGCTGCTCAGGTTTGTCTCCATGCTTTGACAGAATGTTTGCTTAAAAATCCCAGTATCTACTGCAACATCTTGCTTTGTTGTTTAATTAAAAGAAAATGTGTGGGTCCAGGAAGCAAATACATTCTCCCTGCAGAGCCAGGAGTTGTTCCACCTTCCCTGCACCTTGCAGTAGGCTGCTGAAAGCCTGTGCAGGGCTAAGTGGCAGGTCCATGCACCAACCTCTTTGTTGCAGATCATTTTCTAACTCCGAAAGCATCCACACCACCAGCACCAGATGTGCACCAGATACCACTGCAGGTATCCCTTCATATATTCTCTTCTCAGTCTGCCCTCCAGTTTTCTGTTCATCAGATGGAAACCTGTGGACTATGAAGGGCCTACAAACGCTGTGCATCTGGCAGGGTGCACGTGTGACAGCACCCAGTGTCCTCCCGAGGGCTGCAGCAGGCAGGGCACCCGGTGCTGGGCTGCAGGGCACAGCTCCAGAGCTCCTGCAGGGCAGGGGGCTCAGCATTATCAAGTGTCTCTATTTATTTATTTTTCCCCTCCTTGCAAATGTTCTTATTAGCACTGCTGCAATGCAATAAGGTATGTTGTTTCTTATCTGATTATTTGAGCAGTTTAATTTACAAAATACAAGTGTAACAACCCTTGGTTTCACTGCTGATTAAACACATGCACCTGGAATATTTCATGCTTAGCCAAGTGAATATTTTAATATTATTTTTTTTTTCTCCAGGAAACAATGCTTAGGTTTTCCAATCCTTTTTCTATTACAGGCAGAATAGATGTCTTAGAGCAAGCATTTAAATGAGTGTCAGTTGGAAGAAACACGCGCCGAGTGCAATTTGAGATAAAACTACCATTGATCCCTTCATGTATAGTCTTTGTGGCAGGGGCTGACGAGGCTATTGAAAAGGGACTGTGGTGCCAGAGTTCTCCTAAGAGATAATCCGTCTTCTGAGAGAGGATTTAAGTTAAATGTACCTGTGAAAAACAGTGTATTTCAGCTGACATGATGAATGGCCTATTGTCCATCCTCCAGAGCCTTGCTTGGGCTTGGGGGGGTTGGAAGCAGAGGAAGAAAGCAAAAGCACCAGACAGACCAGAGCACAATCTCAGCAGTGTGTTCGCTCAGCTTTTTTTCCTATAGTTGATAGGCAGGAATATCTAGAGCAATTTTTAGCCTAACAGCAACTTTGCTTCATGCCACAACTCTGCTGCAAATGTAAATGATTCCAGGCAATTGCATTATTTATCAAATTATTTCTATTGCATGACTATGTAGCAGTTTATTACCTTTTTAATAACGCTTCCCGTGCAATGAGGCAGAGACTGGGATTATTAAAATGATCTCATAAAAGCAGTCTTGGCCATTAGGCTATTTCAGAAGAACACAGTGCAGTCTAGCAGTACTCACAGGTTTGGCTGAGAGGGAGGATTTACTGCTCAGAGCACAGCCCTCCCCCAGATCAGGGACATGGCTCGCAAGTACCTGCTTGTCACTTGAAGAATGGTTGGTTCAGAGTGTGGTCCACAGCTAATAACTCCTGTGGCCCCAGGATGCTGACTCCATGTGTGACTACAACCTTTACATTGTGTAAATAAATAACAGTAAGGTGAGAGCTTTCTGCTTTGTAACATTAATCCCTATTAAAGCACACACTGAGGTCAAGGCCAACTTCTCCGTCTCCACTCAACACCCTTGACGGCCCCTGGTGAGGGGAGAGCCCTGACCCCAACCCCCACCCAGCAGCTTGTCACACCATTGAGACATACCACCCTACACCACTACCAGCCAAAACCACTGAGCATCCCCTTGGTAAGCAGTCAGGGCTTTTCAGCCTTGAGCATCACCCATGTCCTATGACTCCAGGTGCTTCTGAAAATGGGTAAGAAAGGGATGGTGTCCACACTGACACCAACACGGGACACAAGCACATCCTGAGGGCTGCAGTCAGTACAGAAACAGGAGAAAGGACAGGACAAGTTGGGTCTGTTAGGGTAAGTCTGAGTGAAACACACAACAATACTGTCTGTTAGATCAGCAGTACAGTGGTTTCCATTTGATCATCCACCTAAACTCACAACAGGGGTGGACTATCACACTGCATTCTTCCATGCAACTGCAACTTCTTGTCCAGGACCTGTTAGTTTTGATTTAGATAACCACCTACAGCTGCTTTCGTACTTATTTGTCTGTAACTACTTGTCTTTTCATGGTTCACAGAAAAGCCTGAGCTAATTTAGAGATTCAGTCAAAGCCCATTTAATTTAGTGCACGTCTTTCTCCTAGTGAAAGCAGGCATTAGATAAGGTCCTTATCCATGACAACTGGCAGGTCTCTTAACAATAAACTCCTTATAATTAATTTTCAGGTAAGAACTACATTTGCTCAAAATAAACTGAGGTAAAATTCTGTTGCACTGAGTTCAGTAGAATATTTCTCACAAGCTCGGCTGGAGATACATTTTAAATGGACCTAAAGAGCCTGAGAATGAGGTGTTTGAATGCTTGGGGTTGTGTGTGGCACAGATCTACAGGGCTGCTGGAATCTCTGTTGTGGGAATGCTTCTCCATCTGTAAAATATACATGTATTTTGTCCCAGGAAAAACACTGGCTGCAGAAGGCCCTGAGGAACATCCCCTTTGCACCATTTTTACTAGCACCTTTGGGTCACAAAAGACACCAGGAGGTTTAGTGCTAAATTACAGCAACTGTGAATTGGCCAGATGTCTATGGGGCACAGAATTAGGGCTCATCTGGCATCTTCTGTGTTCTGGGACTACAAGAGGAAAGCACAGAGCATTAAAACCAATCTTTTGGATGGCTGTGCTAGGTAATAGCTGCTCTTACCCTGCTGCATCAAAAACTACAGTGCTACTTTTTCTTTTTACTTAATTCTTGATATTGATCCCCCAGATCAATAACTACAAATACGTTCTTCCAGCAAGGTGAACTGTTGTGTGCAAACGTGTTTTCACTTTAGGATTTCATTTACAGGCTTGCTAAGTATGAAGAATAAAAGGTGAGGAGAGTGCACATTGCAATTCTTTCAGATTATCATTAAAAAAATGGCAAATATTACTCTAGAGAGACATAAAAAAATGGAACATATTTTGTTCGGATAAATATTTTTGAGAAAATAGTAGAGGCCCCTTTGGCAACATCAAACAACATAACTCCACTGAATTCAGTATCAGCTTAAACCAGTCACAGAACTGGCATCCCAAGTTCTCCCACAATTGTCTTTTTCAACAAATTGTTTATTTGCAATGACAGAGCAGTCCAAAGAAATAATACTGCACCCAGCCTAGATTAATATCTATAAACACAAAAGCTGTGTTTCATCATCACCCTTTACTTTTGTCCATAAATCTTTAAGACAAGTCTGGAAGTGACAAAACCTCATCCCAAAGGATTGGGGCGGAGGAAGGGAAAGAAGGGAGAATTTACAGCTATTAAATTTAGTGTAAATTGTCTAAAGATGCCCAGAGTCAGAATACAAATATAAAAATACCCCCAGGTTATCTAAGAACAGTTTGCTACAAAGTACTTTTCTTAAGGGATGCTGATAACGGGGAGAAACAAATGAAAACCAAACACAAACACTGCTAGGGACCCTGAAGGAAACAAGAAGGCTGCTGTGAATTTCAAATGACAGAAACCTTTTGCCTCCTGTCCCTTTCCACTCTTTTTTTTCACTACACATGAAATTAAAATAAGTACTGTAAGAAAAAACATGTCATGAAAATAAATATTTGAGGAAGCAGAGGAGTAAACCAAAGGGAAGCTCGATTTTACATGTTCCTTGGACATGAGGCAATGATGATTAGGGCTATATGGGAAGATTTTGCAAGTCTAGAAGGGTCCAATGGCACAAAGAGCCAATTTTTCCATTGATTTTTGTGGGAAATGAAGACCATTCCCCAAGGGAAACTGCCCTTTGCCACAGCTCTGCAACCCCACAGTGTATTTTTACAGACTAAGGTGGCTGTTTGCCATAAACCTGTGAAAGCCACAAGGGCATGGTGAAGGATGGGGATGCTCTGCACCAGCCACCCCAGGACTTCTCCTCTGGGTGGCTCTTGCTGGTGGCCATGGACGGGCAAAGAACACTTGCAAACTGTCCCATGAAAGGCTAAAACATCCCTTTATGCACAATTACCCACCAAGAGACACGCTGCTCCCCAAAGCCAGGCGAATCTTGTGTGAAGCAGCAGGTGCTCTGAAGTCACTGCTGTTTTCAGTCACCTGCTGTTGGGTGAAATATTTGCTGTGCTCATTCTTCCAGGGCAGTGACTTTAGGCAGAGGCACAGAGCTTAAGTGACTTCTCCCAGACTATGAAGGACAGTGGAAGTCTGAGGGATCACATTTGGAAGCGCAGCTTCCAGCCACTCTCGCCAACACCTCCTTCCCTGATGAGGACAACCCAGCACCCTCTACCTACAGCAGAGGCTTTGAAGGTTTGAAGAACATAAGCACTAAAGGGAACTCTGCTGAAGCTCATAAAAATTATTCTCTTATGAGAAAAAAAATAAAAATCTCTGGAAGATTTTCAGTGCATCAGCTGCTGACACAAACCATTTCTAGAAGCCTTCAAGAGGTTAGAGCAGAAGCAGTAAACACAGTCTCACCTTATTTGTTCCAGCTGATGCCACCCCAAACAGAAGCCCAAAGGCACAGTCTTTCAAAGATAACACATCTTTCCCTCTGGTTTCAACACAAAATGCCCACAGTACAAAGATAAATTACTCACTCCACTTGTAAATGCCATTAACATAGATTTACAAGATCCAAAGGCACATTTACATCACTTAAAAACAATGTTTAAGTAATCATAAAAAAAATCAGAGTTAGGTAGGTTGTCTAAAAAGTTCATTAGAAATCCTTTTTCCTCTGTAGACATATAATTATTTCCTTTGATTTTAAACATAAGGTTCTTAAAGTCTGGCCCTAACTATGAAATTATTACCTTCCTGCTCTTAGTCATGAAAATGTCCAAGAGAAGAAATGTTTGATAGCAATTTTTTTTCCTTCAAAATGCTACAGACTGACTAAAATCGTTGTGGCTGTTTTCTTCAGCTGGAGAAGTCTGAACCACACATCAATTTCAAATTGCATTTAGGAGACTAATTACAGGCATTTATTTTTGAAAGCCTGGGCTGCAGTGTGTGCTCACAATGGAGAGAAACCTGCCTGGAGCTGGGCAGCAGATCCTGCTGCCTCCGACACAACAGCACTGCAGGGAGGAACTTGCTCTTTCCTCGAGCATCTTTGCAGAGAGGGAGAAATAATTTCCAGCCATATGCATGATACCTAGAGATGAATGTAATAATCATAAAGATGAGTCACCTCAAGTAGGAAAAGCAGAAGCTGTTTAACAGCAGGCAGTGGGTGACAGTGCTTTCATTAAGGCTGAGCAAACATGGGACAAGTCTTTCCGTGCCCTGGAGGTCTGATGCCTCTGAGATGGGGCTTTCTGGATGCTTCATCCTCCCCTTTTGCCCACCTCTGTAAGCAGGATCCTACCTTTTAAATTTAATACACAAGTCCCAAGATAAAAGCCCATAGACTTCTCTAGATATCTTGGGTCACAACAGCACTATGAGTTCATTCAAACCTTGGCTGGGCTGTTCTCCCAAGCTCATTCTGGCAGCAGCAGTGGCAGCAGTGATGTCCTACACGTGTATCACCAAATACTACAATAGCACCACGCTGAAAAGAATCTGCTGGGAAAACAGGAACAGATTGCAGATGCTACAGGAGACTGTGTCAAGGTGTGAGAGAGAGTCTAATTTCAAGAACACCAGCTGAAACTTGGTGTGGGTTGGGATTCCATTCACTGACATGGTTGCTGTGCTCAACAACCACCTCTGGCTGGCTGCAGGAAAGAATTTTCTAGCTCTACAGGAGCACATAAACAAATGTGCAAATTTTAGGGATCAGCCTAATTGCACATACAAAAGAAAGCAACGTGGAATCTGGATTCCAAGTAAATCTCTAACCTTTCTCAGGGAAACTTTTGCTAGAAACATTTGCTGAAGATCAGAGGGAAAAGGCAATGCAAGGATGAACTGGAGTCACCAACTTACTGTCAATACTGAAGGAAGGTTCAGTCAGCAGAAAGCTGCTGAAGCAAAACAGATGGACAGCAAAGCTTTGTGGAGAGACCCTTTACAGGGTTATCCATACAAGCATCCAATAGATCTCTCCAACTACAAACACAAGAGGATTTATTATCTTTGCCAGACAGACACAAAGAAAACAGGACCATGTAACTATCCTTAAGAAGCAAGGAAAAGTTAGTGACCTGCTCCTAAAGAGAACTATGGCAAACCTCACAGGTTTCCACCAATAGATTTCAGAACACACTAATCAGTGTGTTTTAACATGAGCCCCCACTGAACTACAAGTGTTTAGTGTTGAGCTGACAGACCCACAGCCACATGAAATTGAACTGTGATCTTCCAGAACACAGAGCTGAAACCAGCTTCTGCTGCAAAACAAAGTCCACAACCACTGTCCCGTTGAACCTAGGATGATGGCTTTCCAGCATCTCTGACCACTGAATCAAACGGTTTCCTGGTTCATTTTAATTCTCTTTTTGCAGAAAATTGGTTAAAGTAAGTTGACATGCCAGTTATTTCAGATGTTCCAATGAAGTAGAGCCATCTTCTGCCATTGTCTTTGAAAACTAAGACAAATGTGGCATTGTGGATTCAAACTTCAAAAAGCTATTTGCAGGGTGTCATTTTTCATTTTGCCCAGGCAGGATGTAATGAAAACCCGACAAGTTATTGATGGTTTGGTTACCTGTCTGCCTTAAAGAAATTGCACAGGTGCTTTATTAAAAAAAGCCAGTGAACGCAATTAATGCAAAACAATGATAGGAGACATCCTTTGAGGTTTGATTTTCTGCTGAAGTGTCACAGACTGTGTCCCCAAAAGCCACTGCTGGCAATTCATCTCTCAAATAATCAGTATAAAAATATCACCACGGTTTGTATGCTGGCACCAGACTGGGAAAGATGAGCTGTCTGTCCTAGTGCCATTTTCTTTCTGGCTGTTTAAAGTAATTAACCACTAATTAGGAAGTTTGAGGCAACAAATAAAAAACTGGAATTTATACAACTTGAGTTTTAAACTCAAGGCATACTGAAAGAACAAGAGAAAAGCCTTTCTTTACTGATTTCACAAGTTTTCCTTCTCAAAATGACAGGATCAAAGTGAATAAGTTAAAATTCCTCTTACAAAAATATTACCTAACTGAAGGGTCTGTAAATCAGCAATCCTTGTGAGGAGGTCCTAGGATGGTGGACAGGAACCATGAGATACCTGGAAAAAGGAGAGAGCAGCTCTCTTTCCACTATCTGACAGGGCTGGTGTTAGCCAGCCACTCTTTACACTTCAAAATGCTTTTGTGACTGCAGTCGATGGGTAAATGCCATTATATGCTGTTTTTCTGTGCTTTTATTGGTTTGCAGTTAAAAAACACCCTTAAAAATGTCCCTGCTTTAAGCAGCATGGCTCTGTGTGTGCAAACATATGCTCATATATCACAAAGCTTGTCAAGACTGCAAGATAATGGGACCAACTGGGAAATTTTCCATGAAGACAGTGAGCGTGCCTGGAGTATCTAGGTCAGATCATGCTCTAACAAAGTGCACTAGAAGGGTCCCTTTATATAGAAACTTGTTTAATTAAGATAACAGATGTTGCTATTATATGAGTCATAGTGAGAGGCTGTTTAATTGGACACTTTCATATTCTTTGCTACCAGCACAGAACATCATTTGTTTTTTTATGAATTTCTTTCCTTACAATTAAACTGCGTAAACAATGTGTACACTGTATGTTCATGGGGAGAAAAAAACCAGAGCTCTGAAGATGTAAGGGCTTTACATGAACAGGAATGGGAGAACAATTTGTTTTGGGGTTTAAAAGTAAAATAATTTTTCTGTCCTGGACTAGGTACACATCTGGTGGCAGGATGCATGTGACATCCAATAGCTTCAGGAGAACATTAGGCCACATGAAGGCCACTATGTACATATTTTAAAGACTCATTAATTCAAGGGAATATACCCTTTTGACTGCAGTCTGTGAAGCACGGTGACAAAAAGCCCCTGTTTGTAGATGCAGATCACAGGACCAGTCTCAGCTGCAACATTAAAGCCCAGTGCTCCCACAGCCCAGCCCTCAGGGGCTGCCCACCTACAGGACAGCACCCACAGCTTGGGTGGGCTGCAGTGCTGGTTTCTCGTGGGCTCCAGGAAACCACGTGGAAATTAAGGGAGATTAACTGGTTTAAAATTAACTGTCTTACATTAACTGCTGAATGAACTGGTTTAAATTATTTTAGAAATGCTTGCTGATCTATAGTTCAAAGAGAATTACAGTTCCATTGCTGGTCGTTCCTCCAACAGTTCGGAGTGTGGGAGCAGCTGTGGCAGAGGCTTATTTTCATTTCAGCTGGCAGTGCTCTGTGTAGCTCCAGGATTTGTCTCTCATCACCCACAGCCTGATTTTCCCCTCTGCACCCATGAAATCTGAATGAATGAGCCACCAACTAGCATGACTTTGGATTTCCAGCAGGGGCAGGATGACCCACTGGCACTACCCACCGAGCGCAGGTGTCCCTGGGAGCTGCACCATCATGAGGAAGAAATGGAAAGGTTTCTGTGATCAGATCACCTGAAAAGAGAGGTCTTAAAGCACTAGTCTCAGGAAGAAATGCATCTAACCTGGTGTCATTAGATGGAATTGAATTATCATGAGAGGATTAACAAAATCCCGCCAGAAGAATCTGCCTGCCATGGCTTTCCCTCCTGCTCCTGCCCAGGAATAATAAATCCAGGGTAATGCCAGGAAATAATTGTCACAGGTGGGAAACACTGTGGCCTGGGGGATGCCAGGACTTAAAAGGAAAGACTCTTCCTTACAGACCTGCTTTCTTTCACTTCAGTGTTATACAGGGGCCATCAATTAATGGAAGTTTTTCCAGACTTGTGGGTAACAATGGATTTCTGGTTTATATTGGTAAATCTCACATAAAATTACCCTCTATCTCCGTAACTCCCACTGCTACCTAGGGATGATTGATTTGGTTTCTGAGACAGCTGTGGAACAAGGTAAAGGCATAGTTTGAATCATCTGTCTTTCACATGGTGTAATAGTTGCAGAAGATCATGTCTCTGAATATAATGCCTGTATGAGGACTATATCCCATGTATACTCCCATCTAAAAGGTATTCCCTGTTCCTGGTGCAGGCAGGTGTATTTTAGTCATGTCTCCTGTCCCAGTGGTGTGCAAGGTGGCAGATACTGTGGCAGGCAGCAGACTCACCTGCTCTTACTCTACCAGTGGCCTCAGGATGCTGGTTTGTACTAAGTGCAATGGCCATTTTGCACTGAAATGTGAAGGGAAGCTCAGGGATAGAAAATTATCTTGTATCTTCACCCATATAGAAACAGTCTTAGTTTCCGAGCAGCATTTGCAACACATCTCTATGCTATAGCTGTTTCTATATAAAATTTACCTTCTGGAATCAGGCTACTAATATTATTTTGGCTCAGTTAGGCCTCCAAGGCAGGATTTCCATTATTATGGAGATGAACTGCCTCTAATGACTGCAATAATGTAATTGCACCCCAGGGCAGAATGTCTAATACCACAATTGTGCAGTTCTCAACCACCAGGAAGAGATACCTTCAGGGCAGGTTATTCATTAGGGGTGCAGCACACACCACCTCAGCCTCCAGAGAAGAATAGGAAACCTGAAACAATAAAGCTCCTTTTTCCATGGTAGACTCTGCCCTCTGGGCAAACATTGAACAACACACTTAGTTTTGCCTTCTGGACAGCAGCAGCCTCCAGAGCAAGAGTCCCAGCTGCAAAATCTTATGCACACAACATCTGTCTCCAGCAAGGAGTCCCTACCATTACACTCCATCTGAAAAGTCATAAGGCCCCCAGAAGAATTGCTGAGGAGATTGTGAGGGGAGCTGTCAGGCTGCACACCAACATTCAAAGCAAGGACTGACACAATAACGTTGCTGTTACCTCCACCTGGAATTGGAAGGATCATCTATATTGATTAACCTTCACATCATCCAGTTGAGTTTGGAGCAGTATCCAGATGTTGAGGTGCCTCTCTGGAACTCAGAGAGGACTCTTTAACATAAGTTTAACCAGAGATTTCATTTCAGCTTCCTCTCCCACGCCTGTCTCGAAGTTCTGTTTTCTGCCCTAGATGAAGAGATTCAGCAACAGCTTTTTCTGGCAACTTCCTATATTTCAATAGATATTTTCAATAGCCAAGAAAGTTCTTGCTGGAAGCCCAGACATAAGCGTGGGTGTAGGGAGGCAGTAGGACTGGACTCCAGTCAATGCTGTTGTTGTGTGGGATGGCAGAGAGGACATAATGTTCAGCAGTAGATTAAACCAGAAATACATAAAGCAGAGGACCAGACATTTGGCCTCTCCTAGCCCTGTGTCAGACAGACAGCATTGAAGAACAATGCCACGACCACCTAAGACCAGATAACTTCCTAACTGTGCATTTCACACACTCTCCAGGTACATACTGGAAGGATGGTGTGGTTAATAATGGCAGTGGAGAGGATTCAACACCCTCATCCCCAGAGGAGACACAACCAACAGTGTGTAAGAACTAAGTAGGTCCAAGTGCCAAGTGAACAGAGCAGTGTTCATTAAGACATTTTGCCAGACAGGCCCCACTGGACAGTCTGGCTGGTGGGAAAAAAAACAACCCTGGGCTGAAGTAGCAGAAAATTTCACACCTGCTTGGGCAAATTTCACCTCTGGTTTGCTTTCCAGGGCTTGGTGCCTGGGTGGGAGGTCCCAGGTTCTGGCACAGCATGCTAGCAGAGGCAGGAGCAGGGCAGCCAGCCTGCTGCTGCCACCAGCACCAACACCCTGCCCTTTGCTCCTGAGCTCAACACTGAGCTGCTCAGTGAGCCCAGGAAAGTTGTGGCTGCCCCATCCCTGGCAGTGTTCAAAGGGTAGGTTGGAAGGGACAACCTGGTCTAGTGGGAGGTGGCCCTGCCCAGAGCAAGGGTGGTTGTAACTAGAAGACATAATAGTGTCTCCTTTTCCCAGCTGCCTTTTTTTTCACAAAGCTTTGAAGAAACCTGCTGGTTTTGAGGTGTATCTCTTCCTCTCTTAGCCTTGGTGGAAACCAGCTGAATCACCTACAGCCAGTTCAAAAGTTATTGGGAAGTTAACACACAAGCAAACCCGAGCTGCTACCAGCACATGAGCCTCATTCCCTTGGGAAATCAGGATCCAGGGGTTTCTGCTATATTACAGCTTCCAACTTTTAGGTAAGTTTGCAGATGAGAGAGTAGTGCTAAAAAAGGAATAAATCACACTTTACTGTCAGCATTGCACAGCAGTGACCAAGGAAGAAACACAGAAGCACAGCCACTCACATTTCCTTCCCTTCTGAGGCTCTTACCCAAATAAACCAGTGTTTTCTCTCACCAAAGTAGAATGAGGCTCTTTGGTTCCCATTCTCAGGCACCAGTGGAACAGGTAACACAACTGCACCTCTGCACAGTCAACAGCAAATCACTACAAAACCATGCATGGAAATTTGAAAGGGAAGCTCCTACTATTATTTTGAATTTAAAAAAAAAATAATAAGAAAAAAATATTTGTCCAGTCTGAAAAAGCCATCTCCAAGTCAGGTGCTAGGACTGCCAAACTAATTACTGACCCCAAATCATTCCTATCTGTGGGACACTGAGTAATGTGCCCGAGCAGTGTCATTTCCAGTGGAGGGTTTTATCTCCTAGGAATTTTTTTTTTGGAAAACAATGGCTATTTAGAGCAATGCAGAAGCAAAATATTTGCTTTTTAGAATGTATCTTTATCAGCTTCTTGGCAGGGATGCTTTAATAGTACACAGAGACTGAGATGAACACAATGACAATAGAAAACTCACCCCTAGCTCCTTGAGATTGAACACTAGCTGTTTTCACATGTATTTGCAAGTCAATTTTGGAAGCTATTAATGACAAATTTAGCTTTCGTTGCTGGAAGCCCCTGGGTTGCAGCAAGCTAATGAAAGAAATGGTTACTTTAAGACATTACCTCTCATTTTCTCTCAGGATATCTTTTCCTTTCTTCCAAGAATAAGTAGGTCTCGGGGAAGCTTTCGGCTTACACTCAATGATTACTTCACCACCCACTTTAACAAGAGTTAACTTCTTCAGGAGTGTTTTGGAAAAGTCTGGACCAATGGCTGAAAGGAAAAAAAAAAGAGACCAGATCAGAATTCCCTCTGGAAAAACCAAAATCAGGCTCTTTTGAACATTACAATATTCCCAAGCTGCTTCTCACCTGCAATTCCTAAATGATCTGACTTTATGAACTATATGCACATCTGAGGGGCAGACAGACACCATTTTTTATGTTTCATATTCACAATTGTTTCATAAACAGGGTATTTTATTTTCATGCTGTATGGGTGAGAGATCTTGACGTGGCTGGGTCATGAACCAAGCAAAACAAAGCAAGACTTAAGTAGACACCAGGGTACTAGGTACTCACAAATCATCCTCACTAGTCCCTCCAGGGGACACTCTTCTGTTTGTGAAAAACAGTCAGTTCCTCATGGAAGCAAAGACAGTCTGCAGCCCGGCTGTAAGGCTGGCTGGGGAGAGAGGAGATGGTCTGGCTTGATTCCTGCCTCAAAGGATTTGTAATGATTTATTTGATGGGAGCCACTGACAGGCAGAGCTCTGAGGCAGCTGCCTCTGGAACTGAGCTCCCCAAAGACAAGCAGAAGGTTTTATTTACATCAAAGTAGGACAATTAATTTTTTTCTAAACAGAAAGCTCTGAGCAAACAGGTGAGGCAGCTTAAGGCTTTCAGGAAGATGTCTTGCCTTGCTGGTATGTCTGCTGAAAGGAACTTGCCTTCTGACAGACCAGTGGCAGCAAACTCTGCCCAGTCCCTTCTCTGTTCCCTTTGCTAGCTGTGTGCCTACACCCTGCACCTCCTGCACCACCCCCATATCCCCCAAGCTCGCAGCACCTCCCTCAACTTTACTTTCCTCCTGCATCCTGGGAGGTGAGAGCTTAGATCATCATGCACTGCATCTGCCTGATGTTCCATGAAATGATCTAAAGCTCAGCTGAAGCAGCTGGGAAACAAAACCTGCTGTGTGATACAGAGAGCAAATTCATTTTTCTTAGGGCATCTTGTCTGCCTCAATTCTTTTGGATATGGTTCCTGTTGCAAAAGGCTTGAATAAAACATAATCCTACACTGAGAATGGGATGGGCTTTATGATTGAATAGATCTTGTCTCCCACTTTCATGAATCAGAGTTCACTAATCTCCCAGCTGTCTTGTCTTCTATGTCTAATCACAGTCGCCTGACTTCATCTTAGCATAGAGGAAAACAGGTATGTTAATAAAGACTATAAAAGAGCCACCTAAAAGCCAAGCCCAGCTCTGCTAAACATTTCAAAATTACAGGAGGCATCCTGAGGACAACTTCCCACCAATGCATTCAGAACCAGATGGATTATTATTTATACATATTATCATAATTAATACATGATGCCTTCTGGAAATAATTTCTCAGATGACTGTCCAAAATTTAGGAGGAAAATAGAATTTTTAAAATAAACCTGTTATTTCCATCTCTGTAGTGAACAGTTTAAACTGGATTTTTTTAATAAGTAATTCACTATTTCCTTTTTGATCCTGCCTGAGGTAGAGGAGTTGCACAAAATGGGGTTTACTCTGTGATGTTTAAAATGTGGGCATCTGACATTTAGGAGCTCTGGGCTCAGCTCTCAGCACTGCCACAGCCTCCCTCTGCCACATGAGGGGTAATGCACTTCATGTCTTCACACCTTGTTTGGAAGATGAGGATGTTAATAGCTTTTTTTTTTTTTTTCCCTCTAAGCCC
>NW_009954216.1:623518-635892 GCF_000747805.2 Chaetura pelagica | reverse complement strand
CCCCCCCTGTTTTGGGAGAGAGGTATTTGATTGCTTTTTTTTTTTTTTTCCCTCTGAACCCCCTCTTTTTTTTTTTTTTTTTTTTTACACATTCAGCCTGAAAACTCCTTAAGGCAATGACTGCATCTTACTACATGTTTTTACAATGCCCAGCACACCAGGGTTGTGGTTTTAGCTGAAGGCTTGAGGCAATATAGTTGTCAACAATAATAAAGAAGAATCACTCTGAGAAAAGCTCTGTCTATAATTTTCCATTTCTATTTTTCAGTGAATATTTAAGTCTGACTTGCTATTAGTGGTGTTTAAAAATTTCAACTGCTTAACTTAAGGCTCTTTTAAAATAACCATTTTTATACTCAGAAAGATCTGTTTAAAAGCCAACAATTCTCAGTGAGAGCTCAGAATATCGACCTCCTTTGAAAACTCTAGTAAAGAAGAAAACATGTTGTTTTCCTTTAAAAATATGCCAAATTCAATCAGGGATGCCCAGAAGTGGATCTGCAGGACACCTCCCTGGTGCTTTTCACGTGACATACAGAATTAAGATTGCATAACCCAAAGGAGAAGCCAACCAAGCACAAGTTCTCAGGTGGGTTTGAGGAGCAGGCTCTCCAAGCCTTTGCTTTTTGTGCAGACACAAGGTTGGTCCCTGGGCACTGTGGGGGGCTGGGCAGGGGGAGGCACCCACCACCACTAAGGGCTCAGCTCTGTCTGCTGAGATCTGCCCTCACCCCAAAGGCTCATTTTTACCAGGGATTTGAGTAGACAGGAAAAGCAACAGTGGGTTTATTTTGATTTCTTCCACATAGTAACATATCCAATAAATTTTAGTGCTCTGAAGTCTAGTTTATTGAGCATTACTGTATTTTTCTTGAACAGCAACAATGAGAATCTTTCAAATGAGGTTGGTTTCTTTTTTTCCATGCAGGCATCTCTTGCTGCTGATCAAAAATGACCGATACTGAAAATGCCATAATCAGAAAAAAACTGATGCTTTGTTCTTCAGTATAAAACAGGGAATGATGTTATTGAACATTCACTTTGAAAACAACTAAACCCCAATTTTGTAACTGTGAATTTGATTTAACTCTTTAAAAATATTTATCTATGCTGATGCATCAGTTCCCTGGCTTGCTACTCATACAACAGCAATGTTTGAGAATGAGGTGCAGATTCCAGGCCATCCAAAGCTGGCAGGGACCTCTGGAGATGTCCTTATCCCACCTCTGTGCAAGCAGGGGAAGCCACAGCAGGTTGCCCAGGACTGTGTCCAGTTGGGTGTTAAGCATCTCCAAGGACAGAGATGCCACAATTTCTCTGGGCAATGTGTTCTAGCATTTGACTACTGTCATGGTAAAATATAATATCACATTGAAATGACATTTCAGTTTGTGCCCACTGCCTCTTATCCTGGCACTAGGCCTGGCTCTGTAATCTCTGCCCCCTCCTCTCAGGTATTTAACCACCTGGATTTCCAGGAGCTTCTCCTGATGTTAGCTGGGACAAGCAGAGTGGGTGTACAGAAAAAACAGGTGGGGCAGAAGTTGTTTTTCTTGGTGAGGGTTTGGAACAGGAGGGCTATGACTGCCATTAGAATGGTGAAAGGTCTATTCAGAGTGGTGGGTTTGCAACATTTCCTCAAGGGAGTCAGTCTCTGCAGCCCATGGGCAGGCAGTTACTGTCCAGTTTGCTCTGAACTGGGGCAATACTTGGGTTTCTCCACAACACACTTCTAACCAGCAAGAAGTGAGTGAGCTTGCCAGCAATCCATGCTCAGCTACCTGGACAAACACCAGAAGATGTGATGATGTACAAAAATCTGCTCTCTGTCTATCCACTTTCTCAAGTTTTCATATCATGCCTTTAAAGCAACAAGTCAGCCAAGATCCTCAGTAGCTCTTCTGCTGGTCAAACCAGCCTGGGTGAAGGTTTTGCTGGTTTTGGCAGGTTTGCAGCATTCAGGCAAGCACACTTACCTATGACACTCAGTTCTGCACTGGCAAAGATGATGCCGTGTCTGTTTTCAGCTACACACTGATACATGCCAGCATCTGACAGGCTGACGTTGGTTATGGTGAGTGAGCCCTGCTCCAGCTGAACTCTGCCCTGCAGGGAACAGGGAAGCAAAGAATACAGGAAATAAGGAGATGCCTCCTTGGAACATAAACCCAGCAGTTGTTGTGCCGTATTTTACGCACACACACAAAAAAGTAACAGTATTTGTCTGCCAGCTAAATTTATGTCAGGTTAAATACTAAATGGTAAAGCCAATACAGTAGTTGGTAAATGGAATTTTAAATTGGAGGACTTTCCCTTGACTTCTCTTTGATTTAATATCCCAACCATTTAGATTAATATCCCTTTCAAGTAGATAAACTGGAATCAAAAATGCACTTCTGTTCCATGGTGGTGTCTCACAGCCAACCAGATTCTTTAAATCAATGGTATTATGATTATATATAGCAAGGAAGGTTAGTGAGAGGGGTTGCCACCTTAGCTAGCACAGGCAAAAATACTTAAAGCCCTCCACAGTTTACTGAAAACAATATAGATGTTAATAATTTAATGATCCTTTACTTCATATCAGCCACTAACATGATTTAAGTACAAGACCATCTGCTAGTGACCAGCGTGAAGCAAGTAAAATCAGTGTGTGGAACAAAGGACCAGGGGATCATTTGTCAGCCTAAGGGTATGGAGCTCCTGTTATCAATTTTAATAAGTACAGCAAAGTGTTCCCTCCCTCCCCAGGAGTTTCACCATTTAAAAAAATATAGTAACATAAAGAGCTATTTGCTTTCTACTTGGCTGTAGGGCAGAAATTTAACGTTATGAGAAATCCTTGTTGGGGTTCAATCAAATCTGGCTGCCATGTTCCTTCACAACAAGCAAATGCTGGCTGGGGGGAAACCAAAGCTTTGGTGACTTGTTTGTGGTTGTACCGGGGGGATCTTAGGCCTGGGAGATGCCCCCCCAGAGAGGCTGGGCAGACAGGGCTGTGGGAAGGGTGGGTTTCCCTGGCTCCAGTGTATCTCCCATCCTTAGGCTCCCCATGTCCCTGGCAATGGCAGGCAGTGCTCCTGGTCCTCAGGAAGGACCAGGGACACAGCTCGGCAGAGGGAATGCCATTAGAGACCAGCAGGAGCACTAAATTCACCTGAACCTCAAAACTAAAACTAAGAATTAATCCAGGCTGATAATTTTCTGGCCACAGACTCCACAGCTCCACTTGGGCACCCCTTCTTCTTCCCAAGAAGACTTTATAGGAACTTCCCAATACCTCAAAGGGGCCTACAAGAAAGCTGGGGTAGGGTTAGGGTTTTTTACATGGGAGTCTAGTGAGAGGACAAGGGGCAACGGTGTGAAGCTTAAAGAGGGGAGATTCAGGGTGAACATTAGGAAAAAGTTGCTGTGAGGGTGGTGAGACCCCGGCCCGGGCTGCCCAGGGAAGCTGTGGCTGCCCCATCCCTGGCAGTGTTGAAGGGCAGGTTGGATGGGGCTTGGAGCAGCCTGGGCTGGTGGGAGGTGTCCCTGCCCATGCAGGGGGTTGGAGCCAGATGATTTTTAAGGTCCCTTCCAACCCAAACCATTCCATGATGCTAAGAACTGCTCCACCTTCAGGTCGGTATCAGGGATCCTTCATTTTGAGGACAACCCCTGGACGTCCCCTGGTCTCCCTGTCCCAGCAGCCGCTCTCTGGGCACCCGCACCCTGAGGGGACTCCAGGGCATCCCAAAGCAAGGAAGCACAGAGGGATGAGGGAGCTGGCAGAGCAGATGGGCAGGGCCTACCTGGGGCTGCAGCAGCTGCCCATCCTTCAGCCAGCGGTAGGAGGGCTTGGGCCGCCCGCTGGCCCGGCACTCCCAGGACACGCGCTCCTCGATGGCCGCGTGGGCATCGCTGATGGTCTGGATCCAGCTGGGCTGAGCTGCAACCGAGAGGGAACACGTCAAGCCTCACGTCTGCAACCCACAGGCTGCTCCCTGGCTGCCAGCAAGTGGCCGCCTCTGTATCGGAACACTCAGCAGTTGGATGCAATAATGTCCTTCATAGCTAAAGGCATTTTTTCCTGAGTCCGTTTCTGCTTTCTGAAGGGGGCATGTGCAAGGTCAGAACCTGTTTTCATTGTACTCTTAATGAAAGCACTTAGTGAGAAAGAGTAGCTTCAGAAATCCCGACCGTCCTACAGAACCAAAGCAACAGCTCATGTGCTGCCCCCAGTGGAATAAAGAGCATGGTTAGACCCCTGCTCCTTCAAATAGACACCTTTTCTTCTTCAGGATCTGTATGAATTTGGCTTCGAGGCTCTAAAACTTAGCACCCAACTTGCAATTTCCCTGCTCTGGCAGGAGGGTTGGACTAGATGATCTTTCGAGGTCCCTTCCAGCCCCTAAGATTCTATGAATTTAGAATTACCTCTGCATTGAAGCAGAGTAACTTAGGCCTGCATGGTTATAGGCAACACTTGAGGTCCAAATTGTCAGTCTTTCCATAGATTAGGGCTGTATCTGCAAGTACAGGAAGATATTCTATGTGCATGGAAAATTTTTGGACTCAATAGTTGCCTTAAGGACGTTGAACAAACCTAGAAAGTCCAGAAGCAGGTATCAAACTGTAGTAGAATTAGGTGGAAAATGCCACTGGCAGTTTTCAGACACTTATGAGATATATTTTCAGTTGTGTTTCACATATTTTTATCAGATTTTTTTGATTGTTGATTATTTAAAGTACAGTTTAAGTTCAACCAGACTCCACATACAAATCAAATTCTGCTAAAAATGCCACGTGGTTTTGGAGATGAACCTTTAACTTCTGCATGTCACCTTCACAAACCCCAGCAGCCTAGAAACAACCACAATCCTTTTCACAAGTCCTGTCAAAAAAAACCCAACAAACCAACAACCAAAAAAAAAAGAGTGACTTCAGGTTTTTAATGATCCTTTGCCCTATTCTGACATAAGAAAATCTGAGAGACTTAGCCAGAAGATATTACCAGCAGAGGTCTCCAAGAACCTGCTGGTTCTTTTTCCCATGTAATCAGATTTTTTTTTTAAAAAAAGGTTACTCAAAGACAGGTAACAACTTGATACACCTCCTGTGGATAGGGAAATCTCTGAAACCAAAAAATAGCATCTCCAGATGTTAAGTTCAACAAACAGTTGGCATGATTATACTTAAAATCTTGGTATGTCTACCAAAATGTGATGCTGGATATGCCCAGGCAAAGCTGAGCTGTGTGCTCAGGCCCACACCTATGGCCCCACAACCCTCTCCTCTCCCTGTGTCTACCAACAACAAAGCACAGAAGGAAAGAAAGCAGAAGAATTTTGCACAGCATTTTAACTCCAAAGGATTGCAAAAAAGCAGAGAGGCAAACTGAACATCCTGATAATGCAGAACCAAAGCAAGCAACTGAAAAGGAGAGGCAAGTGGTGTTTACTTCTCTGACTGCTCCTCCTGCCCCTGTAATATTTTAAGCTTGTTTATTGTCTGTACCTAAAGAGATATGAAAGGGAAAGCATTTAAATGTAGGGAGATGAAAGGGAATTCTGTCATCTGGAGTAAGAGCTTGAATAATTCCATTGAACTGAGACACCCTGTGTGACTGCAACGGGTTCAGTGGCTCAAGGACATTTACAAATTACTCATGAATTTACATATTTACTATGCTAACAGCATCCCACTCAGGATTTTGAAGGGAGTCTTATCATACCATTAAAGGAGCTCTATAAAACCACACAGATCCATTTGCCTTTTCTTCCAGGACTGAGAGTAGGGCTGATTTCCAACATGAAAACAAAAATAATAATAATCAGATAAAACAACTGAAAGCAACCTGTAAAGGAAGGAAACCCCTGAAAGGTTAAGATGGGTATCTCTAACAGATGAGTGTAATTATGTAGAAAGAAAGAAAACTCTTCCCAGGACCAAAGAAAATTCAGTGCTTATCCTTATTTCAGGCAGTATTTCTGCTGTACTTTGCTGTCACACATCTGAAGTCCTGCCCTAAGGAATGGTACTGAGGTGTAAGCCTGTGGTGCTGGGAGCTGCCACCCTGGCCAGTCATCCCACCTGGGAGCCACAGCCTTGCACCACACACCACCCTTCACCCTCTCCCCTGACTGTAACCAGCTAGCCCTTCCATCCTAAAGTAATTTACCATGCAGACAAGTACAGAAGGAGCACAATAGGTCAAAAATAAATCTCATTGAAAGCTGGAGTCCTTTGTTTCACAGGAGCTTCATTCTCTGCTGCTCTTTGGGAGACTTTTCTAATTAGGTCAAACTCTCAACAGTTCATTTCAGAGAAGAGCAGGCAGGCTCTTGACTTCATCTTGAGTAATACACAAGGGCTGGTTCATGTAGCAAATACGTTTCAGCCACCAAATGGGAGTCACCAGAATATAATGAAATTTGACAGCCTCCCATTGGGGATCATATCAGGATGTGGTGACATGGCACAAGATTTCAAGCACAATAATTAAAACAATTCAAATAAGGGTAAGAAACCAGCTCCATGCTACAACATATACAGCAACATTCTTTGAGATAATGACAAGGTTTAATTTGTGACTGGTAGCAGTACAGTAGAAAAAGTCCTTTGGAACGTTTCAGTGGTGCTAAGTAAAGAGGAAGACATTCATATGATGGGTTTGGAAATTTTTGGTCCTATTAAGAGCATTTAGATGTTACTGGAGCTGGTTGGAAACATCTTGGAGGAAAAATCTGGTACTGAAGAAAAAAAGCCTACATGGAAGCTGATTAAGAATTCATCTGAGTTGCAAGAAAGATTTATGTGCTAAATCTATGAAGTGGAAGAAAAAGCTTAAAAACATAAGCATGACTTACATAAGGATAGTTTTAAAGAAAAATATCCCCCTCCTAGGTAATGAGATCTGAGTGAAATTCATACTCAGGGGGACAGAAGACCAATGATGGCAGCAGTTAGACAAAAACCTGTTTACCTCTCTTCACTTTCCAGCCTTCACCAACACCAAGTGGGGCATTTTAAACCAGGGGATTAGAAAGGTATGCCCAAACATACCCTTGCTTCTCCAACACAAAAAAAATCCAGAATGGGTCTGTCCTTCTTTGTAATAAACTGAAAGACAAAAGTAGGCACTGGAAAGCTGGAGCAGAAATGATGTCCTAAAAGGCATTTAAATATGAAATGACACAGCAGGTGATGATGCATTACATCAGAAATGAGTAATAAACCCAAAGAATTATGGGAGCAACTTGAGAAAGAAACCAGAAATAAATCTGTAGGACTTTGCAGTTGTCTGTGAGTTCCAAACAAGCAAGAAGGCTGAAGAAAATGAGGTACTAATACATACACAGAATCCAATTCTCGGTCAGTGTATATTGATTTCAGTGTTCCTAAGCCAATTTATAGCAGCTGATGACCTAGTGCAGGCTGTGTAATTCATCAGTAATGGCAGATGAAAGGCTGAATGACTTGTCCATTACTATACCTATTCTAAGGAGATTGAGACTGAGCCCAGGATCAGAAGAGTCTAAAGACCAGAAAGCCAAGGATAAGAAGAAAAACAGATGGGAAAAATTCATGAGTAATTAAAAATAAAGCAAGCAGCCAGTGTGTAAGGTTTGTGCAGACAAGCACACACATCATCCTGGTCCAAATGGGGATGGAGCTTCTGTAAACAAACCCCATATGTCCCTACTTTGTTATCCTTCCCAGAGATCACAGGAACATGAAACCAGACATTAAGTTATCACTTTTTCTCTTCCTTTCCTCCTCTTAATCCCTTCCCCCTGACCTCTACTGTCAATTAAGGACTATTTGAAATCTATACAGCTCTCAAAGCTGTGCAAATCCTCTACACAAGTCATTTGCTTGAATGCTGCACCTAAATGATCTCCATTTGTCTGCACCTTTGGAAAGTTTACCAGATCCTGCCACTTGGGATGGATGTCTCCTTTCTGCCTCTCTAGAAGACTGACCATAATGAAGCAGCCTGAGAGTCCTGCTTGGAGTAAAATATTAAATATCAGAGGAAAAGAAAGAGAGGAAGATTTGAAGGAGTTAACCTAGCTGATAAAAACTACTTAAAGTGTCCTTACCTCTTGTTTTCCTCCTGCTCCATAAGCTGTTCTGCACCACTGTGTGACTTTCTCCTCAGCAACACCAGGCACTGGTGTGACAGGCATGTTCACAAAGACCAGTCCTCAGGGATTTAGTTATTTTTTGTCCCTGATGCTCTAGACTGCAGTGACCCAGGGGAGTAAGGAAGATGTGGGGTGCTCTGTGAGTAGCCTTCACACTTCATTTCTCATACCTGTTTATATTTTTGCTGCTCCTGCTGGTGAGCTGTTTTTCCAAGGCAAAATTATAATAATTTGAGCACTTTTTCTGAATCCCCTAAAAATTGATTTCTTTAAATGCAGGTTTCCAGCGATCCCTTGGCAAAAGAAAAGAGGAGGGGAACCAGGCCTGTTCTCTACACAGAGACTTGTTCTGGACGCAAGACTTCCCTCAGGCAGCAAATTATTCAAAACTCAAGAGTAACAAATATCCTCCTGCACTAAAGTCTGAGAAAATGCATATTCCACTGGCAGGATTCCAGACACCCTCCCTCAGAGCAGTGATTTTCCCCAGCCAAGACTGGCTGCTGCAGGGATTGCTCCCAAGGCCAACTGCCCCTTTGTGCAAGGATGGATTTGGCTGCTGCCAAGTGGTTAAGCAAGAGTTAAATTGTCTTCTGAAACAAGACAAGAGCTGAGA
This sequence comes from Chaetura pelagica, assembly GCF_000747805.2. Taxonomy (NCBI): domain Eukaryota; kingdom Metazoa; phylum Chordata; class Aves; order Apodiformes; family Apodidae; genus Chaetura; species Chaetura pelagica. The sequence continues at coordinate 627,147 of NW_009954216.1, read as the reverse complement.
ATTTTAAATAAGATAAACATGGAAAGGCTTCAAGGTGAGAAATCAATTGATAATTTATCTGCATAACAAGTAGGAAACTGTTTTCTAGTGAGGCATGTACCTTATAATTAGCAATAATACAGATATATATTATTGGTGGGAACTGTCTTGTATTTTTATCAGTCCAGTATCTAATTTCATTTTAAGTGGCTTTGAATTTTCAGCAAATTATTTGATCTGGGGCCTAAATGGAGTAGAGACATGCAACTCCCTGATTTTCACTTATGCAAATTTCCTCTTTAGACCTCTAACCATAATGAAGAGCATAATATGATTTAGGCTTGAGGTTGTTTCACAGAGCAGCATGAAGAAGCTTTTGCACAAATACAACACAGGTCCACTGATGAAAGGGGGACTCTCTTCACTGCAAAATTAAGAAGCCACATAAATTCCTGGTGGGACTTTGATTTGAGAAGTACTTAATCTGAAAAGCAGTCCAGCCAATTAAATGGTTGCTGCTGAATATCTTACAAACTGCTGTAAAGAGCTGTAATTAGTTACAAATAAGTCTGCCTCTCCACTAATGTGGATGCTGCTGTGCTGACACTTTTAGAAACCATTTTAACTGCCTCCTCACCTTATTATTCCAATGCTTGACTGTTCTCACTGTGAAAAATTTTCCTTTTGTGTCCAATTGGAATCTCCAAGTCCAGGAGAACAATATGTTGGTGGGGTGGTATGGAGACTTCTAATGATGGGCAGCAGGGAGAACGTGGCCAAGGGAGCTCTGTGGAGCTGTGGAGGGGGAAAGGTGCTGAGCAAAGGGATGAGCAGCCACACCAACACCTTGTGACTTCATGGTCCTTCTGCATCTGCCCATTGCCTCTTTGGGTTGTGACTGTCTGACAAAGGAAGATCTCACTGAAATGGCCTCTGAACTTACCATGAATGAAACAACGTCCACAACTAAAATTCATAATCATCTCCTCAGTGCTGGTTTTATGACCAAAAAAGGCAATTTCTTTCAAAATTAGCTAGCTAAGGTAACCTGTTTACTGCTTTTCTGCCAAAAAAAATATAAATAAATAAAAGGAATTGTTGGTGTTGCTTAGGATATAAATTTTAGCCTCGTGGAGTGTTATCAAATTTAAAATTTATGAGCAGTCGGATTAAAACAGAACCAGGTCAATGGGAGTGCTTGGGAAATGCTGCAGGTCCAGACCATGGCTGGTGGACCCTTGTCACTGGGTTGAGTGGCAAAGCTGGTGCTGGCAGCAGGGGCAGGGCTGTGGCTGTGCCCTGGACCCCAGCAGCCTCAGGGATCATCCTGGCCTGGCTGACAAAGGCACAGGGTCAGGAAACCAGCATGACAGGCATTTATGGCTGCTAAACATGGGTGGAAAAGCAGAGGCTTTGCTGGGTAATTTGTCAGAGCTCAGGAGCTAATTTGGGGCAGACAGAGTTTGGTTGGGAATGGCAGACAGAACAAGGGACTTTCGGCAGGAAAGCAAGTGATGTGTCATTCAGAGTTATGATAGCCAAGGAAACAGGTATAAGTTCACAGTAATTGCATTAACATTAACATGTTTTCTGACGTGTAGGTCTATCTATCAAGTAGGACATACAGCCCTCACAACAAATGCTTTTGGAGAGCAATAAACACCGTCTGCTGCAAGGGCTCGAAGCACAGAAAACAGAGGAAGAACAGATCTTGCAAGTTTAATTAACCTTTCCTGCTGCAACAAGGATGTCAAACAATCTCACTGTCACTGATATGCTAACAGAGGGAAAAATAAACATTGATAGAAGAATGAAATACAGCAAAAGTCAACCTTCCCTGACAACTTCCAGGAGCACTGACAATGGAGGCAACACTGGGTTATCTACAGCAAACAGGCAAATTTGAATTTAATTTTCTTTTTTCTTTTATTTTATACTATGCAGAGAGGCAGATAACTGGGTTTAAAGGAGCCCCACTGTTACTGCCAGATTGTGATCTCCAGAGCAGGTGTGTGACAGAACAGGTCACTGCTTGGAGGTGGCACATCTGACCACCCATATCTCACCCTCCTCAGCCTTCCCTTCTCTGGGGGCCTGCCCTGACCCAAGAGCTACCTGAAAACCTCTGCCAATATTACACTTGTATTTCAATACCAACACAGCACTTCCCAGCTTTAAAAAGAAAATTGATTAGAAAAATTATTTTCAATTTAAATTATTTTTATAAAATGTTTACAGTGTATGACTTCCCCTAAAAAAATGCTGCTGCTGTGTGAAACTCCAGAGCCCAGCTGACAGGAAGCAAGTGTTTTTTTTAAAGATCTGTTTTCAGTACTAAGTGGCTGTCAAACACAAGCTATCCTTGAAAACTGAATCCTTACAAACCAGTAACTTGTCATCCTCAAGTCAACAAGGGTGGTATTTTAGTTCATTATCCTTCAAACCAGTAACCAGCAGAGCTCACACCTCTGCACAGGGAACTCCTCTGCTCACATGAAGAAAAGCAGATGTAAAGATAGTTCCCAGCATCACAGAAAGAGAGGAGGACACTCCTCTTCCCATAAAATCTTTAGCTTCTTTGCTGAAACATCATCTGAGGTGTGAAAATCAGCACCAGCCACGGTGGCAGCTTTCGTGTAGGATCTGCAGTCCTCCAGGAATGGCATCCAGGCTGGTAAATTCATTATGGTAATTCAATTGTAACTTAATCTGTGCTGTGGTGGGAGTGCACCAAAGGCTCCGTTCACTGCTCTGCAAGGCAGGCAGGTTTGGATGTGGGCTGAGCAAGACTCAAGAAATGAGTCTTTTCATTTACTGTCCACATGGGAAAAACCAGCAGAAACATGCATTGTTTGATGAACAGAAAAAGAAATTTTAAAATCTTGTAATAAAGAACCCCCCAATCCAACAGTTCAAATCAACCCCAGATTCCTTCCTTAACATGAAAGAGTTCACTTTGTTCTTGCTGTTTCACTCCTTTTTAAGGTCTTCTCATTTTTTATTTTACTCAATTTGAAAGGGAGAAGTGTTCATTTAAAATGGAAGCCCCCAAAGTTCTGATTTTTAAATGAAATGTCTTTTAGAAATCCTTCAAAATTTAAAACATGCCTATATACAACTTTTTTTTTCTTAAATCCCATTAGTCACCAAATTCAATCCAGTTTTGCCAGAAGGGTTAGTTCCCAAACTCTTTTTCTGCATCAAATTTACTACAAATCAGAAACATCCTTTTCATCTCTGGAGTTCAACCCAGTCTCCCCTCATGACAGAAGCTGGGCCCTCAGGAGCATTTGGGGAAGAAAACACTCTATTTTTCTCCATGTGTTTGATCAAGAACATCACTCTGTTATGCTCCTGAAGATGCCAACAGACAGCACCAAACCAAAGACTGTTATGATGCTGAGGGGATTTCTGCATGACTGTGTGGGGTGTGTAACCTGCAGCTTTCACTCCTCCAAAAAACATCAAAACCAGAAACCAAGCACCAACTCAACAGCACCTTTGTCCCTCTTAACCCCTCTCTGTGACTCTCACCTCTGTGCAGGTAAATTCCCAGTAACTCAGAACAGGGGAATCTCTCCCCCTGCCAGCTTGGTTCATCTCCTAGAAGCATTTCATTTCCTTTGCAAGACAGGGGTGTTGCAGCAGGA
>NW_009954216.1:622686-623352 GCF_000747805.2 Chaetura pelagica | reverse complement strand
AATTTGGGGGTGGGCAGACCCTTGTATCAGGATTAGAGGTACTAAAACACCTACTCAGCACAGAAGGCCTATGAAGTTGAAGGTTTGTATCTTACTGTGTCTGGATCAATGGTTCTGATTCCAGTGTGGAAGCAGGGGTAGAAACTCTCTGAGTGAGGAGGTCTCTGCTGGCTCCAAGGGGCTTAAATCCCAACTTTCCAGGCTGTGCAACCAGTGACCCCTCTTTAAAGCAGACCTTAATTGTTTATAACTGAATAACATTGATTAACACGAGCTTTGGCAACACACAGACAGTAAGTCCCAAGTTGCCACCACCAGGATGCTCCACCAGAATCCCTGCTCTACCCTCACGGCCACAAGAAGGCACAGAGGCTGTTTGCAAACATTCTCTGCATGTTGCCATGCCAATGTCCTTCCAAGGATGGGCTTTTGTTCCAGCTGCTCTGACTCGCAATTAACATGCACCATTCAGACAGGTTTTATGTCAAATTATACCCTTTTTGAGATGTGCCCTTTGTAAAAAGAAATGCAATTTCAGAAATATCCCCCCAAATTACTTTCTCACATAACATTTACTGCATATGGCACTTGAGACAAGGAACCTCTCTGAAAGTCTGCTTACCATAGAATGTCAGTTGTCCTCGGGCCACGTTTTTCCCTCTCACG
>NW_009954216.1:578668-622648 GCF_000747805.2 Chaetura pelagica | reverse complement strand
AAATTTGGGATTTCAAGAAGTCCACTTGATCTGTGTCTCTTGGCTTTTCTGGGGATCTGTTTCCCATCTGCTCTCCTCCAGCTGATCGTAGGAACTGGGCTAAATAAGTAAATAAAGCAAAGTAAGGCTCACAGAAAAAGCAATAGGTCTCATCCTGAAAAGTTCTTGTTTGATCAGCTTAGCACTACTTCAGGTTTGAGGATGATGAAGACATGGTCAGTCTGAAGAATCTGGCACAGGATCTGGACCAGGTAATGTGTATATATATATGTATACCGAGGTTGTATGGCTCACACAGTCTTAAAAACAGAAGACTATATAATGGAAATGCTGTTTTGACAAAGCTGGATTTGGGGCTGTGCTGTGACAGCAGATCCATTTCCCTACCAATCCCACAATTTGATTTTGGAAGGGTTGCCAGTGTTTACTCTGGAAACAATGGATGCGTTTGAAGTGTCGCATGAGACCTCAAAACAGGAGAAGCACAAACACATCTTTAGAAGTCAAGTTACACCTTCTCTCTTCCTCGGGAGTTTATGCTTTTGGTGATCAAAGGCAATGCTCCCCAAGTCCTTTGCTACAAGTAACTCCTGCTGAGGAAGGTGAAGGATTAGCAAGTCTTACAGACTCTACAATACAGCTCTACGAATGTGAGGAGCTGGAGGAGTCATCATCATGGATCAAAACTTACTTCCCCAAGGCAAAGCACTCCAGTTTCACCGTTGTTCCTTTTGCAGATGGAACTGTTTCTGGGAACTGCACTTCTATTTTTGGCTCATACTCTCCCATCACCCCTGTGAACATAAAATAGGTGCTTAAAGCTTGGTTGAATTTTTGCACTAAATTCGCAAGCGGTCCCGTGCTAACACAGAGCTGCTCTATACATCATTACTTGCCCAATTAATCCATTCATTTTAAACATGGCCTGTTTCTAACAGCCGTGTAGTGTGGGCTCTTTTCCCATTTATTGCCAGAGGAAAAATCTGAACCAGTGCTCCACACCATCTGCCAAAGATTAAAATTCCTTCATGGCTCTGTTACTTTTTGCTTTTGAATATTCAGGATTTTTGCAGGTAACTTGTGAAATAAGGAAAGCAATAAGAAGGGAGGTTCACCACCTTCTGGAAAATGAAATGTGGAACAACTAGGCATTAGAAAAAGTTTTAAAAGCACTGGAGCTAATCAAGGCTTCTATTACCTTCAAGGATTTAGATGCACAGAGATCATATACTCTTTGGCTAATTTCTTTATTTTTACTCTCCCAGTAACTCACGCATCGTGGCAGCCTCTTTATGAAATTGTGTTTAAAAATTTGTGCACATAAAAAGGCCATTATATTGATGATAAATGGCTACATTCCTAGTCACTGTGCTGTCTTAAAACCAGCACCTATCACTTCACCAATAGTGACTACCAGCAGTTGAAGCCCCGGCTGCTGCCTGGAGAGTGGCCAAGCACGGGGCAGGCGGGAGCGCCCGGGCTGCCTGCTGGGAGCTGTGCTGGAGCAGAGCAAGGCCACCAGCAGGCACAAACACAGCAAGGACACAGCACCACAAATCCAGAGATGAGGCAGCACGTGTCCTCAGAGGTATCCAGGTAAGCCAGGGCTGCTCATGGTGGCCTGTGACTGCAGTGCTGCTTTCTGCCCCCTTGCTTTGCAAAGAGGATCCGAGAAAAGCCTTTTCTCTTTATTTTTGACACAGAGTTTTTAAAGCTGAAAGTGCTCAGTTTGAGGCTTACAGCAAGTCTACCTTTACTTCTGACCTTTGTATCACCTGTTCTGGTGCAACAGCAGGTTACATCATTTTGCTCCCAACCCATTAATTGCAGATAAGCAATTGTTGCTACATTATACAAAGAATAGCTGCTCCACAGCTCCAGGCATCCAAATGAAATGCATTTATTACCAACAGGAACACTCCATAGTTATGTCATGGGCCAGCACACACAGCAGGAAACCCTTGAGACTGTATCAACACTCCAGCATTTACACATTGCACAAACATGAAAGAAGGGGCACACCACTCCTCGGCCTTCTGCACACTCACAATGCAGCCCTGAAGGGCTGGAGGTGCCAGTTACAGTTAACATCATGGTCAAATCCTCTCTGTTCACCCTATCATGACTTGCCAGATCTTTGCAATCTTGCTTACATTTCTCCAGACTCTGTGCTAAAGTTTGCTGGGCAAGATTCAGCCAAGGCAAGAACAGCTACTGCCCAGTGGTGGCCAAAGGCAAGGCTGGCTGGGAACATCTGGGAGCAGCAGCACCCTTTTGCTGATACCAGAACTTCTTGAGATCTTTACCCTGAAGAGAATTTCCTTGTTCTGCAATGAAGACTGTAAATTTGGCAGGGGAAGAGCTTTTGAGAACATGCTTCTCATAAAAGCCTGTCCAGATTCAGACAGCTGCCTCACCTTGGAAAGGTGCTGGCTTTTCAGATGCTGGCTTTCAGGCTGGAGAGTTACCCAAAAGACTCACCCTGAAGAGCTCCTTGGTGCCTGTCCCACCTCAGTCCAGGCAGTGGGGATGCAGTCCTCCCCAAAACCACTCCACAAGCTCTGTCAGCAGTCAGCTGGAGGGTGAGAGATGTCACAGTGGCCAAATAACAGGGGAGAAAGAAAGGGAGCTGGCCCAAGAAGCTGCCTGCCCTGGGACAGTCCAGCTACAAACCAGTCCTCAACAGCCCAAATCCATGAGGACAGTTCCTTCTACTGTGCCTCCTCCCCTGCTGAAGAAGGAATTTGATCCCCTTAGGCAAAACAGGCTGTAAAGTATCGTGTGACACTAACAGGCTATTTGGGAAATTAAGGAGAATGTGTTATTAATAAGTTATTCACCTGACAGAGCAGGAGACAGGAATGAACGGGAGGAAAAATGGCTTTTTTTGCCTTCTCTTCACTCATCCACTTATTGTTCCTGTTTCTTTACCTCAGCCTGGGACTGAAGAGCTCTAATCCCAGGGGTGGCAAAGCACTGGGCTGGGACAGGATAGGGCCCCAGGACATATATGGAGGTAAGCTGTGAGTCCTGCCATCTCCACTTTATAGGAGAAACATCAGTGCAGTTGTGGTATCTCCATGCCAAATCCAAGACCATTTCCAAGCAGTCTGTCCTTATTTGCCCTGGTGTTCCTGGGTGATGTAACGTCTGACTTAGCTGTGCAGGTGGAAGGGATGGGCAAGAAAATAAAAGACTAAGCCAGACACTGGGTTTGTAGCTTGGAGAACGTTCCCAGTGTCGTGGCACATCAGATGCTCTGTGTCTTTGCATTTCAGAGGCTTTTGTATTTCCCCTCCAATTTCAAGGCTTTAAAATATGCTTTTAGATGCAAGTGCCAGGAATTCAGAGGCAAGCTAATTTGTCTGAGGAGATGATATGCATTTCCTGACAACACCTGTGAAATGCTAAAGTTTAATTGGCCCATACAGCTGCTGCTGATGGCAATTTTAGTCCAGGACTGTTTCAGTTCTTTCCCACTATTACTGTTATAATTCTGATATTAAAAATCTGGAATACGTTTTAAAGAAAAGAAGTACTGCAAGAGTGACAGCTCTCCCCACCTGGGTGCTCCTAACAGGCTTTGGCTGGGGTCTGGGACCCCAGAGTGTCCCAAAGGTGCTGTGGGGATGGCACCCCCAGGTAACCATGGCACTTCTGGGGGTGAAGGGGGCAGAGACATGGCTGTGATGGGGATGGGGCAGCCAGATGATCAACATGGGTTTATTCAAAGAAGAAGACAGTGTTGTGTGTTATTCCCTTTCCTCCTCTCTTCCTGCCCAGAGCCCTCAGCAAACTTCCAGGCTTTTCTGGCCTTCAAATGTAAATCCTCGTTCTTCTGAGCTGCAGCACATTCCTACAATCCTAATGGACACTTTACTTCAGGCTTTAGGATCATCCTCATTCTTCTGTGCCATTTACATTTAGCTGTTTATTCTATTCCCCAACATAAAACCAGCTCAGAGAGCCCTTTCTCCATAACACGAGGTACCAGCTGGTAGTGTCAGGACTAACACCCACCCTTGCAGAACCCAGGCTGAAACCAAACCTTGGGAAATCTAGAAAACTATATAGACTTGCACTTACACAATGTGAAAGGGAGAGCAAATGTAAATATTCCTCTTTATCTTTCATATAATAGGTGCTTTACCCTGGGCTCTGAGGGATGGATTTACTGCCACTGTTCTAGCAATGCAGCCTGCCCTGGAATGGAGAGCAGATCCAGCACAGCCCTGGAAGAGCCTTCACCCCTCCCAGCCTAACCAGGGAGCTTTCCCACTTCCTAACACCCTGTCCACAGGAATCATGTCAATGTGAGGGGGAGCTCAGGCAGGAGACTGGCAGCAATGAGCCCTTATTTTACAGACAGGGAATTTTGGTCAAATACCACTAGGTGACAATGGATCCTCTTCTGGAAGAGGTTTCTAATAATGCCTTTCTATTTCTGGAACAAATGTCCTATCTGTTATCCTTTAAACAGATAATTTTTAATTAATTTTAATTGCAAACGAACACACACATTTATTTTTCTTATCTACTCAAAACTGGTGACAATACAAATCAATTGCCTGGATAAATTTAGAAATCCTCTTTTGGTTTCTTCTCACTTTTTTGTATTATTCCACAGACTGCTAAAAATAGCACTAATTCTGCTGGGAAATACAGCCTGAGCTAACAGTTACCGAAACAACAAAGTGCTTTTGTTCACTTCTGGGCTGCATCAAATGAGCAAAACTAGTACATCCCAACTCTAAAATCTATTTAACTTCCTGTCTTTGGCCAAGTGTCACTGGGTTTTTGTTTTAGAATTATTGCCTGATACTGAGAGTTGTTCCAGCAGTGGGAAGAGCAACCTTGGCCACAACATCATAAACCCCACCAGTGTCCCTGACTTGGAACCACTGCTAAAGCAGAGGTGTCCAGCCTCACTGCATGTCTGGGAAGGGGAAAATCTCCCCCTGTACTTTGATATGACTGTTTGGGGCCACTCCTGAACTTCTGGGTGACAGCCAGGCAAAGACAACAAAACCAACTCTCAACTCCAGCCCCCACTCCCCCCTTTCCCAGTCTTACCATCGTTCCTGAGGATGAGTGGGGTGGGGGGACCCAGGACCCTGCTGTTGGTGACCGTGTTGGTCACCACACACGTGTAGTTGCCCACGTCTGAAGCTTCCACCTTGGCAATGTACAAGTTCCCAGTCTCCTGGGAAACGAAGCGGCGGTTGTCCTGGTGTACGAAGGTCGGGTACTCGTTGAAGATCCACGCATAGGTGAGCTCTGGAAGCACAAGGTACCACCAGAGTTAGTGACAGGACACAGGGGCACAGTCTGGTGCTGGGCTCCATCCCAAGTCAGAGCTGGAGCCCTGGAAAAGGTTTTGTCCCCTTGGTAAGGGAAATTGGATATATCCCAGCCCCTGAAACAAGGAAAAAAGCTAACATTTTGCAACTTCTCATCTTTGTTGTGACACACACATACATATAGTTCCAGCTGTGCTCCTTTTGAGCCTGCACTTAGATCTAATATTCTTGTTGCTCCTTCAAGTTCTTCCAATCCAGAATAGAAGGCATTTTACAAGGACCACACCTTCTTGCCATGAACATTTCAGCCTGACTCGTGACTTAAAAGACAGGTCCGGAGGAGGATCTGCCAAGCTGAGTTACCACACACTGTATGTTTTATTCCCTTGGAATTTCTGAATCAGCAAAAAAACAAACACTGAATTAAGCAGCTGTAATCCTCTAACTAATTAGTTAGTGCTCTGTGTTTTATGGGGCATCTTTGGAAGTTACTTGAGCAATAAAAAAACATAAGCGAGAGAGATGCTGCAAGTGGTTGCAGAATTTGTGAGGTTAATGCAATATAACCCCATTATATTTGCCTAAGACTAATGCCCAAACACCCTGAAAATGCTTGAAGAATTCAAGTGAATACAAGATCACTGCAGTTTTGTAAGGGAGCACTAATTATACTAAAAAGTGTATTCTTAGCTTAATACTCTAATGAGTCATAACTGTAATTGACCTCAACTGCCATTAGGTACTTTGGAAAAATCTATTCTGCCCTCATGTCCCACTGTTTACATTTATAAGAAGCTGAATGCAGATTGTTGGTCTTTATTTATTTATTTTTAACAGGATTATAAAATGCCTGCCAAGACTTTTAGGAAGAGATGGTAATTATGTTTATGTGGGAATATCTAATCATCATATTTACACATGTGCATCTAATTATAAGCAACCTCATGCTGATGTCAAGAGGATGCTCAGAGCAAACAAGGTACAGCTTCTCAGCTGGCTTATTATTTTCAGCAAGTAGTTAAGTTTGGTTTTTTTTTAAATGTACTCTGGGTGAACAATTATCTTGTTCCTCCAGAAGCATCCAGCAATAGGCCAATCAACATCACTGCCCTGGAACACACAGAGGCATTTAAATTTGAGTGAATCCTCCCACAGCAGGTTTCCACCAAAGCCCCCTGAGCTCTGCAATACCACATCAGTTTGCACTGGCAGTGGAATGGTGAGAGGGCCAGAGGTTCCTCAGAAAAACACCAAACTGGGAGGGTCTCTCTGGATCAACAATCCCTGTCCCACCCCAGCCTTCCCCAGGAGGTTCCTCAGTTCCATTTATAAATAGACCCCAGAAGCAGCAAGGTTCTTGGCTCCTGCTTCTCTCTTGTAAGTTGGTTTTACTTCAATTGCTAAGAACCCTCTAATTTCCAGGTTAAATATTTTCATCCTAGTCTATAGCTCTGTGCTTCTGGGCTAATGATGCCTTCAGCTTAAAGAGTTCTTGCCTCGGCACTGCTGAGAGCCATCAAGGGCCCTTCTGCCTTCATTTTCAAGACAGGCTTTCCAACCTTCTAATGGTTGTCACAGCTTTTCTAGCCTCTGCCTCAGTTAAGACCCTGGAATATTTGAGTCCTGGGAGCTGAGTGGCAGGCTGGGAACCCTGGGTAAGCAGGGCACAGGTGGGCAGATGGCAAAGATAAAGCTGTGTGATAGTAAAGGGGCCTGAGACAAGAGATCCCCAAATGGGGATGCTCTGGGATTCCTAGATGCAGAGGAACCCCCCACAGGGACGACTGAAAGAGACTTGTTTCTGGACTGCAAACCAGCAAAACCTCCCCAACAGCCATCTGCAGACTCCATTAATTTAGCTACAATAAAACACTGCCCAGACAAATACAACTGCTTGAATTACACAGAACTAGGTATTAGGAGCAGTCCATTCTTGCTATGTAGTATTTAAAACAACTGGGTAATTGTTGCTCTCTCTCAAATAACACAGGACTAAGGGAACCCAGAGCTCAGGGAGCAAGGCAGGCTGGAGCATCTAGAAGTGTGTTTGCTTGTGTAGCAACATGTAAATAAATACTATCTCAAACTCACTTTGATTTCTTTACAGATCCTAGTGCAATATTTATGGCTTTTCAAACTTGAAGAATTTCTTTTGATAAGGTTTCACATGCTAATTGCTCTGGCAGTGACAGACAGTTCACATCTCACAGGCAATTTGTAACGACTGTGTAAACAGGCACGTGAAGTGCAGCCTGAGATGGCTCCTGGTGACTGGGATTCCAACACCTACTGGAGCTGCAGACACGGAGCCTTTCAGCACAAAGAAGGAGCAGCAACGGGCAATTTGTGGTTCTCTAATTACACATTAGACTCCACATCCTTGCAGAATTTATTACAAACTTCTCCTTTCTAATTCAGGGCCCTTTTCATGTAATGTTGCCTAATTTACAACGCTTTTAATTTCCTCTTTAAAGCACATTCAAGTAGGTCTCTCAAACACAGAATATGCAAAGATTCATGACCCATACTTGCTGGTTTTAAGGACAAGCAGAAACTCTGCTCAATGTCACCCCACTGCCAGCCATGGAGCACCTGCCTGGTTATCCACTACTTAGACACTACCCTTTTCCTTAGTGTCCTCATGGCCTAGATTTCCATGATAGATCAGAATGAAGATTTTTGGGTGGCAAATCTTCATTTCTGTGATGGTTATCAGGAAGGACAGGAGGATGGAGAAGTCACTTGGACATTTTTGGAACAGAGGGTCTATCACCCTGGATTAAGCTATCACCAGATAGAAGACACTCAACCATCCATCTTTTCTTGCACTACCAACTACATGAAGAGTATTTTTTCACAAATCCATACTGACGTGTTCTTGAAATACCCACACCATCACCATGGACACATGCTAGAAGAAGGAAAGTGGATTTCTTTTTGCCAAAAGAATTCAAGCTTCTGCCCATTAGGTAACAAGTTGCCACGTAATTGCTCTCCTGGTCCAGAGAAAAGACAACAGAGACAGGAAAGAGTTTCCTAAATTAGCCAATACCACTCACTTACTGCAAACGAGCCCATGGATAATTTGGACTTGTGAAGAGCAGTGGAGGCAAAGGTGGGGAGCACACAGGAGTGTCAGCAGAAGCTTGGTTTGACTTTGGTGGAAGTGATAGGCACAAACACGCAGAGCTGCCAATTGCTCCCAGATGAGACCGTGGCAGGAAACCCCACTGCCCACCAGCAGAACATCAACTGCTTCTCCGTGCTCCCTCCACTGCCACTGCAACAGAGGCTTTCAGGAGAAGCTCAGTCACAAAGAGGTAACTTAGCCTCATCCTCAGAGTATACTCACCACTCATATTTATGTCCCTGGGTGAGTGATTGGCAGGAGAACACGACAGGCAGGACGTGGCAGGCAGGCTGCACACCTCAAACATCCAGCTAAGCAACATCAGACAGCAATGGGCTTGATTCAAAGCTTCACCCACAGCCTTTTGACTCCAGCTGCTATTTGCAAAGCCCCTTCACTTAAGTGTGCATGGCAACAATACCAAAAAAGCAGCCAGGTGCCTTTTTTTCACTCTTTTATCCCTTTCAGAGACCATCTCCCACCAGTTGCTCCCACACAAGCTACAGTGAACCCTGATGCTTGGACCACCTCTGGGTTTCAGAGCCAAGTGTACCAACACAAACCCTGGACCCCACCAAAATATCAATGAATATTTACAAATAGAACCCAAGGCCTTTTGCCACTATTGCACAGCTAAATACCACAATTTAACAGAATTCAGAGCACCCAGCAGTCATCAGCAATGCTAGCAATTAAAAAGGGAATAAATTATTCAAGCACTTGAATATAGATCTTGGATATTTAAGACACACCTTTACATTTTATTACCAGAGTGCAGACAAGCTTTTTTTCCTCCAAAAAACCAAAATGTTTGGTTTTTTGGAGCTGCTGCCAGCAGGGAAACTTGCATCACTTTGTCTTGCTGCAGTTTTTGCCTGGGTTTTCTTTGCTGAGCAAAGCACATGGCCCTCCAGGGTCTGCTCTTCCTGATCACATTCACATCTCCTCCTTTTTCTAAAGCATTCGATGCTAAAGTCTATTAAAGTGTGAGCCTCTCCTGTGCTGCCCCCAGAATACCCTCTGCTCAAGAGAAGAAACAAAGCTAGAGGCACTGTAAATCTTACATTTTCTCTAAATGACAGCACGTGGTGAAAAAAATGTTACTGAAAACTGCACAGAAATTCTACCATGGGTAATTATTATAATTAGACCATATGGTTTGTCAAAATTATGCTCTCTGGTCTTCTGCCTTCTGACACACACACAGTTTTGCCTTTGTTTTTTAGTACAAGAAGCTCTTATTTGGATTATATTTTTAATTTTAAAGTCTCTTCCATAAAGTCAGGGCTGCCATTTAAAAAGGTCTCTGTGGGTATTATGGGAAAAGCCATTAAAACATCAAGATGATGGTAACCATAAAGCTGAATAGAAGAATGGGATTTTTAAATTAGTATTAGCCAATAACTGAGGATAGCTTATCATTTTAAATAAAAACAGCATGGTACAACACACTTATTTTTATAGGCATTACTGAAAGTCACAGACATTAATTCACTCTTCAGTGATGCCCATACTTTATGTATTATCACCTACTATGTCACTCAAGCTGGATGGGCAGGAACTGTTTTTCAGTGTGAAACAAAAGATTTTCAGCATTTCCTGAAAATCTTGATGCACAAAAAACCAGGTTTCATTACACATGACAAGAAACCAATATGAAACTAGGAAATAATGAAGTCATGGGAAGTTTTCCTTGGAGAGAAGCTGTTTATTCCCTTCAGCCCTCAGCTATGGCACTGCAACCAGAGGGAGAGGGAAACCTGATTGTGCTTTTGAGTGGGTAACATCTCTGTCAATAGCATTGTTTGTATAAACTTCATAAAAGACTGATTTTTGGTGAATCATTTGTAGATTGGATTTTTGCTCTGATTGCATTCCTTGCTGTTCACATTCCTCTTAAGTGGCCCTAACAGGCTGTTTGGATGGTTAGGGTAAATTTATGTCATGATAAAGTGTAACTGATTATCTGAGGAGTGTCCTGTGAATTCATTGTGAATTCTCACCTTGCTGCTGCTTGCAGGAGATGTTCATAATTTCAAATTTCACTGTGATTTGATTAAGCAATCACCATCCATAGCCCCATGAATAACGTGACAGGAGCTGGGAAGGAGGCTCCATGCACCTCAACACCCTGAGAGTCTACTGGGGAAGAGGAAAGAGGAATATCAGGGAAAGACAAATCCCTGGCACAATGTACCATGTACGTGGCCCTTCCCAAACCCCTGAGGTTCCTCTTCACCCACACCAGTTGTCTGCTGGCAATTGGACTGGGATTGCTGGAATTTCTGACCATTTTTCTCTTGCCATTTTATTTTAATAGTAAAGCTACACCTTTTTTTTTTTGGTGGGTCTTCAGGTAATTTCATTGACCTGCTAGCAATCTGGGTCAAATTTTAATCTTCCTAACTAACTGCCAAATAATTTAAAGGAATCAACCTAGATACAAACAACACTTGTTAATTCTCCCCTTGACTCTGCTCTGCCCTCTCCATCACACAGGGCCAATCCAGCTACATCACACCACAACTTCTGTGCCTCAAATGCAAGTTTTAATGAAAAGAATAATGAATAATGAAATAAGTTTAATCTAAAGTTAATAATATGTTCTTGGATGAACCCTGATTGGTGCTAAACCTGACAATGCAGTTATTCAGCAGTCAGCCTGTCAGCCTTCTGCCCATAAAGAAATGTGCTGTCCCTGTGAGGTGGGACAGAAAAAAAAGAATGTACCCTTCATCTTTGCTAATCCTAGTGAGTTGGTTTACAGAGTTTAACTTGGAATAGCATGGAAGTGCCATTAGTCACTGTTGTCAGTGGCAATATGGGGATGATGAGAATCCTCATGAAGCCATGAAGTCATGGAAGGCAGTGAACAGACTTTTGAGAGGTCATCTTTCCAACCTGAGGCATGATTGTGATGACATCTCTGAGGTTCTTCAACTTTTTTCTCACAAACCTCCAACAGTGACAGAGAACAACCTCTGAGAAGGTCGAACAGGGTGGAGCAGCAGGACTGCCCTGTTCCACTGACATCTTCCAACTGTGTCCCAACAGAAGCTGCAAGTGGCTCCTTTCTTCTTGGGTGAGGGATGATTATTCTTGTCTATGTGACTATGCCCATGTGCTTGTCAGTGCTAGTTTATGTGACAGAAAATCTGGAGACATGTCTACCTCCACGGACAGAAACACAAGCAACACACGCCACTTCCAACGCTACCTGTCGCACTCTGCTGCTCTGAATGTTCTCATGAGCAATGCAAACGTACAGACTGATGGCATGTGGAAGAGTGTAAGAATGAGGAAAATGTACAAATCAGCCAAGGAATCTCTCACAGGACTGTGAGAGGCTTGCAGGGCTGTGGTTCCTTCCCAGCCCCGTGACTCCACACTCAGTACGTAGACCTTCACGTATGGGTAATTAAAAAGGTGAGAGGTCTTCGTTACCTGAAGCCTAATCAATAATCAGCTGTATCTGCTCCATCTCCATTTTTCTGTATCTCTAAAACAGTTAAACATTTGATGGCTGCACACAATTGACCTGGCTTATCTCTCCCCAGCAGCTCCCACCCCAGTCGATGCCTGGCTCGGCTGCCGTCTCACCGGGAACGTTCCTGACTGCTGCTCTGTGCTGAGGGGGGGGGTGTGACTAATTTCTAACCTGAAGTTCCCTCAGGGAGAAAAATCAACAGCAGCCTTTATCTATGACTGAATGGAAAATAATAGGAGATGGAGAGTGCCAGGCTGTTGTATTTGCTACAGCTAAATAAATACACAAACCTGTTCCAAACCCCTCTGATGGGCAGCAGACACCTCCCCCACCCCCCAGCTCACCCACTGATCAGGCTTGGAAGAAACTACACCTTTTTTTTTTTTTAAATCTGACAAACTTCATAAAATGTCATAAAGAAATGTACAGTTCAGACTGGTCTTGCCTGAAAAAGAAAAGCCACAAACCAAACCAATCTGTATTTATCAAAAAGGTTTATGACATCTTTGGGGAACCAGGTTTGGTGTCTACGGAACCTGGTGGACCTTGCCCAGGATGAGATTCAATGGCACTCAGTTTCATGCCCCTCTGGTTTAAACTTAAAGACCCAGTTGCTTTTGGACCAGGCTCTGTCAGGAGGGTCAGTCAAAGCACCTCTGTGGCAGATGCTGTCACAGTAGCAAATGGAAAGGAGAGAGATTGGCCAGAAAAAGGATAAAGAGGGGCTGCACTGAAGCTGCTAATTACTTATGGGCAAACATCAAATGAGAACAAACACACTGCAAGCTGGGCACATGCATAAGTGATGCTTACAGTGGATTTTAATTCTGCACTGTGTTTTTGCTGTGTGAGGTTCAATCTGATTTCTGTTCTGTTTTTGCACTGTGTTTTTGCTGTGTGAGGTTCAATCACTGCTTCTGTTTTCCAGACTTGTTCTACATAAAGTGCTACATGGATCACCTCAAGGAATGACTCACTGATTTAATCCCTCAGTTTGTTTTCTGCTTAGAGTCAGAGAGAGTTAACCTAATTTTTTTTAGTTTTCTTTTTTCCTGTGCACTTGCTTCAGTAAAGCTAAAGGTCCCTGGGCTTGTTTTAAAACATATTTCAATGTGACCTAGTTAATCCTTTAATACCAGCTTTCACTACCTTTGATCAGCCTCTTACTGTAGCTATAAGAGATTAGATCAAACCTTTAAAAAAAAAAATTATAATAAAAAAAGGCAAGTTGGTTGTGAAGAATTTTCTTACTGCAGTGAATTAATACTATAATCAACTCCAAGGCTAAACCACCTGGCCAAGCCCTGCAGGGTGACAGATCCTTTAGGAGAGATCTCAGCTACAGGTGCTGTGGCACTTCCCTCTAGTACATAGGAAAAAACATTCTGTTCACATATTTGATGGAAAACCAGTGTTCTGATCTCTACCAGCTGAAAGCCAGCATCATGGGTGCACATCTAGACATAAGTATTGGGTCACAGAAAATGCCCAAAGCAATACCTCCCTTTATTTCCCAACAAGGAATTACCACCTCCTCAGGAAGGAGTGCTCCTGTGGCCACAACCATCGACTGCCACCAGCAGCATGAGCCTCTCCATGGGGCCTGGAAATTGATTGCACAACTGCAGACACAGAAAACTGTGCTTGTGTCAACAACACCCCTTCTGCTATGACCATGTCAAGATGGGTAAATCAGTCTCCCCGCTGGCTTCTGAGAGCTCTGTCTGCAAAGGGCAGCTGAAGCTGGGCTAGGAGGGTGAGCAGAGCCTGGGAGCAAGACTCAGATCTCTAATTTATGGTATAAAAGAGATCACAAGATGTTACAACTTTGGATAAATGCCTATCGACTGACTGCTGTCAGATGACAGATCTCATCTTTGGCCAGCCCTGGCCAGCTCTTCCCCCTTTCAATATCATTTCAATCTTCATTTAGTGGTGACTGCAACTGAACAGGGGAATAAGCCACATGACTAGCTTGCAGATGTTTTCTTTTTAAGTGTGTCACAAGCTGTCACTGATAAATAAAAAATCCATTAATGTCATGTTCCTTAATATTTTGGTATTTTCAAGGTCTTTACTGGGGAGTTGAGCCTCCCAACCATCCCCCTCACTGCCCGTGGCAGCCCAGTTGGGGCACAAACAGGTAGTGAAGGTGGTTGGGAGGAAGCCTGCAGCTGTGCTGACACTGAAGGTGACAAGTGACATATGCCAGTTCAAAATCTGGGTCTGAATACCTGTGCCAAAGTCTGCGCTTGGATGCAGCCCTGCTTTGTAACTCCTGCTCACACAACCCACCCCTGCTGAAATGAGTCAGATCAAGCAGACACACTCAGGTGCCTACATTAAGTGTAAAACTAAAATGAGTTTGGCACTTGTGCTGTTGGAAATATTTATGAATTCCTCAATTAAAACCACACTGCATGTTCTGTGCTGTCAGAAATACCAGGCCAAAGCATTCCCATATTATGCTTTATCCTTCTCCCTTATCCTCAAATATGTTGATATACTTGTGCATGCACTGAATCAGCAGTTCCAGAGAAAGGATTATGTCAGATTAATTTTAATCTAATCCATTTCTGTCTGCTGAGCAGCTTTTTAGTTCTTGCTTTTAATAAATTAAACAGTGACTGTGGCATAGTATAAAAAAATAAATGATGGGAGATGCACTTTAAGTGAAAGTTACAACTCTCAATCACTTCTTATTTAAATGAGAGTTCCATAGGTCTGATTTTAAGCTTAATGAAACCATTTTTTGCTGAGCTGTGATAATCTTCAACATGTGGAACAAGATGCAGAAGAACTGCACTCTCCTGCAGCAAGGGAGGGAGCCTCAGGTCTGACTCACCCATCTGCTCTGCAGAGAGGTCACTGGAGTGAGTTTGGGGCTGTCAAGGAGGAACATCTCCAGGCTGCTCAAACGTGGCTGCAGCTCCTGGGATCCTCACTCTGGGTGGGAACCTCTCCTGGGAACTATGCTGCAAGGGACCAGGAACTGGCAGGCTTGGGGAAGATATTTTCTGGTGCTTGGCCTGAGATAAGTCACTTGGAGGCTTTTGGAGCTCAACAGCTTATGTTCTGGAAGGCACTTTTTATATGTTGACACTTCTTTGGCCATGAGACTTTGAGTACTGTATGGGGATGTGTGAGTGGCAGTCACTACCAAGAGGGGGAACTCAGAAGAGATTCAGGTAGTTTTGATGCTGCACTGCTTGCTCTCCTCCCCTGCATCTCCCACACACCTCCAATATGCATCCTGTTTCCTCCTCCAAAAAGCAGTGCCTAGAAAAATCCTGCCTGACCTTCATATTTTGCTGTTCCAGGTAAGATCTGTGAGCTGCTGAGCCCCCAGCTCGTGGGGAACAGCATTTTCCTTCTTGCTTGGAAATCAAGCCTCCCCCTCCACCATTCCCCACATCCTGCAAGGAGAACCACCCATCCACAACATGCTTTAACTCCTGCTCAGCAAACCAGAGGGTCTGCAACACCTCCTGGTAACCATGTCTGCCAACACAACCTCACTGCCATCGCCACACTCAAACCTGTGCAAAGCACCACTGACTAGTGCTAATCCAGAATATTTCTCTGCCTCTTCCTTTGTCTTTCCCAGCCCCAAGAGACAGCTTCCCTACTCATATTTCTGCTCTGACCTATGGGGTGACCCATGAAAGGCTGCTCAATGACCTTGCAGCATTTTTGACAAATAGTTGAACCAACTTGCAACCAGCTTAGCAGATTTTTTGCTTGGTTTCCTAGAGAAATGGAACTTTTACAACCACGTTGCCCACCCATCTGTGAGATACTCCTCTTTAAATCAGCTTCTCACTAATTGCAACCAAATCTGATCAAGCAGCAAAGGCTTACATTATAATAGGAGAGAAAGAGGGGAAACTATTAATGCTCCTGTAAGGAGAAGGCAGGGGTAGCTCAGCACCTTGGCAAGAAGCAACTGCCCAGTCCTGAGCATGTGGGTTGTGCAAGAAGCACATTTTTAAAAAACACTGGGCACAGAGCTTCCACATTGAAAGAAACTGCAGCAAAATGATGGCCAAATATCAAGGCTACTGTAGTGAAGAGGAGTGGGGATAAAAAATGTTCCAGGCCACCTGCTGTGTAACAAATAAAGAAGCAGCATTCTCCACCTAATAAATACAGAAAAGTAATGGAACTTGTAGGATATGGAATGTGCCATAAGAAAAAAAAACCTGATGCTGAGAAATGGATTTAACCCTTGGGGGAAGATGTGCTTCAAGGCTCTTGCCCAAAGCCATTCTGAACCCCTCATCCAGCAGAAACACCAGCTGCATTTCCACTGCCACATCAGCCTTGCCGAGCAGGTACCCAGGCTGATGCTGCCTGGGAAGAAGGAAATAATTCCCTGCTTTTAGGTAGACAGCAGGTGGAAATGTCCTTAGCCTCTGGCTATGCACTATGTCTACAGTAATTTCTTCCCTTCCCATTATTTCTTTCAAAGTTGACCCATTTCCAAAGTTTTAACAGAAACTTTGCTTGATGTTGACTGTAAGGGCACCAAAGGAGAGTGTAACAAATATTTGGTCCTATTGTCACAAGGGCTGTAGACATTTATTAATAATGCATTAATTCCTCATAAGTGACAAACGAAAAGGCACTGTGACAGTTTGCAAATGAGGGAGAAACAACTTTAGGTTTGGCACTACAGGGTGGGGAGTAAAAGCCACAAATACTTGACAGCAACTGAAGAAGACCCTATACTACTGCACTCCCTGCCCAGCAGTGCTGCTCGGGGCTTGAAAGCCCCACATGTTGATCCTCTGATGCCATGAAAATACCTGCTAACTGCCTCTTTCCTTTTGCACTGCTCTGCTTAGTTTTCCCAGCTTTTCTCCCCTTTCTCCTGGTAGGATGCTGCGGGGGCTGTATCAGCACCAGAGAAGACAAGACATGATTTGTGCCACCCCTCAAACCATCCATCATGGAACAGAGGCCATCAGCCGCAATTACAGCCAAAGCATTTGCACCGTTTCCAGCCCACGAAGTGTCCATCATTGCTTTAAAAAAGATATAAATAAATAAAAGGAGAGAAAAACTGACCAGACGAATAAGCACGTACTAATCATTTCTCTGCAGAGCACAGAAGTGGTTTTAGCACCACTGTAATCAGCAAAGTGCTTTCTGAAAACATGTCTGGTGTCCACACTTCGCTACCTACTGTACAGCATGAAAAGCTGAGATTGAGATGAAATCAGAATTGCCATCTCTTCTGTCAAATGCTAAAATTTAGTTAGTTCTACTTGATCAAGCTGTGCAACAGAACTAAAAGTTCTAGCTACTGGGGGAAAAAAAAGGCAGGAGAGAAGGAGAAAACCTGAACACATCCATTATGTGAAAAGATGTGAGAATAATTCTCTGTCAACATTTCAGCTCCCAGACACAGACTGCAGAGCTGTGCTTCCAACAGGAGTAATGGCATCAGATGGGAAAGAGAGATTTGAACAATTGAGCTTCAATGAATCCCCTCCCCTTTGGGAAGATGGACTTGTACAAGTGCATTGAGAACATGGGCACTGCAGAGAGACAGAAAACTTACTTTCCTTTAACTCTTGCCTTTGCTCAAAGAGCTGTGGTTCCCAGATGCTTGGGATGGTGGCCTGACTCTGCAGCAAGGAGCTGAGGGACAAAGTGTCTGGGGAACTGAGGTTCAGGACTAGAAATCATGTGGGGAAGGTACAGTTTCTGGGTCACCAGGAACGTCATTAGTGGCCCTAAGCAAGTGGGCAGGAGGAGAAGACACGTCCTGCAGAAACATCAGCAGGTTCCCACTTGCATATCTATGCACTTTGCTATCTAAACCACAACACTTCAATAATCCAGTAATTGAGAGAACATTTTCACCAGTTCTCTGTGCACATTCAGCATTTCTCACAGGACTTGGAAATCTCCATCTCTAACTCTAGAGGGTTTTCTCATCAGGGCAGGAAGGCAAATGTCATGAGAACATTGTGTATATAGAACTTGCTAAAGAAAAACCCAGAGAAAATCGGAGGGAGTAAAAGAAATTCTAAGAGAAGTTAATTTATCTTCCCAAAGAAGGGAGGGGGAGGGAGTTACAGACTTGATTGTTCTGCATGTCTATGGGTGTGCTACCAACCCATCAGGTGACACGTGGGCACCTTTCTAGGACTTTTTTTTCATCACTAGACACACAGTGAAATGCCAGGGATATTGAAAAGGTATTTGAAAACTGTAGTTGTTAAAATATTAACTCACCCTGCCCTCACTATCAAATAAATCCAGTAGAAGTGGCAGCTAAATTACTCAGTTCCCATAAACTTAATTTAAAAGAACTGTTTGGCACAAAGGAATATTTTGGTTTTAAAGTTTGGAGATCAAGTTAAAAAAACAGTGACCTCCAAATACTTCCCAGGCATATTCCCCATGGAACACAACTTATATTCAGGGCCCTGAGAAAAAACAACCAAGTGTTTGCATAATTTTTTTGGAAGAGATTTTTGGTTTGTTCTGGGGTTTTTGTTGTTTTGGTTTTTTTACTAACTTTATCTCTCAAAACACATCTTGCCAAATCTGATGAACAATACTGAAAAGCCACAGCCAAGGAAAGCTAACCTGCTTGCCCTGCAAAGCTCCTCTCAAAAGGAAAACACTTTACCCAACAGCCTCAATTAAACACTCTATTTTAATTTTTGAAATGCTTCATGGTTTCTTAACGCATCTAAAGGCAAAAAAAGCCTTAAAACTACAATGGAATGAAAGACCTTGGTCAAACCAAAGGTTGTTTTGGTATTTTTTTGGCTAGCAACACCCCCTGCCACCATGGGTGGAGGTCCCTGAAGAGCGACAGCAGAGCGTATTGATTTAGCAGGGCTTTGAAAATGTAAAGCAAAATCCAAATGACAGAGCTCAACCTAAGACACGCTGAGGTCCCTTAACTAGACTCACAAAAAAACCCCAATGAAAATAATTTAATGTTCCTCCCCTTTCCAAACCAGCTACTAGGGCTCAGTGACTGGGCACTGCCCAGATGGCTCTGCGGTGGCAGCTGCGATGGGGCCCCGTGTGTGGCAACAAAACCAAAGCCAAAGTTTAGCTACATTCATACTTTTAGGATCTTCTGCTGTTCTTTCTTGTCCCCTTAAATACCTACAGGTGCTGATCATGCTATCAGATGGCCCTGAATGCCATGTTTCCATGCTGATGTTTACTGCTATGTTATTTGGTCCATAGAGCTGCACTGATTTAGTGCACGTAAGTGGACAAATGGGGAAAGCAACAAAAAAAAAAAAAAAACAAACAAAAGGAAAAGAATTGAAAAGTTCTAACAGAGAAGGAGCCACAAGTGCAGCAGAACTGGCTGGGGGGGCTGAGGCACCCACTGCTCCTAGAGCAGAAAATACAACAGAAGCAAACGTTTGATTTGCATTTATTCTGGTTTCCAGTCCAGCGACTTCCTGAGCTCCAGATGAACACTCATTTTCCAAATTTCCAGCACTCAGCAAGCACTTCATCATAGGAGGCAATCACATCATTATGCTGCTTGACAAGATGTAACACCAGGATGCACTGACCTGCCAAAGCAGTGACTCCCTGCTGGAACCACACTGCAGGAAATACACTTTTCACTTTCATCTTGGCGAGCTGGGGGGGGAGGAAACCTAGATTCAGATGCTGAATCTCCAACTAGGTCTAAAACTAAACATTGGGACAATATACAGGATGCCCAAATTGCTCTGTGCAAGCTGTATGCAGCCCATTTTATGGTGCTGAAAAGAACTGTTAATCATTTGGACTCATTTCCAGGATTAATTTCTCGCAACATTTGAGCAGCAGGAAGCTTGTTATTTGGCATCATTAAGGAGAAGGGAAAGAAAAAGAGAGAGAAAGCCTCAACAACTAATGTTTGTAGGCCAATGTCATTTCACTTTTAGCCCCCAGCTCTTTAAATATCTGCATTTCCAAGTAGCAAATAGAGTGAACTACACTTGAAAGGATAAAGGTCTGGATGCAGAGTGACATTTTTTAGTAAAATCCCCTGGTTTTGAGGCCAAGATGATCAATGACACAACAGTGGACAGGAAACAATTATCTTCTAATTTACTTCTATTTTTCACTTCTGCAGTTAAGGGGGCTCTGAGCCTTGCCACTTGAGCCACCTCACAAGAGGGGAAACGCGAGCACTAAGCTCTTCTCAGACACCTGGGAAGTTTTCCCCAAGGGCAAAAACTCTTGAGCCTGAATCTCAGACCTGCAGAGGGTCAGCCCTCAACTCTGGCCTCAGGAATCAGCTATGTTGCTTTCTTTTCTTTTTTTTTTTTCTTTTTACAGTGACAGAGAACCCCCTGATCATCAGAACAATGGCTACTCTCAGACTGAAGGGTCTCACTTTAAAAACATTTCCTTAAGATGTTCTTTCCAATGCAGAACAAAAACTGAAGTAAAAATTAAGAAAAAAAAGAAGAGTTGACTTTTCCCCCCACCCCAGACAGCCCCACACTCAGCACTGGTCATTAAACCTCCCTGGGCACTTTTTGCAAGGATGATGAAGTCAGGTTTGATGTCCTAAGCCAATTCCAAACTAAGCAGTTGAATCTTCTCTGTCATGATGCCACTCCCACGTTCAACAGGATACGTAATTTTTCACTTAGAGTGGGAATGATTTTCTCTATTGCACAACAACATGACACACTTCAGGGAGGCTGTGGAGTCTCCTTCACTGGAGACATTCAAAACCTACCTGGATGCGTCCCTGAGCGATGTACTCTAGGTGGCCCTGCTCTGGCAGGGGGGTTGGACTAGATGATCTTTCGAGGTCCCTTCCAACCCCTAGGGTTCTGTGATTCTATGACACTTGCAGTGCTCCAGCCCAGCAGCAGGATCCTGTGGTACGGGCAGGAACTGATCTCCCCAGCTTTGCTTGGCAAACACTGCCTGGGGATGGAACTAAGGACGGAACACGGCGGCTTTCCGACAGGCAGCTACTTCCCAGGGGTATCTGATACTCTCCTGTGAACCTCCTCTG
The DNA here is from genome assembly GCF_000747805.2 of Chaetura pelagica. Taxonomy (NCBI): domain Eukaryota; kingdom Metazoa; phylum Chordata; class Aves; order Apodiformes; family Apodidae; genus Chaetura; species Chaetura pelagica. Next base: position 601,718 of record NW_009954216.1, on the reverse strand, counting down.
CCCAGAGCTGGAACAGGAGCTGGCTGTGGTGACTGTGCAGTGACTGCCAGAGACCAAACAGCTTCGACTGCCCTGGGAGATGTGCAGCTCTAAAGGAAACCCGATGCACACAACTGACATCCATTAACTTTGCACTTGTGACTTTGGAAACTCCTCCTCACTTCTAACCTCAGGAAAAGTAAAAGAACACCTTGCCACAGAGAACACCAATTCCTGCAGAACAAGGGTCTCACTCCAAATTAGCTGGATTTGACCTTCCACTAAATCCTTTCTATGCAAACCAGAAAGCAACCAGCAAAACTCCAGCCCAGCTTAGTTACAAAATTGCAATAGTATCAATTTAGGCTAATTGTGGATCTGGCAACAAATAAGTTCATTTTCTAGTTGGAATAGAGTAGGTCATAGCGGTCATGTGGGAAGTCATCTCTCCAAATAATTGAGGGAAATAATTACACTTCAGTTTCCTGCCTGTCTGGACACCAGAATCCCACTCACCTCCCAGTCACCCTAAGATGCTCTTCCCCACATACTGAACCCAAACTGGAAACGATGCCAGCACCTGCCTGGAATGCCCTTGTGTAAACATACATACATACACACCAGAACTTTCTCCTGAATCACATGAATAAATATACTACAATACTTCTCACCACTTCCATGAACCACCAGCAGCCACCACATCTCCATGCAAGGTGTTCATGCTGCAAAGGCTTCTGACAAAGCATCTCCGTTCCCAGTCTTCCCTCCTTTCTCCACCACGGAAACAAAGCCCTGCAGACTGCAAATGAGTTTGTGGCTGATCCACAACCCAGCTTCAGTGGTTTTTAATATGTAGCTTTGGCAGCTGCCTCATCAGATGTGGCAATGAGACCCACCTGCAGGGGTTGAGGGACAAGCTCCATCCACCCAGGCAGCACCTCATTTTGGGGAACAGTCAACACTACAGGAGCCATAAACATTAGATGCTGTGGTTACAAGTAATTTTATAGGCTTGTTATCATAGATTTAAGAACAACCTTCAAGTCATGAACATCAAAAACCTGAAAGACTCATGGTGATGTCTGAATTACCTCCAGAATGTGGTGGTGGCCCACACAGCAGCACCATGCCCTGGCCCTGCCGGACGGACACCGTGCTTCTCGTCCTGGTTTTGAAGTTCTCAAGATCTGCCAAGAGAGAAAAAAACTCCATTAAAAGGAGTCCAACATTTGGGTTTTTTTTTTCCTCGTGAACAGGACAGAGGTTCATTAGGACTTTGCTGTGTGACAGAGAAGCAAAGTGGACATCACCTTGGAAGGTGGGTTGGTGGGAGCTGGGCGGGTGGCGAGGCAGTGGGACACTGCTGTGGCAGCAACCATCACAGGCTGCAAGGCTGGCAAGGAGGTACAGGTGCTGATGTTCTCAGGGAGAAGACACATACAGAGAAAACTCCAGCAACCTCTAATGCTGCTAGTTTTATTTTATGAATTTGTGAACAGTTGCTGCCTTGAATAATCTCTACCTTCAGTTATGTTATGAGGCAGTTCTGTTCCCCTTTAGGAGACTTGTTACTGGTGCCCTTGCCACCCAGGTGTAGAAACCCTTCCCCTCCCTTAAGGAACCCTCCTGTAACAGCTGGATGTTGGCCACACTGTGCTTTAATAAAATTCCTCCTTCCACCACTCCCCAGTGCCTCTCCTTCAGAGGCCAAAATGCAACTCCTTTTCTCTCCTGGCTCACTGGGTTCAAGAAACCCCTCTCCTTCAGAGGCCAAAATGCAACTCCTTCTTGTCTCTCCTGGCTCACTGGGTTCAAGAAACTTGCTCTTAAGGGAGGAGGTGACTCTGAGCAGAGCAGTGGCACCAGGTATTGATCAGCAGCTGCTGCATGGGAGCACAACCACACCCAACTGCTTTGGGACCCTTTTGTCTGGAACAGTCCCTTGCATTGCAGTGTTGGGGTTTTTTTTTGCTTTCAGTGCAGCTGAGCCGTGGTTTGGTGATTACAAACCTGTTGTCAGTGCAATTGGGAACCAGAGAAAACACAGGTGATAAATATTTAACAGCATGAACTACTAGGAACATCATTATAAGGTTACAAGGTTGAAAAATTAAGCCTTGATTTTTATCCCCTCTTGACAATGTTTTCTGGAAGCTCTGACATGCATATGTTAAAAAAAATCATTGGCAGTTGCCATCTTTTCATTTTAGAAACCTTTTTCATGGACCTTTTCCTGCTAAATCCAAATTCAGGATAAAATCCAGGCAGAAGGGAGGCAGTGAGCAAGCAATTTGTTCCAGTGCTGGTACTCACTGTGAGATGTCTAGCACAGTTCTGCTGCACCCTTATGCTGGACCTTACATCATTCCCAGCATCTTATTATTGTATAATTTCATCTTTTCCACCTGCATTTTGATGGAGAAATATTATGGGGTCTTAAAAAGCCTGCTGCACTGCAGTGAATTATTTGGGATAACAAAACTAGTCTAAACAATGAACTTCTGCTTAAGTGGGTGCAGAATATTGCACTGAAGTTTTGTGGCACTGAATTCCCCACACAGGGAGGGAGGTAAGAGCAGTTGCTGAACAAATGCTGAAGACACTTGCTGAAACCCCTGCCACAGAAGCAGCACTTACACCTCCCCATGCCTGTTACCTTCCTCCAAGGGAAACACAGCTGGGCTAGTGCCCCTCTGCCCCTGCCTGGAGAGTAGGCAAGAAATTATTCTCTCTGCTTTTGACATTAAATATCAATGGAACAGCAAAAGAAGAAGAAAAAATCCCCATCACAGCTGCAGAATGGCTCTGAATTACAGTGTGAATGGTTCAGCTCTATGTGTCTCCCCTGATGAGAACATTAAGTTCCACTTTATTTTGCCCCAAAGGACCGAACTAACAGACAAGGATTTTTGTTCTTACTTGCCAATAAGAAAAAAACAAACCCACAAAACCACCAAAAGACTTATTAAGCCAGCAAGCTGCATTATTTCTCAGCACACTTACTGTTTTGGAAGAAGGTTTGGAATGGGACTATCATACTCCCATGCTTCCCTTGGCACCAGATCCCTTTCAATGGGAAACTGCACCTGAGCAGAACCAGGTGCCTTTGGAAACATGAGGTTTGCAGGTGTCTGGCTGCTGGACCTGCCACCATGCTCGAGGAGGTGACCCCCAGGACACTGCATGGCTATTCAGTACTACTCTTGTACAACCTACTCTTGTTATTCTCACATTTCATCTTTTTGTTTGCTTCCTGCTCCTTCTGTTATATTGTTCCACGCTTCACTCTTAATTTCTCCTGCAAACATTGTCAGTGAGATCACTGTGACTCCCAGCACAAACACTTTTGCACAAAAAAAAAACCCCAAACCCACAAGTTCTTGAAAAATGCTGAGGATGTAGATTAAAAGGAAAAAAAAAAATCAGATTTGGGGGGCTGGCAGTGAAAGCCTCATTGGGCCACTGCTCTCTCAAAGAGCAGCGAGACGTTGCTGGTTTACATGTAGATGCATCATCACGAGGAGCCAGTGACATCTCTTGGAGTAGGAAAAAACCCAGAGGTTTGAAGCTGAAGGCCTGGAAATGGAGATGAGAAATTACACTGACTGTGAGGGATGATGATCAGCTGCAGAACCAAACTATAACAGAGAGCAGTGGGTGCAGCATCCTTGTTGCCTGGAGATCAAGCCCACCTGTCTGGGGCACGTACAAACACGGTGCTTTAATCACACATAAGCAGCCTGGTTCAGTTATGGATAAACTGGTGGAAAATAGGACCAGGGTAAACAGGAAGCCACATTACAGGGCACTGCACACATCCAGCCTTCAGATGCATGAAATCCTGGGAAGGAGGAGGTCTGGAAACCTGTGTGACAGGCTGGTGGCCTGACATCCACCTGAGAGTCCCAGAGATCTATTTCCTAGGACCTGGAAACACACTATCTAAGAAATCTGAAAATAATCACATTCTAATTAATTTAGGTACCCCATGGGGTACTAAATACCTTATAAGAGAAATAAAAGACTCATTTAAGGAATTTACAGTTAAATGGTAGACACAATGCAATGAACATTGGTAAACAGAAGAGAGAGAACAAGATGAAGCAAAACAATGCCTGGAAGTGATAAATTCATTAAATTTCAGCATGCAGGCATGTCCATGACTTAATTAAAATTTTTAGGGTATGAATTGCTTCAATTACAGTGATCTATCACTGCACAGACCAAAAGAGAAAGGAGCTTTAATTGCAATAAAAAATATTCATACGTGAAACAAAGAAAACCTGACTAGAATTGAGGACTTCTATGAACAGAAACTGCTTCTTGTTGGAGCCAGGATCCCCATGTGTGCTTCTGGTGAAAATATGTCACCAACTCAGGGAACTGTGGCACCAAGCAGTACATGACCATGAAAAAAATACTGTTTCTGTTCACAGGATTAAAAAGAACAGCAGGTGCAAGAGGGAGGTAAACTAACTCATCAAAGCAGCATATACAAGAAATCCTAGCTCCCTTGCACCAATAAGTAACTTGCAGATCAAGCTTTTGTTTCAAATACTCCAGATATTTGTATGACTGCTAAGAAAAGAACACACTTGCATATTAGCTTTTGAACTATTTAACTTGAACATTCTCTACTTAGAAAGCAATTGTCAAAACTAAGAGAAACCACTGAGGAAGAAAATCTTAACGCTTTACAATTCCAGAGGTCAATGTCCTGCCAAAGCTTATTGGGAGCACACAACACTAAACCAGTGACTCCACTGATAAGAGAAAAATACTGTATAAAGCCCCAGTAACTCCAGCACCCCATGAGGTTGTGATGAGCAATGTTTTGGTGCAAAGAGGAGAATAAAACCAGGAGGTTTAACAGGAATGAAGACAGGTTATCATGATTAACACTGTTACTCAAACCTTATTTTATGAATAAGGATGCCACTTAACCTTCATCATCTCCACAGTATCAATTCTAAATCACTCACTTTATATGTTGGCATAAAGTTGTATGTACTCAACCTCTAAAAAATACAGTGATTTGTACCAGTGACACCACTGTGCTGGCAATGACATGACTTTGGGAAAGTCACTGAAGTTCTCTGTGTCAAAGATTGCCCATCTCTAAGGAGCAGAACTTAAACTGTGTGTCTCAAAAGAGACTTAATTAGCTAATATTTGCGCATAAATTTGACATCTGCTGCTGAAATGCACCAGAGTGCAATAGCTATTAGCATGTGCATACTCACACCCACCCTTCAGTAGAAACTTGAATTGCTTTTCTTGCATCACTAGATTTTTCTGTGGTCTCCCCTAAAACTCTGCCTTAACATTTGGTGACACAAATTCTGCAGGCACTGGTAAGTGATGCCAGTCTGATACAGTTGCTTATTTCTCAAAACCACCCCCAAGCCCAGAAGGTGCCAGCAGCAGCTTTCAATCCCACCAGCTTTTCAGTTTGGGTAGGGTACTGCATGGGATGACCTCCTTCCAAAACCTCAGATGTGGTTTAATAAAAGCTTAAACAATCTGAAACAATCCTAAGCCCCTTAAGACTGGGTAGTTTGTCTCAGTAAATGGCATATGGAAATTTTAATCAAAAACATATGGCTTTTCACAGTTGCAATTATCCAACCTTGGCTAGAGTAATGAAAAATTTCCCCAACTTTTCCATTAAAAAAACAACAAATCAGTCTTTATAGCAAAGGAGATTAAACCATAAGCAAAGCAAAAAGAGATGTAGCCTTTTATCCTTTATTAGGACCTACTTGGCTTTTTACTTTATTTATGAATTTTGGTAATTCTCTTTTTTTTTTTTCTAAGCAATCACTAGATAAGTCTTGGAAATCAAATTGTGCTCTTTAAAAGACATATTTCCCAGAGGACATGAAAGCCTGAGCAAGACCTGATCAGCTCACTTCCCTCTGAGCTCCCACTGGTGGGGCACTGGAACACTTGACCTCTGCTTTCTGTGTTTTTATCCCTTCTCATTTGCAGCTCCACTGATGCCTCTGCTGTTCAGAGCTCTGCCCCAGCAAAGTGGTTCCAGTGTCTGCACACAAGGCCACTCAGTTCCCATTATTGGCTGCAATATGGAAATAACTTGGCTACTGAACCCAGTGTGTCCTGGGAACTGGACTGACAGGGGAGGCTTCCCTTAGGAGGCTGCAAGTCTCAGGTCATTGGTGATTTGACAGAGATCCTCATTTTTTATGAGAGCTAAGCTCTGTTTTGCCTTTCTTTGTTTGAGGGAGAAGGGTTTCCATGGTTTGTTTTTTTAAATATTTAGCATATTTTTAGAATCCAAAATCCATTAATTATGCAGGTTCTGAAATGCAGAGAGTTATTTTTGGAACTATTCAACAAAACCAAATATATTATAGAAAATTACAGAAACAGTAAATGATTCAAACTTGATGGTGAGAGGTGTCTGCATGTCCCTCAGGAAGGCAGTTGGTGTGCCTGTAGCACACAGAAGGCAGCACTGCTGTACACACACTGCCTTGAATGGCACACTGTCAAAAGCTCACACACCTTTAGTCAACCCTTTGCCATTACATTTCAGGCTGGTGGTTTTTTTTTTCCCTAATGTTTGGAACAGCAGCTTCCATGCTATTTTTATCTGTTGTTCTTGTTTAACTGAAATGAAACTACTTCTCCTTTTACTATATTCTAACAAAACCAGACATGCATCAACCCCATCTTTATACACCAGTGAATTTTCATTTCCAAAAGAAAACATGACTAATATTCAGGCTTAGAGGAAGAAAAGCAACACATTACTGGCTTCTGTGCTGCTATATTTTACTTAAAGTCTATCTCTAAAGACTTCTGTGCAATGAATTTGATAGCACATCAGTGATATTCCTCTACTGAGTCGATGCTAATAGCAAGTAGCTACCAAAGCATAATACCTGTATCTATATGGATCTGTACTTTCAAATGGGTCATTATCCCTCCAGAGTGAGGGATTTGATGAACCTTGACAGAGGATGTATGTGCCTGAAGGAAAACCAAGGGATTGTCACTGAGAACACAGCCACAGGATAACTGCAGAGGCCTTGCTGGGGCAGGTTTGGTGCTTCACCCTTGAGGCTTAGTTGTAATTTAGATGCAAGAAACATGAATGGTTAAAAATTGATATGACTACACAAATTAAATGACCTTTGAAGCACCCATACAATAGGAAGTAATGCTACAGGTAAGGGGTAGTTACCTCTCCATACCCATGAAACCCACAATCCACTAATGTACACAGACACAGCCAAGAAATTCAAGTCTATTTTCAAGAGACTTAAAGAGATTTACAGAGCATAATGAGGTTTGCCTCCCCATACCCATTCTATAATTTTAAGATGATCCCAGCAATTTAAGATTTAGAATGATGTTTAAGGTCACATGCAGTGCTTGAATCAGTCAATGGGGTATTTTTATTATTAGAGACCACATGACTTAGCTCAAGGGTATTTCTGAAGAGGTTGGCAATGATACCTCATTAAAGAAAATAACAGCAACCAGAGGGTTTGGCCAATTGTCCTGGTTCACACTGAATAAAGAAGCTTCTACCAAGAGATAGCTTGTGTGCCCTCTTCCAAATTGTTTTAATCACATTTGCATAACTCTCCACATACAACAGGGCACTCTTTCATATCCTGGACGAAATACACAACCAGATGGAGACAGAAGTCATTTGCATCGCTGCCCATGGAATAATATGACTTCATTGGCTGTTGACTATAAACTATGCTAATTTGGCCCATAAAATAGTCTTGAAGATGAGATTCTAGTGCATCTCAATCAATTTCAGATTTTAGAGGACGCTGGTTTGAAGAAATCATAGCCTGTCTATATGAAGGCAGGCTGAAAGCACTCTAACTGATGACTAGCACCCACAAAAGCATTAAAGCTTTTTGCTCTCAAAACACTTGACAAGATTTCCCTCCTGATATTTATGGCTCTAATATCTCTAAACACTGTCTCTATAAAACCTGTGCCTGACTTTTTAAAAGCAGGGGTTTATGTTATCCCTTTCACAAATACACAAAGATTAAGTTCTTCTGTCCATGTCCTTGCTGTTGTGTCAAGACTACACAGCAAGTTGTGCAGCTGAGGATAAAACTGCCTTTGATAGAGCTTAATAGAGTTCCAGTTTAAGAGCTGGTGTTCTAATGCATAATTTTTATAGTCACTGATTTCAGAAATAGTTTATACATCTGGCAATTAAAGCTTTCTCATTTGACCTCTGGAACAGAAATTTCACTGGGGCTTCTACCTCAGTGAAAAACACAAAAAGTTTCAGAGGCAAACATTTGGCCATTTCCCTCCTTGCCTCTCCTTTGGAGAGGACTTTGGTACTGTGGAATAAACAAGATACTGCCTCTGCATCTTTACCAAGTGGCCAGGTCCAGTCTGCATGTCTAGATCTTCCCTTTCCCTGTTCCTTCCTGCACAGAAACTTACCTGTATCACAAGACACAAACATTCTCAGATGAGAATTCTTCTCTTTGCCTTTGCTGGGGGGGCATCTGCAGCTGGAGGATTTTCATGGTGGGGTTTGCTCTGAAGGCTACATGGATTTTCATGGTGGGGTTTGCTCTGAAGGCTGAAAGTAGCTACACGATGAGATGTGTAGCTGGAGGTCTGAACTCAAACCAGACATTCTGGGAGGAACTCAAACCTGCCAGGGAGAAGGGCTGGCAGCTCCTCCCAGCTGAGCCAGGAGGGAGCTCCAAACGGCCACACTCAGGTTAGAGAGATGTGTAGCTGGAGGTCTGAACTCAAACCTGAGGTTCTGGGAGGAACTCAAACCTGCCTGGGAGAAGGGCTGGCAGCTCCAAACGGCCACATTTGGGTTAGGGAAGGGGAACCCTGCTGTGTTGGTATGCAAACCAAGATCTCCTTTTTCTCCCAAGCTCTCCCCATCACTCACAGCTCTGACCTATATATCATCATGGACTCTGTCATCTCTATCTGGGTTCTCACATTGAGACTATGTTTAAATCTTGCCAAGTCTTTCTGACCACCATCTGTCAAAGACAGACTGATTGGTTTACTCACATGGCCAAAACTCCTCCTCAGGGTTTCACTTTGCATCCCAAAGACTGTGACAGCTTTTCCAATGCTGCTGGGGGAGTCACAGACCCCCACACCCTGCCAGGACCACTTTCTCCTTGCTTGGTCACACCAAGCACCAGCTGCTAGTCCCTACCAGGATGCCTCCTCCTGGCCTACTACATCCTCTGCAGCTTGCTGGGATTTGATCCTTGCTTCCAAACAGGCAGTGAGGCAGCCCCCATGCTTGTTTTGCCTTCCTTCCTGCCACACATCTCACTGGGGAACAGGAGCTCTCAGCAGCATCTGCACAGCACCCACTGTTCTCTTCCCAAACCAAATTTCTCTATGATGTTGCCACAAAAAAGAAAAAAATCCCTCTTGACTTCATGCTCCACTTCATAAAGGCTGCTTGTTTACTATCCTTCTATAGGAAATACTTCAAATGTTCATTTTGAAGCAACTCTCCTGCTTGAGACAAAATGCTGAGGACTCAGAAAAAGTTATTACTTTCATCCAGAAAATCTGGGCAGACATTTCCCCTTGGGTTGACTTGAATGGAGTTACTTCACACAGAGAATTTTTTTTTTTTAAATTTCACAAGCAAAACAATGAGTTATTCACACACTTTGTGCCAGCACAGATGATTCTGCCATGGCCAGAAAGCAGAACTTCTGCTGGTAGCTCACTCCCCAGCTGAGCACTGACATTCCAGGTGCCCCATGTGTTCCCTAGCAGAGCACACTGTGCTGCACCTTCTTCCCTTGCAAACCTACACGAATGCAAATGCAGACCCCAATTAATATAAAATAATGTGACACAAGCTCACTGAGCTAGAAATTTCAAAGAACAATTTCCTTTTACTTGATAGAAACACAAAGGAAAAAGACCCCATGGAAATTCCAGTCCTCAGAAGGTATCTGGCAGTTCAGCTTGCCTATGGAAATGTACATTATTATTCCAGACAGCACCACTTAAAAAGGAAATCTTTTTTCATTGTGTACATCTCTCATGTCTAATGAATTACCAAATGGCAGTCACGTTTGTGGCAGACAGGAAAACTAACATGGGACAACGTTTGACAAACATATTTAAAGCTCTGCTGTCCCCTGCATGCCAACACTGACTCCCTGATTTTGTTTTCCAGAAGGAAAACAGGAAAGAAGAAATAAAACAATGAAAAAGCAGCCACTAGCATGAAACTGTTCTGCATTGGGTCTTGTATCCCATCACCAGGAGAAGAAATTTTCTGACAAGAGTCCACCCCTGGCCTTTGGGTGTACTTGTCCAGGGGGTCTGCATCTGCTGCCTGGGCTCAGAACCTGGACACTTACTGTGCTGTTCAGAACACCACAGAAAACAAGAAATCCCTCTTTTTATTTCCTTCCAGATCCAGCTGGAGTTTTTCAGAGCATCCTGATATGATTTAGCACAAAGATAATTTTCTCAAGATCTTCTCATCAGAGCAGGGCTTTTTGCAAGGCAAGTTTACATCACTGGACCTTGGCACACTAGGACAAAATTGGTCCATTTAAGCACTCATTTTAAACAAACAGCTACATCTGCATTTAGTTCTTAACAATCCACCCCCCTCATATAAAAAAATAGATTTTGAATATATGTTGTTTCACATATTGAAGACAAATGTAAAGGAGAGAAACAGGGAAAAACTGTCAAGCCTGTGCTTTGCTGTTCCCTACATTTCTAAACCACAGGAGAAACCACGGTGCTAGGACCAACCTGTGATGTTAAGCTCCTTGTGGTGGGATGCCCAGAGTGATGGATGCAGCTCTCCTGCCTGGCACAGTCCTCTGACACCTCCCTTGCAATGCTCCCTGCTCTCCCAGCACTATTTCTGTGTGATGTAAATTGAAATGCACTTACTAAACAGCACTGCAGCCTTACGAGATTGCCAGCTTTGAGAGGTGTGCTGAGTATTTATAAATGCTATTGCCACTGCTTTAAGTAATCATGTATTCATCTTATTTATAACCCTTGGGTGGAAACAGAGCAGGTAGAAACCCTACCTTTCTCTTCCAAGTTAAGGGTCTTTCTATCACAGGTGAAAGTAAAGTAGGTTATATATCTATCCTCTCCTACCTACTCCCTGGTTGGTCCTATTCATCAAGAAAAAAGAAGAGCCTAGCCTAGTTTTCAACCCATGGGAGACTCGGTGGCAAAGGTGGTGAGACAGGGCTCTAGCACTGACAACTGCACTTGGCACAGCACACACTCTGAAAGTCTTCAAAGGGAAAAAAAGAGACAGCAAGAGAGATTTGGGGGAAAGCAGGCCATGTTAAGAAAGCCACTTCCTGAAGCTGTTACGAATAATTAAGCAAATTGAATTGTTTCAGGCAGATTGATGGGTGTAAGCAAAGCCCAGCTGCTGGCTGGGGTGTCTGTCTCTGAAGTGTGACTGCTCTCAGGGAGGCAGCAGGCTGGTGAAAGCACCAGGAAAAAGTGAATTAATCTGTTGGGAAAACCTGCAGATTTGAAGTCCAGGCTCTGAAAAAGGGAATGGGGTACCTGTGGAGGAATAAACTGAGTGTGGTATTTCAACGCTGGGGTGCAAACCAGCCTTGGAGCACAGGCACACAGGGGCTGCCCCATCCTACTGCAGCTCCCAGCTGGGATGCTAAAGATCCCCACCAACCCTGTGCACCTGACAGGGGCTTTTCACAAGTGCTCTCCCAGAGAACCAGAAAAAGGGAAGAGACAGGAAAACCCTTGAAAAAACAAACTTCCCAAAGACAAGGAGCACGGGTGACCCGCCGAGGGATACAGGGCCACGCACACCTCCCCCAGCCCAAACTCCAGGAAAGACCAACCCAAACCCTCCATTTCTTTAATTCCCAGCAGGTTTAAAACACCTCATCTTTTCTCCACGCTCAGACGTTAATAACCACCGTGGAAATGATTGAATTGGTGTGCCCAGTGCCTCATTCAGCAGAGCAGCACGTCGCTGCGCTGATCAACCAAGCCCATTGTCACTGAGCTTGTTTGTTTAGGGAAGGCAGGGCAGAGACTTTGGTGGCTTGTCTGAAAATGTTTTCCTTATTAATTGTTCTTGAAAGAATTACTTCATTGATCATTTAATCTCCAAAAAGAAACTGAATGCACTCCAGGGCAATAAGAGGGTGCGACAGTAAAGAATTTGAGCAGCAATTATAATTTGTTTCTTAGCAACTAATAGCAAAAATTATGGGACGTGATATAACAGGAATCATCCCAGCAATGGGAATATTGAAAAAAAGTCTTTTGCAGTTTAATGTTGGGAGTCATTTTCTTTTTCTACCATCAGAGTGAAATTATTTTGGGATGGCAGGTCAAAGCCCCAAAGTATTCTCATTACAGCAGCATTATCACTGTAGTTCCTGCTACCATTTGCAAGGCACAGTGCTGAGTCCCACCTGCTAATTCATGCGTGACAATGATTTTCACAGAAGCACTTCCATAAAACAAATTCTTCTAATAAATTCTGTGGGGGAGGAAGGGAAATTTTTTTCAGAAACAATAGCATGATTCCCTGCAGTTAGGAGTATGTTCATGGCAACAAAGAAGGAAGTCAGAGCTTCTATCAATGAATAAAGCAATAGAAAATGTACAAAGGAGGCTGCTGTGCAGTGAGGGTGGAGGGAAGTTCACCTGCAAACCCTGCCCTCCAGGCACTATTTCATCTGCAAAGACAGTAAACCAGTCCATGTTTCCACACACAAAATCAGCCATTTACCTTAACCAGCACTGTCTGCAGGATGAGGAGACCTCTTCTCTTTAATTGTCCTCTCATCTGTCAGCAGCCCAGGGCTCCCAGGGGCACACAGCCATTGTTTCCTGCTGCTCCAGCATCCCTTGAGGACATTTTCCTTCATCCCTGCCATCCCCTCTCCTGGGATCTCATTTCTGTTCTAAAAATTGGTGCCTCAACCCTGTGGACATCTCAGTATCATTTCTGCCAGCTGCATGGACCTGTTACATTACAGGTTTGAAGGAAACTCCTCCAGACAGAGTCCCTACAGGTTGGGAAGGTGCCCGTTTGAGAAGAGCATTTCTGAGCAGAGCACAGGGCTGCAACAACTTGCCAAGTGCTAAAAACCCCTGAAAAGCTGAATCCATTTCTCTAACAGCTCAGGTTTCACAGACACCACTTTTAGGCAGTTTTTATAACAACAGGGTGGGGTGGGGGGCACAGACAACGGTGTGACTGAAAACCAGCACCAACTGGAACTCAATTTTCCTCTTTGGATGCTCATTCCACAATCAACAGCATGTGACAGACATCAGTGCTGATAAGGAAGGCAACAGCCCCTGCATGGCTACTCACCCTCTCTTCAGGGGGTCAACTTTTTAAACCAGCAATCCTGCAGGTCTTTGTGTATTTTCAGGTTAAACTGCAAATCTTGCTGTGGAGTTTAGGGCCAAATTGAGTCTGGTTATCACAGCAGGGGAAGGATATTTCATCTGCCAGCACTGGGGATGGCTCCATGGGAGAAGCCAGGGGTCACCTGCTGGGAAAGCAGAGCAGAGCCTTGGCCCTGTCCTGGTGGAGGTGTGATGGAGCAGACCCAGCCTGGAGACCACTGGGATGGGTGGCAGAGGGGTGTTCAGAGTGACCCTCTGCGCTGCTCCTGGAGACAGTCACAGATGTCTGGTTTCAAAGCTTTGGCAGTAAAAAACAATCTGTGGCCTCAGCAAGGTAAAATACCTGAGCTACTTGCTAATTAGAGCTGTTATTCTATAGGAGCTCAAGGAGCAGCAGCAAAGATCCTAACTGCAAATCTGTTTGCTGGGAAGAAGCCTGTCTCACTCCTCCCACTGCCCCAGCATGGTCAGGACAGGAAAGATCTGGACACCACTTAGCAAAGAATTACAAACAGAAGGGGAAACCTTACTTAGCCTTTTTATTCCTGAACTCATTTCCATTGACATTGTTCATTTTTTAACAAATTTGACAAACTATCTCTTCTCCTCAGCCTTTGGTTGAGCAAGAGTAAATCCAACTGCAGCAGAGGAGTCACAGGTCACATGGAAAGTGGCACTTCCCATGGTCACCCACACATGGTGATAGACTGGTGGCTTCTGCAAAGACATTTCTGGTGGGAAACTACTGGGACTCAGCTGCCCAAAAAGCACAATCCCTTGGACATCTACCACACTTGACAGTCAACAGAAGGGGAGGAGGAATAGATCTGAAAGCCCAGACAGGGTACAAGCATACTCTGGACTATCAGTAGTTGCTGCTAGCAAGTAATATTAGCACTAGCAGAGGCCACCAAAATAAGTGACACTAAACCTTAATACATAATCCTCCAAACACAGACTCCTGAGAAGGGTGTGCAGAACTGCAGAACAGGCTGGTGAGCTTCTCTAAGGAAGGACATGGATGCTGCCTCACACTGGGAGCAGACAAGCTCTTGAAGCCTTTGAGATTTGATGCTGCTGGAGAGGTGAGTACAAACACAACTCAGCACCCGTGTGCACTGATGCTCCATTTCATGAATCATTTCACAGTCAGGAGAAACAATTTGGCCAGGACACCCACTAAAGCCAGGCCCTGCTCACAGGGCACTGCTTGGCACCGTGCTCTGCCCCCTGCCAAGAGCTGCTCAGCACCTTCTAGTCATGCCAGAGAGAACCAGAGCCAAGCGGGTGGAACAACTTGCCAATTCATCCCTTTCCAAGGGGTTCAGCCCAACTCTGGTGCCCCTGGAGATCAATACAAGTTTTATCTTTGACTCAAACGCAAGCAGGATTCAGGCCACAGTAAACAGCTTTAATCATATGTCTGAATGGGTGGGTACATCTCTAAACTGCAGCATCAGAGCTGTGCTTCTTTCCAGGCATAACTTCTTATTGATTTCAGTGTTATTTCTGAACAGAAACGACAGGACCTTGAATAAAATTGTCAGGCTAAGCCCAGTCCCCTAAAATAAAAAGCACATAATCTAATCTAGTTCAACTATGTTTTCATATATCATTTTGGAAAAGCCATTATTAGAATCCATACTCTCAAGTTTAAAGCTTTTTTATTTTCTGAGAGCCTGTGTTGCTCTAAGCACAGGGTTTAGGGTATCATTAATCCATATTCTGCTACTGTGGCACAGCAGATCCCTCTCCTTCTGAAAATGTGTTCAATTTAGAGCCAACTAGCTTTGTGGGGGGGAGGGGGAAGAAAGAACAGATTATAAATGTAAAGGATGTATCACAAAGCAAGTATTCAGGGAAAATATTAGCACTTTTATCTTAATGAGTTTGTAACCTAAATACATATTTCAAGGATTAAACTGCTGGCCCTCTCTGACCTCCACAGGAGGCTGAATAGCTGGATGGCAGTTTAATCTTCAGTGAAAACTCTAGAGAAGAATAACACAGCCCTTGAAGAATGAACCAACATGTATTAATGATGCCCCAGGATTTAGAATTTAACCCTTAAAGGGAGGGGAAAAAAGCTCAACCCCCCAAGGACCATTCTCAAAAGACCCCACAATAACTTTCCTCATTAATAAAGATGAGCTTACCCCAAAATCACACCACATGCTGATATTTGGCTGGAAAATAAGGGACTGCTTGGGTGAAGGGGGAAGCTATGGAGAGGTTAAGCAGTGAAGTCCTGAGTCTTCAACCAAACAACTTTCAACATCTAAATCATAACTTGTCAGAGCGGGCGTCAGTGACCAAGGTGAAGTGCTGGAGCTGGGCCAGGGGCTGCGTGCAACCCAGGGGCCAGACAAGGGTATGAATTCAAGGACAATAACTTAATAAAAGGGAAAAATCCTGAGAGAGCAACTGAGAGCAAACAGGCTTAAGAGAGCTCTCCTGTGGCTAGGAAGAAACCTCCCCTTACAGTGTTGTAGGTTATTCCACACAGGACTTACAGAAGCCAATAAAAAATGATCATGTTTGGAACATAAGCATGTAAAGACAAGTAGTTACATTAAGCAGTGCTACTGCATCCACAGGCCTTGGACATCAAGGCTGAAAACCACACATTAGTAATAGAGATGCCCATTTATACTGGCTCTTAGAAGCCAAGTTTTTGTAATAAACATAAACCTCTCTATGTGTTTCATAATTCAGCACATTTTGGTTGCAATCCCTTTGATTATTCAAGACAAAATTACTGTGTATCTTGATTAATGCTATTTTATTTTTTTTTTAATCCAAATGTTTCTAAACCAATTATGCTATTTTAGCAATCTAAAATACATTTTAGGAATAACAATACACTTATTCAATTTCTTTGTCATTAATTTAACTGGAAAAGAACAGGCTTTGTTTTTTGAATTCCATCTTCTTAACTGAGAACCAGTCAAACCAAATTTGCATTTGGTCAGCTAGAAAACTTGAAAGATTTTTGTCAGATTTGTCAAGACAGATGCATTAATCATAGAATACCAGGTTGGAAAGGACTTCAAGGATCCAGCCCTGGTCCAACTTCTCTTGGCAAAAGCATGGTCTAGACAAGATGGCCCAGCACAATGTCCAGCTGAATCCTACCAGTGTTTAGTGTTGGGACAGACAGAAATTAAAAAACATTCTGTATCCAAAGCAAAAATAAAATGTTAAAGGTTGACAAGTTTCTTGATTTTCATGCAGAATTCTCTGTGGTTGCAAACTCCTGGCTATCTAGTGCATAGCAATTTAAACTAGCTTGGAATTTGATGCATTTCCACTCAAGCAGTGAGAGGCAACTACACTTGCCAGCATCACCATCCTCCTTCCTACCCTCTTTGAAGCCTGGGACCAGCATCAAAGGAGCTGCAACCTGCTACCCAGCTTGTCCCTCAATGATTGATTTCAGTGAGCAGTAGGACTCCAGCCAAGGGTGTTGAAGAGCTTTGCTCTGAGGGATGCTTCCCAGGCTCACCTTGACAGTGAGCAGGGGCCACTGTTTGTAAGAGGGGCCCTGCTGTGCCTCCAGGGAAGCAGACCAGCACAATATTTATGGAGCGATCACCTTGACATTCTGAAATCTGGAGTGATGAGATTGGTCTTGAGGAAGCTGTTCATTACACACCCAGAGTGAAAAATGATGCATCTTCAGTGATGGAAAAATACTAGCAGGTCATAAGCAAGTGGATAATATACTGTAAACTATGTGGGGAGACAAAGGACTTGACTTTACTCCCAGTAATATTTCTCATTACAAATCACCTCTCCATATTGTGTGAGCCTGGTATTTACTGTCATTTTTACCTTTTTCTTTTTGTAGCTGGAGCACATCAACTTCTCTTACCAGTCAGTGAAAAGCATCTTTCACTAAGCTGTACTGAAAGCCCAGCTCACCATTACTGACAGCTTCATGTCTGGGAAAGGGCTGCCTTGACCTCCTGCATGTGCATGCCAGGATCTCTCAAAGGAGGTCCTGCTGGAATTACTAAGCTGCTGTGTACACCCCTCCCAGGACAACAGCACAGAGAAATCACACAGATGATGGATGAATAAGCTCATGTATCTATCTCTTCTCTGCCTTCACCTTTGCAACCACATGAGAAAAAAGATGACTCGTGGCCCTGCATTATCCTCCACCCACTATTATGGACTTTATCCTGTGCCTTGAAATGGCTTTTCACTATTTTGTACAATGCTAATTCACACCAAGACCTGGGCCTTTTGTTATCCTCAGCTGTTGACAAGAAGCTGCAACTCTGAATTCAACCTGGAATAACCAGGAAGCAGCCTGCTTCCCCTTCTACACCCAGAGCTACAAAATACCACTTGTCCCTGAAACACTCCTACCCACCTACTGAAATGCTGGACCTGTGAGAACTGTCACTGTGGATTTACTCCTTATATAGTGCAGGCTCCTTCATGTATTTTTAAGCATTAATTCTCCAAGGAAAGGAAAAATCAATGGTGAGAACCCATTTGCCAGATACTTTCCTAGATGGCCTCTTTATCAAGGAATTAGACACTTTGCCCTCCACACTACATATTTTAGCTAAACAGTCATAAACCAAAGGCTTCTATTCCACATTCCCATTTCCCCTCTAAATCCAGGTGTTTACTCCACCAACAGCTCAGAGGACACCACGCAAGGCCTTAGAAAAGGTCAGGATAGCAAGAATTGCTCTCCCAGTTCTCCTGGTGCTGCAGGAGCAGGGTCTGCGTTGCTACTTACAAGCAAACTGAAGCTTTGCTTCTCTGCTGACAATTGTTCCAAAGGGGTTTGTTGCTACACACTGGTATGTTCCAGTATCTTGGGTTTTATTGGGATTATTGATCAACAGGTTGCCTTCCACCACGCGGTAGCGGAAATCCATCCCCATGTCAATACTGCTGCCATTTAGCTTCCACCTAGAGCACAAAATGACAAAGTTACATTCTACTAATATTAATGCATACTCTTGGGTATTTGAAAACAAAATATGTAGTTAGTAAAGATTTAAAACATCTTTGTCTACCTATTAATGCCAAAAAAAAAAGAGCATGAAAATGCAGATTTCCTTCACGGTATTGAAATATCCCAGGATTTCACTTGACATACATTCCAGCCTCTGATTTGATTAATGCTTCTGTAGTTGCTAGTGCTGCTGTTCTTTGGAATTAATCATTTTGCAAGGGGAAGTCCCAGAAACAGGATCTTTAAACCACTCAAGGCCACTGAGGTTTCTTTTCCTCTCCCGACCTGCTGGCTGTTTGTTTTTAAATTTCAGAAAATTCATTTGCAGCAGAAGTTGTCACAAACTGGGGCACCCAGAAATTCCAGCACCACGCTGCCCCAGTTATCACAACTCACATCCCCACCAGCCCTGGAGGGAGCTACAGCCACACAGCAGCTCCCTGCACCAGAACCTACTGAGAAACAGTTTGAATGTTTGCATCAGTGAATCAACTGAATTTACTGCATTAAACAGCCAGCTGTGCCAGAAGGCAGCACAGTGGCTGAGGTCTGACAACTCTTAACTGGTTGCAGAGTGGGATGTACTTTGGTGAGCTGAATAAAAAAAGGCACTAAAGGAAAAAAAAAAACCCAGCAGCCTAAATGATTTACAGGAGCAGCACCATAGTAGTAGGGCATCTTTCTTCTAAGGATCCCACAACAGTAACTAAAGCCAAAAACAATTAAGAGCTTTGTCCATGTTTATGGAAAAAGATGGTTAGTTAGTCTGGGAGCCAAGACTATTTATAACCCCTTTGCAACCTTTTTGAACTCTTGTCTAAATTTTGGAATTGCTTTGCAATACGTGGTGATTTCCTGGTGCCTTTTATTATAATCAGCATTGTGGTAGAATCCAGGAGCATCACTGAGTTACACTGCACACACAGGAGAAAGGCTGCTGGGAGATGCTGCTTCTTTGGTGCTAAAGAACAGATAAACAGGCAACAAACCCAATAGTTGGTTTGGGATTTCCTTTTACTTCACAGCTCAGCTTCACTTTCTTTTCCTCTGAATCCAAGGGGAAGATCGCGCTGTTGGGCTCCTGGAGGAAAACTGGCCCATGCAGTGTGTTGTCATCTGTGTTAAACAGAGGAAAAATGTGACAGATACTTGATGGAATCTTCATGTACACAGTGTTAAAATATAAAATACTATCTTAGCAGTGAGAGGCCATGCATCATTCACCCTAGAAAAGATGTGATAATAAGAGGGGATTTTTCAGAACAGCCAGATTTTTTTCCAAAAGCCACTGAACCTCACATGGAGGCAACATTCACAAAAACATATGTGCACTAAATAGTACAAAGATTGAAACTTTACCCAAAGTTCAAACAAAGGGGAACAGGCATCATATTGTTGTGAGAGCAGAGCTCACCTGAAATCCGAATGCTTCCCTTTTAAACACTGAAATGTTTTCTCTGTAAATTAAAACCCCTCATTATTAAATATGGCTACAGAAAGTGAGGACTTCCTGCCTTTTAGCTGAATGGAAGGAACCTTCCTTGAACATTCTCTGAACATCTTCTGTTTGTGTCCTGCCCTATCACCTTCACAGCAGGCTCTGCCCTTGCATGGTCCCACCAGGCAAAGGGCAGTGGCAGGGCCAGCAGGACACTGAGCCAGACCTGAGCAGGGATGTCACCCGGGCCAGGCAGCCACACTGCTGCCAGCAGTCCCTCTGCACAGACATGCAGGAAACCTGTGGGCACGAGGGGTCAGAAGAGAAACGAGTAAAGAAAATATAAAGATGATGGGATGTACAACAAAGTAAGAAAGGGAATGGAGCAAACAGCAGACAATGCATCTTCCTGCCGGGAGGAGAGTGAGAACGAACGTGAATAGGCCTCATATTCCCCGACACTGGGAACTCAGCTGGATTTATTAGGGACAGAACAATAGCTCTGCCCTCCAGGGAGAAAATTCTGTCATCTCCACAAAAGGATTTCAGAGAGACTCTGCCAGAAAGATTATCACAGAGCAACCTCTCCCGTGCCTCCTCCCTCAGGTGCCACCACAAAAGAGAAGGCACTAAGTGCAGCCGTATCGCTTGTATTTATCTGCAGTTTTTAATTATATGTTAACAATATCTGACTGAGACTCATCTGTTATTCAAAACACGTTTTACATAATCTCTGGCTTCAAATTATACCTGTGTGCAACTCACTGTTGCTGGCAGAAACAAGACAATAACCATAAAGCATACAGGGCTAGATTATGATATCCTGACTTGTTCCTGAGATCCAGGGCTGCTTCACTCCTTAAACACTCCCATTCACTCTAAGAAAGAATTTTGCAATCTGGTCCATAAAGATTATAGCTCCGAGTACTATATTAATGGATTGGAAAACAAAAGAATTAAACTACATTTTAATTGCTCCTGGATTCTATCTGCAAAATGCAGAAGCTGGGCTGGTGCTCAGGCTCTCTGTAAGAGACTTCAAGTTCATAAGCAAGGAGCTTGATTTGTGCCAGGACAGGCAGAATCCAGCCATCTAACTGTGCTGAATCAGGCACGTGTTGGGCTGTCATCAGTCTCCCACCTCACCAAAGCACTGCCACCTGGAGTCTTACAGACAGAAAACTTCAAGTACCTGCACCACATACAGTCCTTGTTTGTTTGTTTGTTTTTTAAACTAACTTAGTGTTACTGGGTGGAAACAGGTCTCAGATGCTCAGTGTCAGCACAGGCAAATGCATCAAAACTGGAAGAAGGGCAGGTTGGATGGGGCTTGGAGCAGCCTGGGCTGGTGGGAGGTGTCCCTGCCCATGCAGGGGGTGGAACTGGATGAGCTTTAAGGTCCCTTCCAACCCAAAACATTGACTGTTCTACTATTTATTCTATTACAGTGTCATGTTTTGTGGAAGCAAATTCTTGCTGTCCAGGTAACTTTGAAATGTGAATTTGACACTATTTTAAAATTTATTTATTTTTTTAAGCTTCATCCACAGAAGCCCACTGCTGCCAAAAGAGGCTTTGTCCTGTTTTGTCCTGAGCTCAGCAGCCTTTTCCCTTGCTCTTCATATCAGGCTGCATTTATCAGGCTCTCTTTGGGGTATTTAAGCAAACAGAACAATGCAAGAGCTGCATGTATGTATATATATATATATATACATAAAAACTGCTCAGTTATTTTAGCTCACTTTGCTCTTTATGATTTTCAGCAGCTACTGTGTAACCTGTGACACTCCTTATGTGTTTGTCACTGTCCTGGGAACAGACAATAAGTAACCTTCCTGGACAAGCTCACTGTTGAGACACTCTTCCAGTGACAGATGTTATTTTTCTGAGTTACATTTCCTTTGCACCAACCCAAAATGAGTTAACCCAGACTGAACACTGAGCTGCCCTCAGCTTAAGACAAGTTGCAAACAAGATTGGTTACCAAAAAGCAATTTTTTTTTTTAATCCCTGTCAGATGAAACAAATGTACTGCTGCTCTGGCTCTGCCTCCGTGGAGAGAAGTGTGTTTCTTTCAGTAAGACACAGGATATAGGAAATTTCAGTACATTTAATGATAAAAGAAACCTTTTAAAACACAGCACAAGGTGTATGCCCACCTGCTGTTGGGCAGGATGTGATAGATAATTTAGAAGAACGTTCTGCTATCCTGGCTTCTGATGGGATATATATTTATTGTTTCTCCTAGTGAATCATAAAACATGTTATAAAATGCCAGATTAATTTAAATACATTCCAAATGAAGAGTATACTGTCTGTGTCCCTCCAGTTCCCCAAACCTGAGAGCCAACACATCCAGCAGAATGCTAAATGCTTCTGAGGAACTGAAACAAGAATGTTGGCTGAGGTTAACTCCCAGGAAGGGGTGAAACCATTCCTGTTCTCTCTGAACATTACACCCGGTGATGGGTATTGTTACCTAAAGAGAACTGCTTTAATTTTCATTGAAAGTTATGGCCAACTTGAGAGAAGGTTTAATTGAATATCCCACACTGCAGGGAAAGATAATAACTAAACTGAAGAGAGAATTCTTGGAGTATACCCAGTATAAATGATAAAAATCCTTTCCCTGTTTGCTGCTGAGGGAATTGGTTTCTGCTTTGTGTGCTGGTGTGTTTTCATACAGCTACAATTCAGTACTTCTTCAAGACAAAACAGCACCTTGGGAAGAGCAACTCTTCAGGAAACAGGGAAGTGAAGTGGATAGGACAGCTCAAGGGCACGGCTGATTAAGCTCCTCAAGGTTAGTCAGCTACATTCCATCCTCCTGAGCAGGGAAATGTTAAATTGGAGAGCTCACTCTTTACCTTTTTGCCCACCAGTCCTATTAACATCAACTGCACACACAAATGGTGCTAGTGGCCTTGACATTATGAGGGATTTTGACACCAAACAGCAGTCCTGCTACAAATAATTCTGTAGCATTCTGAATGAATAAGACCTGCTAAAGCTGCTATTCATTTGAAAGAAACAAAAAAATGTGTCTTAAAAAAGGAGATTTAAAAAGTCCTGTGTGAAGTGTTGCTAAGGGAAAGGCCTTGTAGCTCTGGAGACAGAGCCTATCTCTGCACCATGCCTGACCCACATGGTTAAGAAAGGAAAACAGTCAAGATTAACAAAGAGAACAAACCAACGACAATCAGATACTGTCACCAGGAGCAAAGCTGAAACAATGAAGAAGCTCTTTC
>NW_009954216.1:574043-578565 GCF_000747805.2 Chaetura pelagica | reverse complement strand
TTTCCCTCCTCATCCTCACCATCCCCAGTGCATAAGATGTACTTTCTGCAGTTCCAATGCAATACTGAGCTGTGAGAGCAAAACACCCTCCCAGAGATCTTGTCCAAAACGTGTCCTGCGGGTTTGCTGCTGGGGTAAGAAGCTGGGTAAGCAGGCAACCATCACCTCTCTCCTGACCCCTTGTTGCTTGTTTTGCAGCACACTAGAAGTCTCCAACAGAGAGCACGAACCAGAAGGCTCCTCCCACTTTAACCTCTCTTTTCTGACACACTTTTATTTCCCAGGTCGCTACTGTACCAAGTCCAAGTATGGTTAAAGCCAACAGCCATGCCTGACAGGTGACATCTAATAGGCAACTATCTGCTACCTGAGTTCAAGAACAGTGTCAGATATTCCTCAGAGACAACAAGACAGCCATAAAAATCCAGAGGCTCAGGAGAGAGGAAGAAATAAATCTTCACTCTCATAAATGCAGGCATGGAAGAGCTCCAGAATTTGAAATGGAGAGAGTAATGGTCTGATGGATCTATTTACAAGTGACCCAAGTATCTGGAGCAGATGGAATTAAAGGCAGGGTTAAGTACATCCAACCCTGACAGACCTCTGAGGGAAGCCCATCAGACAGGGGAGGCCAGGATCCAGCCCACCAGCTGCCTCTGGCCAGGTCCTGCCACCCCAGAGCCAAATGCCAACCCAGGGTCAGGCTCCAGCCGCGGGGCCTCTCCTTCAGTCTGACTGCACCACAGCTCTATCCTAATTTCACCTCTTTAAATGCCACACGATGAACTCCAGCAAACATCATCAAGTGAGCACTTTTCAAACAGAATCTTGCTCCCTGCTCCATATATGCAAAACCAAGGATGTTTTCCCCAGGCCTCATCTACAGGGTCTAGACAGTCGGAAGGAGACGATTCCCAGCGCAGCGTAATGAACCACTTGTCCTACAACAAAACCCTAATTTAATAGAATGTAATTTGTGTTCTCTTAGTAAGTCAACAGCCTGATTATCATCACAGATGTTCTCTTCAGGATATGATAAAAGCACATTTCTCCAATACTGCAGGAAATCACAAGTGTTTTCACCAAGCAGCTTTCTCCCTGAGTCATCACAGCTCCATCAGGAAAACAAACAGATAAACCTGCACTGCTCCATTAAGGATTATACCAGCCCATGACAGAGCTGTGAATAATTGCAAAACAACAACAGTAATAATAGTAATATAATAGTACAACAGAAAGGCATTGGAACATCTGCAGGTCCTCTGCCAAAAGCTCAGTTACAAACACAAGGACTGCCAAGAACAAGCTCAGAACTGGCCACTTGTTCATTAATTAACCAGGTTATTTGTTGATCTCCGGTGCTGAAATAGTGGAAGTTACCAAAGGGATATTTTTAAAATATACTTTAAAAAATTATAAATAAGATTCAGGCTTTTTCTGGTGTCTTATAAGCTAAGCTATAACCCTGAGGAAATAATTCAGCAGAGTTATACATCCAACCCTAGAAACCCAGGGTTATGACAGGAAATTGAAATACTGTCCTTACCTCGCACAATGCACCTCTTGTTACCATTGGGCAGTAATAACAATTAAAAAAGGAATCTTTTTCTTCATGAAGTAACAAAGACACATTCTGGTTCTGTGATGAATAATACCAAGTTTCACCAGGGATCTCCACAGCTGCTGCATAAGACATCTCAATGTGTTAAAACATATTCTGTCACTAGGAATAAGGACACTACACCTGCATTATCAAAAAATCTACTGGAAACTGTTCCTCTAGACTAAACTAGAGGATGTAGACACCTTAAATCACTCTTGTTGTGCACATGAAGCTCTTGTGGATTTGAGCTGTGACCAGATTTCCACCCTTCAGGATGCCACCAGCTTGCTACTGAATTGAGCAGAAGTCAGAATTCATGACGTGGCTCCTCAGTTACTGGATACATCTTCCTCAGTTATTTTCTTAATTCTCCCCTAAAACCATCACTGTAACAACTTGTGTTATTGTGTCATAACTTAATTGGTCACATCTGCTGATCTGATATGGTATTATAAATGTTTCAAAGGTCTGTACTAATTACCTATTACTAGTAAAATTTAAGGTGTTGATATAACTGCTGTCTTCCAAGAGCACATATTATGACTGGAAGATTTTCAGTTGAGTATGACAGGGACTGTACAGAGGATACAAAAAAAAACCCAAGAACTACTAGGTCTGTGTGCATATTCTAAACCCAGACAGCTCCTTTCTGCAAGACCAGCCTGAACTTCAAGTGGTTTTAATCTTTCATATCATAGGGGGGGTGTAACAGGCAGGCTAACAAATACTCTCCTCCCCACTCCACCAGTGGGCAGTAAAAAGTAATGAAAGTTATGAAATACTCATCTTGAAAAAACCTCTTTCCTTTAAAATGCTGGAGCCTTAGAAAAGAGGAGTCCCTGGGGCAACAACCTATAATCTCTGTATCATCTATTGCTTGAAAAACAAAGACAAGTCTGGCAATGTGTGCAGGCTCTCAGTTGATTGAGGAGCCCAACTCTGCAGAAATCATCAAGGTGACTCTCTGGTGCATTGCTTCAAGGTGAAGACTGGCTTTGTGTTTTCAGGTTCAAGCACATTAGCCACTAGCAGAAGTAAAGCTGATTCCTGCCAACTTTTTATCTGGCTATTTACAGAGAGTTTGAGGCAATGGGTTCCCTTCTCAAATATTTGTGAATAAGCAGATTGAATTACCAGAGCCTGGTGACTGATGCAGCACAGCTCCCGGGGCACAGTGAGGGATCATCAGCCTGGCTCACCTCGAGAGGAGGGCTGGTAACTTCATTTACCCTGTGTCACCAGTCAGGAAATGCACATAAGGTGGTTCAGTTTGTCAACAGGGCACCATAAATCTGCTTGTTCTGGGTCACGGGCACATAGTTTGCACTTATGGCAGTAAAACACAACCCTGTATAAAGAGGATACATCAGGGATGACTTTGACGTGCGGCTGCACAGTGCGGAGAGACGCGGCCCTGGGAGCTGCTGTGACAAGCCCTTGGGATGCCCAGAGCAGGCAGCACTGCTGAGTAATTACGGGAATATTGGGAATGCTTTCCCTGGAGAGCAGCGTTCAGCTATCATCCATCTCTTGCTGCCAACACACAGGCACAAAGCTTTTAAAACATGAGCAAAGCAGAGGGTAAAAGAGCTATTTGTTATCTCCACATACAACACACACATTTCTCCATGTCTGTCTGCTTTTGGCAAGATTTGAAGGCTTCCAGATCTCTGGGACAAGGCTGAAATAGGAGAGGTGACAAAGTTTCATCATCTCCACTTGTCAGCATTCTGCCTTCTCCCACATCAGTCACCTGAAAGTGCCAGTCAGATGCAGTCAGGGTGTGCAGCTTTTATTTAATTAGCAAGTATTTAACAGAGATGAGCGTAGGAAAGCAGAGACTGTGCAAACACAGCCTTGGGTCCACCCCACAGACAATAGTTCAATGTAACAAAATACACTGTGACTGAAAGAACAGTGAGAGAGGGAAACCTCATGCTTATAATGTTACACATATATATTTTTAGTGCAAAATTGTCAGCATTGGCTGTGCCTGCCTTGAATGCAAGCCTGATGGCATCTGGGCCTCAAACAAAATCAACTTACTTAGGAAAAGAGAATAATTTCTCTTTTAAAGTTACACAAAGAGGTAAATCAAAGTCCTCTAGCAGTCCTCACTGTCCTGTGTGCCCTTGTCCCAGGCATCCCACTGCACCATATCACAGTGCTGGGCAGGCTCCTGGCTGTGGACAGGGAAACCTCATTAGCTCTTCCCACTGCTGCTAAAGCAAGAAAGTGTTTAATCCTGTAAACAGGATCCAATGCTATAATCTCCAGGTGGTTACATTATATAAATAAATTTAAGGCATTTGAAGTCTGCTGTTGGGACACCAAGCTGGCACCTCAGCTGGTTTGTATCTCCTAACTTCATTGAAGTCAGTGGAATTGCACCAGTTCAGGGCACATTTGAGGAGCTGCCCTTCAATTTTTTTTATTTTTATTTTATTTTTAGTGTTTGTGCAGCCCTCAGCAGAGCAGGAAGAAAAGGTTTTCTCCTCCTCTCCAGTGGGCAATTCCCTGCATGGAGAAGCTGTGAGATGCAGGGAGCTGCTGTGGCTCCGCTGCCAGGGCACACACACATGCCTTCCAGCACCATGTCTTGCACAGGGACCTGCACCACTCACCCAGACCCCCCAACTCTTTTTATGGAAGTCCCCATTCAACCCCATTTATTCTGCCAGGTCATCCCTGCAGGGGAACCAAACCCTCCATGCACACATGGACACACAAACACCAGATCCCACAGGAATCGGGCACTAAAATTAATGCCTCCATATCAAACTGATGTGTGGCTTGAATAAAGTTCCTGGGGTTCAATCAGTAAAACAGCAAAAGAGCAACCAGAAGCACAATTTCTCCAATCTGCCCATGGACACTTTGTGTCCCTTTAATTTTTTAAAAAACATTAGGAAGCAATGT
>NW_009954216.1:533886-573971 GCF_000747805.2 Chaetura pelagica | reverse complement strand
TAGGGAAAAGATATCAATAATAACTGCTGAAACCCTGACTTTTGTATCTTCTTAGGCTGCAATTCAGCACCTCAGACACTGCTCAGATTGATGGCATTTCTGAGTAAAATATTTTACTTTTTTTTCATCTGGTGTAATACTACAGGTTAAGCTTTCCAACACCTCTTGCTTACTTTTCAAGAGCAGTATGTGGTGGGGTTGCCCCAGAGACAGAGGTCATGCCCAAGTCTGTTTAAAGCACCAACCAGCACAGCTTCGGGAAGAGAAGCTCCTTTTAAAGGTGTTTCTTGTAATGGGAGAAAACTGCTCCCAGGAACAGTCCTTAATGTAATATAAGAGCAGCAATTACCAAACTACACAGCCTATCCCAAGGATAAAATTTCAGTTTTCTTTGCTAATGGAGACTTCTGGTCCTTAATGCTGATACTTCACAAGCATTATTATTAAAAACACCTAGACTTGTGAACAAGCACTTCAGATTACACTGCAAACAGTGTTTTCTTTAAACTGTTTGCAAACTGTGACAGGTAGTACAATGGTCTACCAAACCTTCCAAGGCCTTCCCACTCTGTGGTGACCAAGGAGATGATGTGAAGACCAAGCACCACCCAGGGTGGTTGCCAGGAGCCTGTCCTCTCTGTGTGCCTGCATGGAGAACTGCTTGTGTCCTGTCACCCAGAGGCACTGAAGAGAAACACAAAATCATTGTGTGTCCCCCCCAAGAAGCCTTTTGTTTTGCTGTTAGACAAAGACTATAAGGAAAAGCTCTGAAGAAGTGCACAGCAATAAAATTACTAGTCATAAAAAGCAAATTCAGTATCAATGAAAGCGAGACAACAGTCAAATGGAAGGGAGACCACACAGATTTCTATATAAAGGACCTATCTGATCAGGCCTATCACTTTATAACTAAAAAGTAAATTTATGTTTTTGTTCAACAAGAAATGCTATGTTTTCCTGTGTTGATGTGATCCAGTGAAACAAATCAGTCACTAAATGATGTCCTCTAATGCCAAACTAAGAAGTTGCTGAAGCCTTTATAGAAGTCATGTGTTAGAACTCCAGTGCATACTAATACATTTAATTCTTTGCAGTGTTTCACTATAAATAGCCCAAAATATCAAGAAGATGCTGACATAGGAGGTGACTTGCATCACTCTATGAATGCCATGACCATCTGCAGCACTTTGGCAACTGCGTAACAACCAGATCCAGTATACTGGGTTGTTTCTCTTTTTTTTTTTTTTAAATTACAAGTCAGAAGTTAAAAGCACAAAAATGAACGAAAATCATGTAATTTTATTCTGGTGGAGAGAAGGCTTAATGGGTAATGGAAATAATGCACACTGCTTCAGCAATTTTTCCATTACAATTAAAAAAAAATAATGGCTTTTTCTGTTTTGAAAATTAAGGATTGGACTGGATTGAGAATGCACTACAAAGAACCCAGATAGGTTTTTCTCAGATGCCTCAAAGACAAATCAGAGTTTCTGTAAGCAGCCTTTGATCTGGAACACAGAGCTTAGGTTTTAACTTCTTCCAGAAGCACAGCACCATGCTCCACAATGAGGAACATGCAAAGCAATTAAACGGAGAGCAAGTCTTTACAGATGGCTTTGGTAGCAATTTGCTTCTCAGCAGAGCATGGCTCTGCAAGCAGCAAGTAATCAAAGCCATAGAGGAAGTTTCCCTGGACCCGTTTGCTTCTCAACCCCTCGTACCTGCCAGTGCTTGAAACCAGAAGTGCTGCTGCTGCGGCTGCTGGGAGGTTTGTAAGAGCACTGAGCAGGAGGCCAGAAATAGTTCAAAGACATAAGCACGAAGGCTTTTTTAAAAACAAACCAAACTGCTGCCTTTTTAAATATTCAAGAGATGGAAATGATAATACATAATTAATACATGTCAGAATATATAACTAAAATAGTGCTACTCTGTCTGCTGCTGCACTAAAGGGGCAGCGTTACTGGGCAGTAGCACAGGATAAAGAAGTGCCCAGGCAGGTGGATAAACAGGACACTTCCCTTCACCTGGGTCTGCAACAGCTGTGGTTTCTCAGGGCAAGGACATTTGTTACCCTCAGACCCTAAATACCCACATCCTTCACTCTTCGATTGGCATCTACAGTAAGAAGATCTTTGTCAATGTTGGAAACACAAAGCATCACTCAAAGCTGGTCCTGGTCAGCGTGCACCAACATGAACCTCACCCTTGCACACTATGTCGTTACACGCTGCAGTTATTCTCAAGACTTGGTGCTCAGCACCCACCACTTGCACTGGCAACAGCTGCAGTTCCTGAAGCAGCACCCAGGGGTTCAAACACTGTCCCCATCCAAGTCACCTGGAGCTGGTGAAGCCTTCCCTAAGGACTGCTCTCAAGTTCTCCACTGCAGCTTTTCCCATATCTATCATCCATTACAAGAATATAATGGATTGCAATTGCAATCAACTTGGTGACTGAAGGTCGTGAGATTTGAATGAAGCTTTGCAATTCAAAGAACACACCCAAGCTATGCAACAAGAACTCAGCAGCATGTGTTTTATACTCAGTTGCAGCCACTCACAGCCCCGTGACAACACCTCTTGTGTGGTGTTGTATGAATGAAAATGTGCTCCCGTAATTCTAACACGAGTTAACTGCAACAGTCAGGCTGTTAAAGTCATGTGTTAAATGCTCACTTCACTGACACCTCAACAAGTTTCTGGTCTTTGCAATAAAGATCCTCTAATTAAGATTTTTTCCTTATATTAAGCCAACTACCAATTAATTAATATATCCTCCAACAAACAGAATTAAGAGCTTGTAAGGTGGGTTGTGCTTTTATAGTATTGCTACGATTTTAAATCTTTCTTTTTTCCTCCTTTGAAATTCCACGTAAACTTTTCCTTAGATCCTTATTTGGTATAAATGTACCCTTAAATTCTCCTAAGGGAGCAAAAGCACACTGGTTATTGCAGCACTATTTTGCTTACCTCTAGGAAAGAACGTGAAGCATTTTAATACTAAAGAACAAATGTATACAGTAAAAAAAGTACCTTGTGACTGTGTCTGTAAATATTTCCCTTAAATATTGCCCTAATTGGACAGATTATTTTTTTTTTGCCTTGCTGAGTTTATTCAGTGGAAAACCAGTGAGCTTGTTTGGAATGAAGGCAACATTTTCCCTCCCAAAGGAGGGGAGAAGCAGTGAGGTGAGTAGCTCAGCCCAGCGCCACAGGGTGCCCTGCACACCCCGCGCCGGGACCAGCGGGTGCCCTGGAAAACTCATTCACTGCCCCTGCTCCCCTGCAGCTCCCACCTCCCCTCCTACAGCTGTTCTGCCAACTTCCAATTCACAAAAGCAAAACCTCTTTAGAACCAAAATAAATACTAATTTTAAATTCAATGTACCCTGACAGCAAATAAGTTTGCTGTGCTTACTTCAGCATGAATAAAAAGCCCGCAAGGAGACTCCTACATAAGAGTGTATTTACAAGTTCCATTACCCACTGGAGAGATTGATGTAATAAACCTATAATAAAAAGCCTCATGTTATGGATTTCTCTAATGTTTCTTATCAAACAGCCTGTATTATCTTGGCTTGTGTATTCAATTTAAAATAGGTTTTCAATAAGTGCCTTACAGCTAGAGGTCATTTTCACTTAGTTTTCTGACACGCAGGGATGTGTATTGTCTTTTCCTGCCCTTAGAAACCAAAAGCTGCTTGTAGCTTGGTCAAGCACAGTTTACAAAGCAGGCAGACGGAGAGATTAGAGAGAACAAGAGAGGGAATATATTATCTGTACACCTATTCATCCCTCCCAGCCACAGCCAAAGCTGCCAGGAGCACACGCACCGTCACGCAATTTATTTTTATTACTAAGTAGACGGGTGGAGTTGTTCCTCAGGAGATAAAGCCAGCACACAGAAATTGTTTTGCCACCAATTGCAACCTCATTTTTGTTTCATACTGTCTTGCTGCAATATAACTGAGCTGTTCCCCATGACCATGGCAGACTACCATGAACCTGCAGCAGTTACTTCACCTTTCAGGGGACAAAGTGGTACAAAATTCCAGGAGAAATGCAGTGCCTGGAGATGCAGCCAAGAGCACTTCCACCTATTTCCATTTTTTTCCTATTACTGGATTCAGCTAATAACCAATAATTGCTAATTAGGATCAAATGCAATTTACCTTAGGACATATTTCAAATCAGTACAACGTAATTAACATATTAACATAATCATTTACTATATCATTTAAATACATTGGGGTTTTTATTTTCAATTCTCAACCCATTACTCCGCAATGTTCCGCGCTCACTTTGAAGCAGCCTCATGGACCCAGCTATGCCAAATGCTGCTTCATCTCCCTCTCACTGACACCATTTCTGCTAAACCCTCTTGAACTGACCCTTCAGTCGCAGCACAATCCATCCACTCTAACCACAGGCTGGTATTTCTCTGATTTCAGTGGACACTGGATGAGAAGCCCAGTTGTTCACTGAGATCAGAGAGAAGGAAGCCCTATGGATTTTTAGGCTTTGTGTCCACTCTAACCACAGGCTGGTATTTCTCTGACTTCAGTGGACACTGGATGAGCAGCCCAGTTGTTCACTGAGATCAAACAGAGAGAAGGAAGCCCTGTGGATTTTTAGACTTTGTGTGTCAACTATTCATGACTTTTTTTTCCCTTGTAATCAAGGCTTGCTGACTTGTCAGCCCTGGTATTATGTCATAAACTCTCTCACAGCCCAAGGACTCTCCACGCAGCTTCAGCAGCTCTGAAACTGGAGCCTGAAGTTAGGAGACATGAAGCAGAGCCATGGATGGAAAGCCCTTAGCCCTTCAGCTACATGCCAGGAAGGAATGAGTAAGGCCCTTCACACAGATTCTGGAAGCAGGGGCTGTGCCAAGCTATTAGATTATGTCTGCAAACACAAATCCCCTCTGACTAGCTAATAAGAGTTGTAGGAGTCCACAAGAAGCTTCTAAAATTATATGCTTCAGTACCCAAGAAAGTGGTATTGTTTTCATCGGTGCTAAACACTTCCCTGTTGTGTTGAAATGTGTGGAATTTAGGGCGTTTAAACACTTGGTACATCAGGTCCCTCTCCTTGTGTTCTGCACTCCTGAATGCAGATGTGAGAAGTCAGGGACAGTCAAAATGATAAATGGATGTCTAGAAAAAGTGCTCCTGCTTCACGTGAGGACTCCACACCTTTGACAATCAAAGTCAGTGGAGAACAGTCAGTCCTCCTAATGCTCACAAAGTCCACTAATGCTCTGCAATGAACATCCTAAAGAGCCTTTGGACAAAGCCTAAGATGCTTAAAAAGCCTAAATTCACACTGCATTTGCTTTGTTCAGCTTAAATAGATCCTTATTATTTCTATAACACAAGTTAGTTTTCTTTTGATTGCCTTTTTCCATGTTATTTAATAGCCTCTAAAAAGAAGAGGATGCTTAGGACCAAGTTTTAATGCAACATCTTGATCAAATTATAATAAAAGAAAATTTGAATCCTTGATAATTTAAGTGTTATTTTTTTACTACTAATGTGAATTCAACCCTAACAAATTAAAACAGGAAGAATTTAATTGGATATGCAAATAAGATTATTCAGTATATAAATCTAATTACATACCAATTTGCTTTAACAGCATGAAAAAGAAAAAAATGTTCTTTGTAAATTAATTGTTTTAAAAACCACCTGTAGCACAACAAAGTGGAAAGCCTGTATCTTAAAGGTCCTCCTTGTGGGCACAAATAAAACAGTATTTGGAAGCTCTCATCAAGAGCACTGTTTTAATGGGCACCCTGCTTGGCCCTCTGATTTACAATATTCCATTATTAATTTTCAAGCACATACCAAAACACTGCCTGGGCCTCTGTTCTCCCTCCCAGAACCAAACATGCAAACAAAACGGGCTGATCTTGGGGACATTAGGTGATTTTGGTTACAAATCCTGACTTCTCTGTGCTGGTGCAGAATGATATCCCTGTCTGATGGCAGAAAACCAGCCCCAAGGGACTCTGCAGGCTGGGGTGGCACCAGGGGCTCTGCAGACCTCACCAGCAGGTCTGCTCCAGCCAATGCCTTTCAGGTTCCTCTGTCACCTTTAGAAAACAAAAAGGGACAAAGGAATAATTAGCAGAACACCACACTGCAGTGAGGAAGATTTCTCCAGAGAGGAAAAAAAGCGTGTTAATTTTGAGCCTTTTGTGTCCAAGAAGCAAATTACACAGATAGTCAATTCACTTCTTTCAATAACTACTTGTAAGAGAAAAAATTATAAATGAGATCACTGGAACTGATTATGATACAGAAGAGCTGGCACCATAATTAAGGCCCAGTGTGCCATCTCTGATAAAGGATCCAAATCAGCCACTGCCATTGACTGTATATTGAATTTTGTCATTTAACTCTGTTTCCTCAATTCACAGAGTGTCTAAAATAATCGGGAGTAAACAATATTTTAAAAGTGCCCCAAAGAAAGATGATGTTTACACTGGTACAGCAAGCAAGCCCTGAGACCAACTTATCAAAGCCAGGTGTAATTATTACAGAAAACTAAGTTTGATGCAGAAAATACCTGAACTGGATGTACACTACAAAATACAGACAGGAAAAAAAATTAACCTGTGGCCATAAATGGCAAAGGGAGCAGGAGTTTTAATGAGAAAAACTCCTTGAAGATGAAAGTGAAGTCACAAACACACTCATTTAAAATAACGACCTGAGGGGGTATGGGAAGTGCTGCCTCATTCACTGCTGGGATTGCTAAGGAAAGTTGCTGCTTCTCCGACTGAAAATTCAAACAGAACTGGTGACTAAGCCCTTCCAGCCATCACCTGAAGTGAAACCCCTGACTGTGATGCCCACAGGTCTGCATCCCTTTCCCTAAGAGTGCCCACACCCCACTTGCTTTGGGGGAAAATGAGCATGATCTTTACCATGACCAACCCCCCAGGGAAGGTCGCACCCAACTGAGATCACCTTTTTAATGGCTGTTGGGGGGAAATCAGCTTCCTAATTAACCAGCCCACACCCCCCCACTCCTCCACGCCCATGGAAATGCGTGTGCTGAACCATAAACACCTAATTCTGAATTACATTATCACACAGGTTGTGCTTATGCTTGTCCTCCTATGTATTCTTCTTGTTTTCTAACACAATACAAAAAAATAATGGTTCACTGACACCTGTATTTTTAATGCTCGTATTACTGGAAGAAGACTGAAAAATCTTGTAGTTTGTTGGGTTTTTTTAAAATTCTTATTATTGTTTTTGGATTTTTAGGGTTTTTTTGTTGTGTTGTTCCCCCCCCCTTCTCTGCTTTTTAAAAGGTTTTATGGTACTTTAAAAATACATTAAAAAAAAAAGACTTCTGAAGAAATTGGTAAGGCTTCCTGCAACTTCTCTGCTGCAGGGGAAGTTTGATAAAATTTTGAATGGAAATGCTGAGATTTACAAATTAGCAGAGTCTGCCAGGCAGCCTGACACCTCAGCCCCTCTGGCACGTTCCCTGGGGCAATTTGTTCATCCACCCTCCTGACTGATTTCTCACTGGGTTTTGTTCTTCCTCTGCTTTTTTTTTGGAAAGCGCAATGAATCAGGAATTAATGACTCTCTAAGTCCAAGCAAGCAAACATTTGTACCTAAACACTTTCACATCCATGTTCTGCAAAGCGAGCACAAACAAACTCTGCCCACCAGGAAAGTCCAATCCCAGCAAAGTGAACCAAGCTCCCAGCCCTGAGAACACTCCTGGTGCTTGGTTACAACAGGCTGTGCTTTGGGAGGATTGCCCTGGCACTGCTGAAGAAACCACAGAAATTTGGTGAACACAGAGGGGCTTTTTTTTTTTGTCCTTTCAAGTCTCTACAGTTTGCTTGCAGCATTTACTGTGTATTTTTTATTGCATTAATAATGAAGACTAGCTCATGCATTGTACCACTACAGGGATGCTGGTAATACATTCATACTGTTTAGCTAATACATTTTTCATTTAAGTGCAGACTGGATGCTAATACACTAGTATAGCAAAGCTAATACATTTGTTATTACTTTCAGTGCCATGTGGGCAGCTGCACAGTAACTAATGAATTTACATGAGATCTTCTGAAGTCTCCAGAAAACAGCTTAAATAGTTTTTAAACTACCACATTCTCCTGTTCACAACAAACAACGACTGCAGGGGAAAAGCCACCAGTCCTGCAGAGCCTGGCAGCAGGGCTTCTGCTGTGTCCTCCAATAGGGCTAAGCAAAGGGATGGAAAACGCTTGGTTGTTTTCCCTCAATTTTTCCACTTTTCCACTGCCTCCAGAGGCCCTGCTGGGGCAGCCAAGGCAGCTCTCAGGAGTGCACATCAGCAGCTGTGAATTTGCCTCGTGTTTATAGAGCCTCACCGCAGGCACACGAGCTCCTTGAGGTCGTCCTGGTGTCCATGCACCCACAGGACATGACCAGGAACAGCACGACCTGTGCTACAGGTGAGGATGGATGTGCACACAAAGCACTGCAGCCCCCAACTCCTCTTGGTGCTGCACCAGGTCACCCAGGCAGGAGGGGCTGGAGCCTAAACTATGGAGAACTCACCCAGCCACTGCACCCAGAGCCTCTCTGCTCTCTGTGGCACTTCCAGATGCTGCAGTTCAATTTCCCTCACACAGAAAAGCTTCTGAAGAATGCAAAGAGAATTAAACCAAACAAAGCCACAATAAACAGCAATGCCTTTCAGACTCAGCCTCCCTACAGGTAACTATTTCTACCAGAATCCCTGTCCTGCTAATTATTAAGTACATGAACATCTTGGATCTTGTGATTTCTTGATTTGGACTGGCACATTTTATCAGCTGTCACACCAAAAATGCCTTTTTTTTTAAGCTGTGTTATGACATCTCCCAAATGACATAAAATGCTTGGTAACTCCTGTGTTTTCTATATTTTCATGTGTCTTCTCCTAAATACTTCTAGAAGAAAGCAGTTAAATGCCAGACAATGTCTACGCTTGAAAATAAGCAGGAGTGGTTAAGTTTTACCCATAATAGGATGTCACATTAAGAAAAGTTATCAACAAAGTGTTAAAAGCCTCTGCCATAATTTCAAACACAACACCTTGCAGGAACTGTGAATGCTACTGCTGACTCCAACGTGTAAGACCTAACAGGCTAACAACATTGCACAAATCAATCCTGCAAAACACTGACAGGCACATTTCGCTTGTATCGTCGAGAAAAACCAAGGCCATAAGCACATTTTATACACAGCCAAGCATGTTCCCAAACCAGCACCACCACACCTGAAACAGAAACACCAAAAGGTGTTGGAACAAACTGAAATTGTGACTTCAAATAAACTTAAAAAGCTTGCTGGAGCACCACTCAATGAGAAAGATGGGCTATTGCTGCCTGTAATGATCCAGCTCTTCAAGAGCCAAAAGGAAGGTATTTCCTGCAAGAAGGTTTGCTGCAACCAATCCTTCTCCCTGACTCTTTGACTTTAAAAATTGTGACCCACCCATCTCCAATCAACATAACCCAGTCTTGGCTGTTCTTGTAGCCAAGGGAGGGGCAACTGTTGGGTTTGAAGAGTAAATGGGTTAAAAAACACTGCAAGAGAAACTGAGGCAGGGAAGAAGAGGGAAAACCATGGATGAACATGGATGAGGTTAGCAGATTTGGAAGGTAACCGAGTTAAGAGTTTGGTGTTCACCAAAATGCTGAACTTTGGCCTCAGAGCTTCTTCTTCACCAGGACAGCAGCTTATCCTCCTGGAGGACCTAGTGCCCAGGTTTTTGACCCTTCCCATCCACAGAAGATGAGTTCCAGGGCCACGTCCAAGAAGGTAAGAAATGCTGAGTGCTAACACAGTTCAGCAGCTGATGAATTTACCCCTCCTGTCCCAGAAGTTTCCAGCACAAGCTGGAAGTAGCAGCTAAAGCTAAGAGCACAATGCCTCTTTAGTGCCTTTCAGCCATGGAAATAATGTTAAATAGTTCTAATCATTCCTACCTAGTTGGTACTGGGCACGTGTAGCAGTATTAGCTGTACCTTCTAACTCCACTGTGCTTTGTGCCTTTCTCCCTGTCCCCAGGCCCCATGGTGTAACCCAGGCTCATTCTTACTGCTTCCATTACTGTTGCCATTTCACAGGGGTAAAGCTCCAGTAACTCACCATTCCTTTGCCACTCCTGCAGTCACAGCTGCAGACGAGGACGTTTGTTTACACGGCTGTTTGCACACTTCTGTATTTTCTTGCCCTTTCACCATTTCTGCTCACTGCAGTTTTGATAAATGCAACTGTGCTCGAGCAACCATTCCCTAGTGCTGCACTGCAATCAGCACCAAAAGGAGTGGTAACTACTTAACAAGAATTCTATTATTCTGAGATTATTTAGTGATTGATAAACTGTAAAAAATATCTATCTAGTGGTGAAATACAGAAATCACATGAAAGAGCAGTGAGACAGTGGAAAGCAGAGGCAGGATGGCAGAAAACATAAATCCTGTGCCATGAAACCACACCAAGCCAGCCCCTCAGCTGCTGGGCAGTGACATCCTTTGACAAAAGTCAATATAATGACTGGTGCTATTGGAGGACTGGGGTTATCTGTCAAGTCTGACAACCCTTTTCTCTCTCAAGCAGTCCAGGGGCTGCAGGATGCTGCAGGGAGTGAAGGGGAGGGCGATGCTGGCCCATCCACAAGGCTCCTTTCCACAGCCAACCTGCACAACCTCAAGCTGTTCAGCTTAACCCACTCCCATCAGGCTGATCCCAAGCACTCGCTGATCCACAGCTCTGCATAAAGATGCTGTGTGGACCAAGCAGAGGTGAAACATCTGCTGAGCCCAAAGAGCAAACCTAATGTTTCCTGTATGGCTGGAGCTCTGACAAATGATAAGCCCACGTTACAAAGCTGCTTCCTTGTTCTGGGAGCTCGTAAGACAGGCATATTAAATGAGCAATAAAATGCAACTTAATGGGGTTGATGTTAAATTAGTTTCAATTATCAAACCCCATTTTACTGAAATGAATGCCTGGCTTCCATCCAGGATTCACATGATTTACATGGGAAAGCACTGGGTTCTTTCTCCTCCCCCTAACTGATGAAACGTCACTCCTTTGCCTTTCATTAGGAAGTAACTTCCATATTCTAAGTACATGAATGCACCAACAAAACCCAGAAAAAAAGGTCACACAGAAGTGCAGGAGAGATCAAGAAATGTGCCTGTTAAACTTGACGAGGCAAAGTGAGTATTAAAACATTTTTGAAAATTCTACACAGAATATTTTCCAATTAGTTGAAGACCACCAGGCTTTAGAACAGCTAAGAAAAACAGCCCCAGTGCCACCACTCACTGTCATGCAGGGAAAACCTGAGAAGCTGCAGTTTTTTCAGTTTATAAAACTAGAGATGCAGCCCTTACTGGCAACTGTTCCTGGCCACTTGACTTGAGAGCTGCAGCTGGGCTTCCCAACTGAGAAAAGGCATCAACTTAATATTGCTACAGAGGGAATGTTTATTCCAGCTGAGGAATACATATTTCAATAACAGTCTGATTATGGGCTGTGCTGCCTTTTGGACTGGTTGTCTTTCCTTAAGCACTTCAGTGCTCATAACCCAGAGGGACTGAAGAGAGCCAACACCTGCAAACATGCACAGAATGGCAAAAGCAGCTTCCGGCTCCCTCTTGCTCAGGGCCTCAGGTACTGATGGACCCCTTGGGCTGTCTTTTAAGACCCTATCAACCCCTCCCCACTCCCAACTCTCCTTATTTTATGTCCATGAGAGATTTAAGTCTTTCAATTATTCTTTCAGAGCTGTCATGTTAACCATCATTTCTACCCTGGCAGTTGTACCACTCCTCAGCCTGCGCTCTGGTCTCTACCTCTTTCAAAGAGGTGAAAGAACAGGGTACTACAAGTTGCTGCCAAATCACCACAACCAGGGCTTCAGCAGGGTAGCTCAGAAATAAAAGAGTGTGATTATTTGCTTCATATATAATTCCTGCTTTAAGGGACATTATAAGAGACAATCTGACATAAATCACACGGCACCAATGTGCAGATTTCTCATCTTCATTTCACATGTGCCTCCAGCCCCTTTTATCTTGTGTCTCCTGCATTACTCCCTGCTTCCCTATCCCAGAGTCCAACCATCAACTTGCCTTCAAGTCTCTCTTCAGATGTTTGCCAGCAAAGCTCACACAGCACAAGCCTAGAGAAAATGCCCTTTCATGTGGACCATATGAAAAATGGAAGGAGAGTGAATGCAATGGGAATGAAGCTTGATCAGGCTCCCAGCAAGAGGCTCATGCTGTCCAGTTACACAGACAGCAAACCTCCAGGAATTATTTATTCTTCCAAGTCTCACTGAACACCCATTACATTGTCTGCTTCCCGTAAGTAAAAACAATGATAACACTCTGAACTTTGTCTGAGATCTATTTTGCAGCCACGAAGGCTTAGAAGGCATGAATTAAAGAGGATGGTACAGCAGTTATTTCAGACACAGGGAGGAATCCATTCATGCTGCACTGGATGTGCACTGGGCAGAGTTCAAACCAACCTTCCTCAGAACTACTACTTCTTTTTTTTTTCCCTTTTTAGCTCTGCAATACAGATCTGAGATGTTTTATAAACGACAATTTTCTTTAAAACAGATACAGTCTTCACATCTTTACACTCAGAAGAGTAGAACCAAGACACATCAATATATTCAGATAGATACATTTTTTATACTTTCAGTGGCACCAGGACAGTTTAATTACGTCAAAAGCCACCAACTTCAGCTGAAGATGCTGAATGCAGGCTGGTTAATTAGTTGCCTGTCTCATTGATTAGCAACCTCTGCAGCACTCGATTATAAATTGTTGTAATGCCCACCTTGCTTTCCAGCCTAATTAATATGATATAGACTATTTAACAATGGTGTCTTAGTTTGATTTCAAAGTTTAAAATGTGTATTTTATTGCAATATAATGAATTCAAACACACAAGAGAAAGCAAATTGGAAGCACTAAAGTGTCTGTGTGCAACTTTGGGCTTTTTCCTTGTGACATGCAGGAAAAGTTTTCTAGAACTTGCAGTAATGAGTCAGTGTAGCCTGTCATCAGTATATATGTCATTTCAGAGCACAATCTATCACAGCATTTGACAAATGCTTCAATAAACCAGAATTAAAGCAAGCTCAGACGAATGAGCTGCACTACAGCATTCTATGCTCCATTCATTAGAACCAACACATATTGTGAGCAGCCAACTTCCCTTCCCCTCAGACTGACTTGAAGCACAAACTTGCAAGAACACACAAGCACCTGTTCTGCTTCAGGGCCCAAACCCTGCAAGACCTGGAGCAGTTGTGAGAACCAGAGCCAAGCTGCAGAAGGCAACATGCATTTCTACAGCAGAGCCTGCCTTGGCTGACCCCAGCCAGCACTGCTCTGCCAGGCTCCTTCCAGCTGTCACCCAGGGGTAATTCTGTTACTGCCCCCAGTTACAGCACTATAATTATCAAAGTTGAAATCAACCCTTTCCCCTTTTATTCCATCTGGATGATCACCCTTGATTGCTGTTTAGCTGAAAGACTTTTACCCAAATAATCACGATGGCTGTCAGCATCAGTTTCAGTCAGTGAATGCTCTGCTGCACGAGGGAAGGGCAGAAGGCAAACCCAGATTTAACCCCTCCAGTCTGAGAGGAAGCTCACAGGTCCCCCAGTGTCTCCTGGCACTAAATGATGAAAACACCCATTAAAGCCTGGGGAAAAGGGAAAGAAAATCTGTACCTACACAGGACAGTGTCAAGGGATGAAATGCTTACAGAAAGGCAGGCTTTTAACTAGTTTTGCAGACTTTCCCCAGCAGCTGTAACTGGAACAACCACCAGCTCCAAACCCACACCTCAAGAAGTGGAAGAAGTGTTGCAAGCAATGACCCATGCAGTGATTCCCAGCTACAGACTGCAGTGCAGTTCTGCAGCTCTCAGACCAAAGCTGCAGTTGTCTCCATGAAACCCCAGAGCCAGAAAGAAGCCCCAGTGCCTGACCCAGCAGGTTTTGCACTGCACTCATTCTCCTCCGTGATCACACAAGCACTACAAAATTAGGTCCCCTTCCAACGTTTAGACTTTCTAACAATCATACAGTGCTTTCCCTGCAAAGCAATAGGCCAATCACCTCAAATTTCACCATAAAACTTAATTCTTCTTGGCCATAAAGTAGTATTTCAGGTCCATATTTTCCCTAATTTGATAGATGCTTGGAGAAGTAGGTATTTTTCTAACTCCCTGAATGAGATTTAATTTCCATACCTACATATTTATTCAAATGCAAAGCAGCTAAATTGAAAAGAAGGATCATATAAAATGCACAGGGGATCAATACACAGCCAGATAGTTGGAACATCTGCTTATAAAAGTGTCTGTATAGTTTCTGTTTTATTTAAAGTGCATCATCTTACTGAAATAACTTTTGAGAAAGATGTAATTAAACTTGCCCAGATGGACTTGAGAGTTAAACACACAAAAAACATAATATACCTAATCATCTGCATGTAAAACAGAAATGAGGAAATTGCATTGATATGGTCTCTAACCTAATAATTGGGGAAATTATGGCCTAAACCAGTCAAGTCTCATCTAGTGAGGGTTTCACTGCTGACAGATCAGGAATGTAAAATGGGTACAGACCTCTTGTGAGGCTGAGTCAAAGCCTCTGCAATCACAGAAAAACTTGCCCTGTAATCCCTAACTGAGCATACATTACACATAATCACATGTATTTTCTTAGCTCCCCTTTACAGCTGTGCACAAGTGAGCAATACTGCAGAATCCCACTTTGGCAGCTAAAATCTTCTGTTTTCAGTTTAAATCAATTGATGGGCACTTCAGATTTAATTGTTCTTACCCCAGTGCCCTCTTAGCTCCAACAGTTCTTCCCCTCTGAAGCTTCTTCCCCTCTCATTCTTTATTTCCCTATTTTCTTTTTTCATCTCCAGCTTCAGTTGCCTCATGCTAGCAGCTCTCTGGCTTCAAACCTGTGTAACACGTAACACCACCTCAACACCACCTTTAATTCTGTTTCCACACTTACAAGTATTAAGGAAGCTTCTGTGTGTTCTTAGAGACAGCCTAAGCTTGCTCAGACAACACAGCAGACTGGCATTCCAGTGGGCAAAATAATCACAGAAAGCTCCTAGCAGGGTTTGCTTTGCAGCTGCACATTTTGACAGGCTTGGAGGAAAAGACAAGAGCAGACACACTTGGTGGTTCTGATGACCCCACTTCTTTGACTCTTCATCCCGAAATGAAATGAGAGTTTTAATTGTATGAAACCCGTAGAACGTTTCCCTGATATTAGAGGAATGATTTCTGGCTTGAACTCAGGACAGCTGAGCTTTATTGGGCAACAAGAAGTGCCAGGAAGAGACTTTCCCTGGGAAGATTCCAGTGCAACAGGCGAGGGAGCGCACAGACCTCCCTCCCAGCTCCTTCCCCTCACGCAGCCCATGCCGGGCACTCTCCTCTTTCTCTCCCTCCCTGCACAGGAGGGGCTGGAGTCAAACACTGGGATAATTCAGAAAACAACCCCTAAAATACGAAGGGCAAGCCAGATGTCACCAGCAAAGCCTACTCCTTTGAGCTTCTGTCACAGCTCGCCAAAGCCAAGGCCTGGGTTGTGTTTGAGGAGCGATTGTATTAATTGGAGTAATTCGTGGCTTTCTCTCTTCCGAGTGCTGGGCAAACATTCATTAGGCAGTTGGGTGCAGAAACGCAAAGCGCTGCCTGCAGAACTCGCCAAAATTGTAATTAATTACTGCTGGAGCTGCAACAGAGGAATCACGTCACAGCTCCCCACCAGCATCAGGGCACCAGGCACGGGATTGTGCAGCACCAGGAGAAAGTGCTGAACACATTGAATTGCTGCATCATTCACAGACATCTATCGTTTCATATGTATAACAGGACTCACTGGCTCAATTATTTATATTCAGACATGAAATTAGCAGAATTTATTTTGTACATAACCTACGTCTCCTTGGACAGAAGTACGAATTCACAGACCTGTGAATACTCATCTTCGTGTGAATTTCCTGTTTTAATTTTCAACAGGATTGGCTACCTGATTTCATTGGAGTGCACTGAGATCACTTACAGTGATTTTTGTCTTAACAATGGAAAGCATCTTACTATATATTGGTTTTTCCCTCCACAAATTACATAGCCATGG
This sequence comes from Chaetura pelagica, assembly GCF_000747805.2. Taxonomy (NCBI): domain Eukaryota; kingdom Metazoa; phylum Chordata; class Aves; order Apodiformes; family Apodidae; genus Chaetura; species Chaetura pelagica. The sequence goes on along the minus strand of NW_009954216.1, from coordinate 557,757 downwards.
TCTAAACATTCTGGCCTGAACCACTGCTGAGGCATCGGTTGTGCTGTGTCAGCACCTGACAGAAGGAGAAGGAATGCTTGGACAGGCATTTGTAAGAAGATTTTCCTGTAAAAAAAACAAAACAGTTTTGAAAAAAACAACAATGAAACAAAACCAAAAAAAAGCCAACAAAACAAATCCCACAAATCTATCCCATTGAAAATGAGCTCTACGGAAATATTTCTGACTTCTGCTCTTGTGTGCATATTTCTAGATTAGAAAATGATATTTCTGAGCACATACAAGGCAAAACAATGCTTTTGTTCCACCTTAATCAAAACTACGACAGAAGTCGATACTGAAAAACATGATGCTGTCCCTGGATTTGCAGAAGTGAGCACCAGGGGTGTTGGGATATCATGACACCATATGGGCTTCCCTGGAGGCACAGCCAGCAAACAGCTCGTTAATAAACACCCTGTGCTGCTGGCTGAAACCATGTGTAAACTTCACATGGGTGGGTCTTCTCCATATGAATTCCTCTTGCCTTTTCAGATGATACAGTGGTAATACAGCTAATACTTAACTGTGGGTACCTGGGGAACCATGAAACTAGATTTTCATGCAACAGACTGCAGACATGCAGAAACTGCAGAGTGACCCATACAAACCACTTCTGAGGAGCAAGCCAGGTCTTGCTAACCTCCAGGATCACCCTCCATTAAAAAATTGCCAGCAATCTTTGTGCCGCCCATTTAATCTGTTGCAAAACAAAGGCTTTCAGAGCTGAGAGGCTCCATGAAGAAGCCAGGTTAGCAGAGGGAGAAAACTGTGTTTCCTTGTTCATTTAAAGCAGTATAAAACAACTCCTAGATTCTGTATTTTGGCTTCTGCTTTCTGGAGCTGCTTCTGCCACCCCCCAGGAGCACTGAAGAGATACAGCTGCAACAGCACTTTGATAAAGCAAACTTGTTGACACAGAAGCATTTTAGAGCTACAAGATGGATTTGTTTATTGAAGCTATTGTGTTTATATGGTCTTTGCCAAGAAAAAAAAAGGGAGCCAGTCTTGCTGGCTGGTGTGTCTGTTGGGAGCAGAGATCCTTTTCAATAGCTAGAACAAGCAGCAGGACAGAGAGCAAAGCCTCCAAGAAAAAGCCAAAAGGGAGGGTCAGGCAGGAGAGCAAGCCAGGCTGCAATCACAGGTGTGACACAGCAGAGCACACACACTTCTCAAAAGCTACAACCTTCCTTTTTGTTTTCATGTCAAAACACGAGTGGATCTTCACAGCTTCTTCACATTATACAACATGCACACGCACTCCCTAGCATGTCTGTGTGGCTGCAGCTCATTAACATGCAAATAGGATTGCAGCAGTCCAGCTCGCTGCCACTGCAAGTTAACGAGGCAAAGAATTGCATAAGATTCACAAAAATACAGAAAATTTCCTTTCATACTTGTCCAGCACATCAGAGGCATACGGACTGTGTCCCATCTTCATTAACACAAGCTGCTTTGGCTCACCCTGTGCAGTGGCTTTTGTTTCCCCACGGCTGTTCCCAGAGGAACACCAAGTCACTCCAGGGTACAGGACAGCCACCTGGGGCTGCCCAGGAGAGAGCATTTGTTAACTAAGTCACAACTTGAAGAGCTGTGTGTTATTTTTTTCACAGCCTATTCTGCCTCTCATCTTACTCTCCAAAACTCCACATCACCACTACCACAAATGCTATTTAAGGAAGCTGAGTGCCCTAACAAATCAGAGTTATTTGGCACCCAAGAAATAATTTGCAGTTAATGCTTCCCAGAGCTGACACCTGAAGAAAAGACTCCTGAAAATATAATCAGAAACTCTGAATTGATATACAGGAACTACTGAAGGCAAAAAAAGTGTTGTCAGTTTTTATCAGTATGACCTCAGAACAACCAGTGAGAAAAGTAGCCTGAAAAATATGGTCCCAGGCTGGGTGATGGATTGAAAGGGGCTGGATGGTGAGCTCAGGAGGACCCCAGGCAGTGCTGCTGCCTTTTTGAGGGAGCCTGGGTGACTCCCAAAATCATCAGCAGATTTGCACCTCTAGGTGGCTGGTTTAAGGACCTCCTGGGATTGATCTACTTTGCTATCCAAGTGTTTTATCCTGCTGTGAAGAACTGTAATACCTGAACACCCAGTACATAAAATCAATAGCAATAACCTGTGTGGACTGTGAGCAGCTCTGGCATGTCTTTCTTCTTCTGGCACCTTGGTAGAGGCAGATAGCTGGTACCCTTAATGACACATTTGGATACCCTAAGTGCTTTGGGTTTGACAGCTCTTTAATGGCTTGAATGATACAAGTTTGGAAGTTTTCATGCACTTTCTAGTGAACAGTTTTTCATTTAGGAAGCACAGAAAAATAAAGCCCAGATAGCTGCTGGGACTCACAGCCAGGTCTGAATGTGTTCACATGGTCCGTAACACCCCAGCACTGCACAAAACACTCACCCAGGTCTGCCCCTGAACCAGTTAGCCCTGCTTCATGGTACCACCACAACTCCTGCAGCAACGTCCCTTCCCTGCCTCCAACCAGCTGATCCAGGCTAACACAGAAACTTCCACATTTAAATCTTGTCCAAGGAAGTCAGCCTAAATCCACTACGTGACCGTGTCCTTCACCACAATGAAACTCTCTCCTCACTCACACTTCCACCACACACAACTTTTGGCACTGCTCTCCCCGTAACTCTGTTAAATCTTCCTCAGCAGGACAGAGAAACTGATGCTGTACCCCGAAAATACTCAGTGCACTGCAAAGATGAGAAGAAATGCTGTTGCAGAGCAGTGCGGGGAGAGGCAGCGCTCACCAGACCCACTGCTCTAAAAACCAGAATGTAAAAGATCAGGAACAAAGCACATCCTTCTAAAACTTTACTTTGCTGACCCTCAACATTTTGCAATATTTACGTTAGGAGTAGAAACCACAGTTTAAAAATATTTGGCATGGTTTTGTTTTCCCACTGGTTTGTTTATTCGCCTAAAAGAAAGGATGGTGCTTCATGTATTCCTGCAGCCCAGCTGCTCCAGGGTTGCAATTCCTGACACATGCGTGGCACTGCATTGCAGAATCTCTCTGCATCCAATTTTCTGCCAGCTCAGAAACTGTCATAGCACATTTAGAAAGACTTGGAACCAAATTTCAAAAATAGGTACCCACGAGTACCGGAATAAAAGCGGCTTTGTGTTCAGTAGAGCTAAGCAGAAGAGAGTAAACACTGTTATAAGTAGTTTGCTATTACCTAAAAAGCTGAAAAAGTACTCTGACAATGTGCACATATAAAAGGGAAGAAAGCACAAGTAACTAAACAGAGCAGTAAAATATTCTGAGCGCCAAGCAGCAGATAAATTAAGCAACCCAGATGAACACCAAGAGGGTATAAACATTTAATTAAAATGTAACACCCCTCCCCTCAGAACGAAACACATGGTAAAGGAGAATAAAGCCAATTTGAGAAGGAAATATAATCCATGGCAGCTGAATGGCAAAGAGAGAGAGGCTCAAAATGGACTTTAACAGCCCTGATGTGGTGGCAGCACCAGCCCCAGAGGGGGGAGTGATGTGATCCTGTCCCCCCAGCCCACAAGCAGCTCCTTGGGCATGAGGAGGGCAGCAAGGCTTTGGAGCAAGCTTTGCTGACCCTCTGCAAGGCAGAAATGCCTTCCAAGAACTGCTTCAGCTTCAGGAAAAAGGCACGTTCCTGGGAAATTTCATTTTGCTGGGAACACTCAAAACATTGAAACTCTCAGGGAAGAAAAAGTTAAACAAGGGCAGTTACAGAAGATGGTTATATTGCTGAAATACTTTATTCTAATTATTTGTTAAATGGAGCAAGGTCTTAGCTGTAACATAACACCGTTTTAATGGGATTTAAAGCTACATTCCATGTAGGTTTAATTGAGCATTGAAATGCTTAGCACAGAACATGGGAAAACAACCTCCATCAACAGCAACTTTGAGCTGGGAAGGGGTTGAGCAGACCTTTGAAATACTGCACTTCTCTGTGGAGATCCTGATCCACAGCCAAAGGAGCTTGTTAAAAGCATCAGCTCAGCAGCCCTTCCTAGTGCCGGGCGTGAAGCAGGGGCTTATTTTGCCATTTTATCACTGGCATATAAAATGGGATGCATTTTTAGCATTGATGTGATATACAGTGACACTCTCAGATCAAAAGTTTTAAAATGACACCTTACCTGCAAGGCACACCAGGAATGATGGCAGCACGAGCAGTTCCCATAGCAACCTCATCTTCAGCTTCCTGGGTCAGAGGAGATGACTCAGGGAACGACAGAAGAGAACGGAGCTCCTTGGGAATTTTAAGCAACCTTTAATCTGTAAAAGAGAAACAAACAAAACAGATTACAAGGACGTTTAGGATTGCTGGTTCTTCTGCTTGTTGGCAGTTGGCTTTTCTTTCCAGGGAAGTCAAACCTGAAGACCAAGCAAAGAACTTTTAAAGGCGTTTCATTTAAAACCATTTGGAGGAACGATTTGTGAGGGTCTAAGTGCTCTGGGTGCCAGGGGAGGATGACAAACTATCCTTGCATCTTCCACTTGGGTGTTGTGGGATTTCTTCTGTCTCTCACTTCTGTCACTGCCTCTCTGGGGTAATCCAAAGTGTAATTAGTTAACTCTGTAGAGCACAGTTAAGAGGAAAGTTAAAAGAATTGCTCTCACTTTCCTCTACAGACATCATCCAGCACACAAAGGACACCCTCTCTGCAACGTGACACTTCCTAGGAAATGTCCCCACTCTGCTCAGGAAGAGGGGATACTTTTCCCATTTCACCTCCATTCTCATTGCTCAAAAATTCTAACAAAAAAAACCCCAAAACAACAACCCTTAAAACATCTTCAGATTAAACCTGATCTTTTTCCTGCTTTCTTATTACAATTTATAAATAATTAAAATATGTAAGCAACACTCTGAAGAGTTTCTGAGCTTATCACTGCAATGTACACCCCCCAATGGAACCCAAAGGGGAAAAAATGCCTCCTTTTATAAAAGGAACCTTTCCAGAGCAGGCATTTAAATATTAAAAATAAATAAATCAAGTCAGACATACATTCTTATAATTTATTCATATCACTGAAGGCTGGAAGTTAAGAAGCCTTCGTGCTTACAAGACAAACTGCATGGCTAATAGCATATGAAGGGGTATCATGAGAGGTCTCCACTGGCTTTTGTCAGTTAAAATTGGTAAGATTTTTCTAATAAAGTTGGGTTCAATGCACTGAGAAGGCTAAAAATCTTTATTTTCTGATCTGAAGGCGCAACTTTGAAGGGGGCAGAAATTAATTGGACATACTTGGCTATTCTCACATAGACTGATTAGACTAGCTGGGGGTTAGCAGAAGAACTAATCAGTGAAAACTAATAACTTAAGTGAATTATTAGATTATTAATTATTAATTTTTGAAGCAAAATGTCAAAGACCTTTCAATTGATTGACATAATTAAGCAGTTACTGTGCTTATAATGCACCCAGGAAACTTATTTGTTTACCCTATATAGTCTGCATGCACAGATAAATACTGGTTTTCCTCTCAGTACTACAGTCTGTTGGTTTGAACTGCACCTGTACAGGAGATTTCTACCACAGGCAAGTCACTCTTGGTTTTACACTGGTTTAAGTGCGATTTGAGATAAGTCTTTTATTCACCAGCAGCTGCTGAAATTCTTTGGTGTTCTTGTTTTCCCAGATATTATCCCCATCACTAAGCCCATCGTGTCACTCCAAGGCTTCATCACACTGCAAAGCAATGCTTCACAATTATTCTCCTCACTTTCTGCAGTCAGCTACGTGGGACTGAAACAGAACAATCACTTCACAGCCTTTGATACCCAATTAAAAACACATGAGGTGCAGCACTTTCCAACTTAACCTACAGCAAGAACCCATCTAAAGCCCCTGCAGATCTCTCTGCGAGCTGCCAGTGTGCTGACCAAAAGCTCTCCTGCTACCTGGATTAATAGCCATGGCACTCAGCTGCTCAGCTGATTGTAAGCAGTGTCAGTATTAAGAAAGTATTATATCTACCTTTCGGTTAAAAAAAATAAATTGATTATTAACCCCAAATCTGACCAAAGTCAAGCAAAATGCCTCTATATTCCACAGGCTTTGAGGATGGTGCTTCTGGAGACATGATGGGAGTGAGGGACAAAGCTTCATGGAGAACCATGGAGATGGCTGTTTGCAGGTCCCAGCTTTATCTTCATCACATCCCTGATGCTCTCTTTGAGCTGAAACTGTTGTTTTGGTATTTTATTCCCTAGTTTTTCATAGATGCAAGAAAATTCTTCAATAGGTTTCCATTTATTACTCCACCTCTTACCAGAGCTTCTCCCAACTCCCCTCCCCTTCAGGAAAAATTCTGTCTACTTTGTGGTTTTTGCAAACTGATATTCCTCTGTTTAGGAAATCATGCTTCTCTAAGCATTTTAAACAGTCAGTACAAAACATTTCAAAATTACTAATGTAAATTAGGTTTTAGCTTATAAGGGCTTTAAAAATAGCCAGCTCTTTCTTTCTTCCCAAGATGTTTTGACACAGTTCCTGGGTCTTGCTTTCAGCCAAAACCAAGAGCTGTGCTAAAAACACACATTTTTAGTACTCAGTACAGTTCATTAGTAAGTCCAGTGAAAAAGCTGAAAGTCTTCTCCCTTACTTGGTTATTCAAAACGTTCTCCAGAGAACCAGCAGACATCAGAGGGTCATGCATGTGCTTCAAAGGAAAATGTTCAGCTCTCTGAATGAAAACAGTCGCTTCTGGCATTAACCAACTGTCTGTGCATGGCACTTGGACTCCCAGTGGTGTTTCCATTGATGTTAATGAAAACTCCAGACAAATCATTTACCCTCTAACGATTACCTTAGAAGAGATTCCTACAAGAGGCTCTAGCATATATAATTTTCTAAATATATGGAATAGTACCACGCTTGCTGTCCTGCTCAGAGTTGCGATTGTTGGATTAATAACTAAAGCTTCAGCAGCACCATCTTCCTGGTGCTCCCTAAGAGCTCCCTGAGGAGCAGCACTGGACACAGGTACCTGGAAACTCAGCTGCCACCTGAACCCTGGCCCTGCACCAGCCACTTACCAACCCACACCTTGACTTCTGATGCATCTCCCAGCACGGGCTAATACGTTACAGAAAGAGAACCGATGCCTCTGCCTTAGCATAAAAAAATGGTGAACAGTAAATTAGGTGATCACTGTTAAACATTATTTCCTAAGGTTAAAAGATGTTGTTATCCAGGATACGGCTGCATTTTCATTTCTCATGATGGTTCCCTATTTCACATGTGAATGAGTCCAATCTTCAGAATGTTTCCCTGTAAACACTGCTGCTCCTCACGTCGGCCGGGCCCTTGTTCAGAGCTGTGTAAAAACTGCCCAAACATGTCAGCTTTTTATGGCCACAACTTAAGGAAAGGCAACATTTGTGCACGAGCAAAAGAGACATAATTGAAAAGATCCTTCCCATTTCTAAATGTTTCCTGACTATAAAATCACAGGGGGGTTTGTGCTGTGCTTCGGAAGGAAAATAGAAGGGGCCTGAAAACTTGCAAAGTTTAATGTTTGATTTCCAGAAGGAAGTGTGTGTTGTTTCAGCCCCACACACCTTCTTTTGTCATGATGAAAATGAGCTCCCCGTGCTTCAGTTTGGAAGTGTATCCCACTAGGAAACCTAGAACCACCACACACCTGCAGGTGTCTTTTTAACTTTACTTTTGGCAACGCATCCATTGCGAATTCTTGTGAAAAGCATTTTTGTTTCCAATTGGATTCTGAGAGTTGACTCTAAGAGCTCAGACTGTAATTGGGCATGAGGAAAAAGAAAGATGCACGCACTAGAAATATTTGTGTGTAATTGGGCATGAGGAAAAAGAAAGATGCATGCAGTGATTTTTCCTGAGTTATTAGGGATGGTTCTTCATCAGTCATATCTTTTGCATGTTTAATGATTAACACTTCTGAAAAAATGAAACAGAAATGAAAAACCTAAGGCTAAAGTATACAGCTACATTTAGAATGTGAAAAACACTTTTGTAGACGTAATTTGCACTGTATGAACTCACAGCTTTGTGAATTTTGTGGATATTCTGAAGAAAAGTTTGCAGCACAAGCCTCAGCCCCGAGTGGTGCAGCAGCAGCAAGAAACAAGGCTTAGCAACCATCTCACGTTTTGCCACTGCACGTCGGTGTGCTGCACAGTGCCAGATCTGCTAAACTCCCAAATAAATCACTGTTAATGAAGCATGCTGCACATCCAGACAGCAACAGGCATCTTTTAATCACCTCCACAAAGGAGGAGCTCAGGGGAAGCACAAAACCCTCTGAGCACTAACATGTGAGGTGTTAGATTTAAGGTGGTACCTGCCCTCCCACTGCCCCAGATCTAGCCTGAGGGCAAGAGAGTGTAACTCATGTGAATTCACTGCTCTCCTGAATAGTGGCATCAATTCATGGTGCCAAAACCTTGAAAGAATTACCAAGCTGTTTGAACAGAAGTGCAGTACCAAAAACAATCTTCAGGCTTGAATGCAGAAGAGAGAAATAAGCTTCTGAGAGAACAAAATGGTTCTACTTCGTAAAAGGGCACATAGCAAATGTATGCAAGAACACCTACAGTGGGCACACATTGCAGGTCAAGTCTAGAAAGACTAGTCCCAGCAAAAACTGAGCATAAAGGTTTACCATAAACTCAAATTCATCTTGTGTACGCAGAAAGGTAGAAAATAAATAAGCCACAAAGTTTTCTGAGATTCAAAATAAACCCTCTTCCCTAAGATGAAGATACCTTCTTCTACCATACTGATACAAAAAGATCTAGATCCAAAGATATGCTTGCCAGGTGCTCCCCAAGTCTGAGGAACATACTTAAAGAGTCTGCAAAGCTACACCAAAATGCCATGATCAATTCCCATCTCTCCAAACACACTTTCCAAAACTACACGGACTTCCAGTGCAGGAGTGAGTCCTGTTTTCTGACAAGACACTGTAACATGTTCATTTAAGCTTTTAACATTTAAGCAGCACTGTTGACAGAGAGATACTGAGAAGGAAATGGTTAATAGCAAGTGAAATTATTTCACTTCAGAAGATTTTAAACTCTTCACTTCTGTTTCTGATTTTTGACCCCTCCACACCACATTCAATTGACAATGCAGCCATTTTTTTTCCTTAAGGCCACCTCAAGCACAGGTATGGGCTGTCTGAACAGGCTGCAGAATATCCAGTGCTGATGTTCCTTAGCAATTGGTAAGACAAATTTAAATGCAGAACAACCTAGATATTGAGGACAGAGACAGAATGCATTTTGCTTCCAGGAACACCAGTATTTAGAAGGGGATGGAGAGAATTCCAAACATTGGGATTCTCCAGTCCTGTTGTTGCTGGTTGCAAAGTGAAGTTGTTCCCCTTGTGATTCAGAAATTGGAAAAAAACAATAACCTTGAGCCTCCAATAATTAATGAAAGTCACTCAGACTGGGGCTCTGAATGGCAGCACAGAGAGAACCTCTGTAAATGAAGGGTAAAGAAACTGATTGTATTAAGTTAAGGGGCCACGGGGTAGAAGCAACAAGATTTCTTTAATGTAACAGACAATGAAGGTTTTTCCTAAATTAAAGAAAAGGGCTTGATCTGTGAAAGGGGTTAAACACACTTATTCCAGGGGAGAAGCAAAAGAAATTAACTTGTAACAAGGTTGTGGCAGATACAAAATGCTGACAGCAGTTAGGGAAAGCAGCAGGATTAGACCTTCAACAGGACTGCACCAGCACATCAGCCCAAGTGAGAACATCCTTCTCCCAGCTTCCTGTCCAGGAAGCCAGGTGGAAGCTGGATACCCTTGTGAGCATGTGAGTGCCAGGGGCAGGAACCACATCTTCTGGGGTAAACAAACTAGTGAAGAGTCAGAGCCTGGGAGAGGTGATTCTGAAGGGCTGGGAAGTGCCCAAGGTGCTTACATCACTGGTGGCTTCTGAGCTCATGTTGTTGCTCAGAAGTGCTGCTAGAGACATGGCTGTGATACACTCCTCCAAGCCATGTCCTGGGCATGGGCAGCTCTGTTCTCCTGCTGGTCCCTGCTCCTGAGCACTGGCTGTGGCCCAGATTCCCAACAAAGCATCAGATTCTTAACCCAAATCCAGCCTCTTACTAGTGTGCTGGATCCAGGCCTGTGTGCTGGGAGAGGATCAGGCTCTCTTCAGCAGATGCAGTCAGTGACCCGCAAAATTGAACATCCAAAAATAGAAGGTGCCTAAAAGACGTGGTGTCCCCAGCAGTGCAGATCTCCCCAGCAATACTGCTTTGGATGTACACATGGCTGAATGTTTTCCAAGCCATGTCCTGGGCATGGGCAGCTCTGTTCTCCTGCTGGTCCCTGCTCCTGAGCACTGGCTGTGGCCCAGATTCCCAACAAAGCATCAGATTCTTAACCCAAATCCAGCCTCTTACTAGTGTGCTGGATCCAGGCCTGTGTGCTGGGAGAGGACCAGGCTCTCTTCAGCAGATGCAGTCAGTGACCCGCAAAATTGAACATCCAAAAATAGAAGGTGCCTAAAAGACGTGGTGTCCCCAGCAGTGCAGATCTCCCCAGCAATACTGCTTTGGATGTACACATGGCTGAATGTTTTCAAGCACTCAAAAGACAGGTGGGGCTTTTTTTTGCTGTTGTTCTGAGTCCTGAGATAAATATTGGTCTTTCCTTTTGCATAAGGGAAAAGCAAAGAGAATTTGAGAAGATGGCCCGGGGAGATGAAGGGCAGCAGGAACGTTCCAGTGGCATCTCTCACCAAGCTCTCCTCATTCTCACAGCACATCTGTCAGATCCTGATCTATCTCAAGCTTCTTCGCTGAAATTATCCCTTCTGGAGTTGCACTTACTCACAATTCACACATTATGAAATATATACAGGCACATTGTGCCTGATAAAACAACTGCCACACACGCAGCAGGTTGCTGAGATGTGCTTATGACAAATGGGAATGAAATGCTTTAAAAAAAAAAATACTTCAGAAAAAAAGGCTGAGAAAACCGATGTCAGTTTTTACATTGTGTTTCCTCCTCTGGGCATTCATTCCCACTCACTGGATAGAGATCTTCATCTCACAGCATCAGGGAAGTCACAGCACCTCAAAAGACACAAGTTCCCAGCTCATTTATATTTGTCAGGCTGTTGGCTCCTCAGTGTGCCCCGTGCCAGAGCCACCTCCTCGCCCTCACACACCTGCCACTGCTCTGTTCTCCCCCAGGAGGATGCAGAGACACACGTGAGCATAGGAAGCAAGGATTACATCTACCAGAGTAAGACAATACATACAATTCTGAAAATATTAGCACAGATTGCTGAAGGAATAGCTCGATGAGTGCTCGCTGCTGTGAATTACAATCCCTAGAGTTTAAATACAGTTTCTTCTACATAGGTTTGTTGCTGCAAGTGCCCTGTAACTTATACTGTACATCCCCTGAGAAACTGGCTGGTGGGGCCAAGCCCTGTTAGTCTGGGGGCAGGCAGGGAAAGTCTTTGTTGCTGATTTAATGAAAAGTGTATAGAAATATGATCACTGACATCTTCCCTTTCCAACGTGTTAGATTAGAAACTCTTAGAAGCAATATTCCTACTTTGTCTTTAAGCAGAACCTAATGCCACAGCTTAAAACCCAATTAGAGACTGGATGGTACAAAACCAGTCAGCTGGTAAGAGGCACACACTCCTTCAACATCCTACCACACTACAGTATTCCCTGCACACCTTTCTCACTAGCACAAACCCCCTCCTGGATGCAGCAATCCATCTCCAACACTGCATGTTCCCAGCTGCACAACACATCCCTTCACCTTCTGAACTAGTGAATTACAGGGCCATTTTCCACCAAAGAAAAAAAATGACAGTAATTAAAGTCTTTTAATTACTAGCCACCAACTAGCACACATCACCCTATTACAACCCTTACTCTTTGTCTCTTGCCTCCAGGAAACTGCCATTGCCCTGTAAAACCTGCATAATTTGTAAGCATAAATCATCTCTAGATAAGGAGACCTGGGAAACTAAAGGCAAGTCTCAGTTAAGGCTTCTGCTGTTAATTAGGGGTCACTCTGTATTGTTCTATCTTTTCCATGGAAGGGATGTATCAAGAAACCTCACCCAAGGCAGCACCTATCAGATATACCCAGCATTTCTCAACACAGAAAGAGTCCCTCACATCACAAACTCAGGAAGCACTTCACCCAGTCCAGGAGTAACATTATCAGCATAAAAAGCTGCAAGCAGTGAAACTTCACAGCCTGGCATTTTCTACACATTAGAACATACTCTCTTTTAGGGAGTCTTTTACTAAAGATTATCTAGAACAGTATCCTTAAAACTCACCAATTTAAAAACAATTCCCAACTTTGTGCAGAGCAAAATGGTCCATGGTATTTTTTCAAGGTTAAAATGAATGACTCATCTAGCCAAGCAATAAATTATAAACTCAACATAAAATGCCAGCTTTAGGGATAGCAAAACTAACCCAAAAAGCAAAATATACTTGAGTTGGCATTCAGCAGATCCAGCTCTTCTCTCCTAGCCATGTCACTGATCCACCATCACTGGAAATGGTCTATGAAGCCCAGAACACATCAGATTATGACTTGCTTTTTTCTGATAGCAAGGACTGTCAGTGAGAGGCCTGAATGCAGAGCACACGACCAAACGTGGCTGCCAGGCAGGAGGCTGCAGCCACCTCTGAAGTGAACCCACCCATCCTGGTCTCCAAGCAGCCTCTTTGCTCCAGGGAACACAGAAACACCAGAGAACCCCGTGACGCAGAAATGAACTGTCAGCCAAAGTGGAGAATTAACCACCATCTGCCTTCTGATCATAAATTTCCTAAAGAAATAAGGGTTAACTTACTGCTGTCTCAGTTTGACTGAATGTTGCACCAGAGAAACAAGGCCCAAGGGACTCTGTGTGACAATGAAGTTCCTTTTATCCCTAGGTCACTGCTTCAAGATAATGAATCAAGACAGTTTCACCCTCTGAACAGACAGATACATACCATTCACAGTTATAACTCACTTTTGAATGGGTCTGTTCCCAAAATACACATTATCAGAAGGCATTATCTCATCCAGGAGACAAAAAATGATGTGAAAATATTGAAGGTATTTCCATGAGATCTCTAAAATCAGCAACGTGGTGACATTTTACTTTTGATTTCTGGAGCTTACAGAAAACCTCATGTTTCTTAAGAGTATAAGACAGAACTTTGAGAGGAAAAACAACAAGTTTATTAAAAGTTGATCAGAAGCCAGTCTGGTACTTAGCATATTCCTGGGAACACAGGCTGTCAAAACAACAATTCCCTCATCACCTATTAGGAGCAGAAGGTTTCAAACCCAGCTAATTGAGGTGCTTGGACCTAGAGATGTTTTTCACTGTTTTGTTAAATTCAAATATCAACTAAGGCAGAACAACACAACAACACGACCATTTTGATAGGCCTGTTAAGAGATTATTTAGTGCTTTGTTTTCCCTTCAAAGTTTATTTTAAAAGGCTGCCTGGAATTCAGCTGTTTGAAGGGAGCTGCTTTCACCCTCTGACTTTTCCAAACACAAGGTTAGGTACTTAGAAGTTTATTTCAGCTGGGAAGCCAGGACAGTTCTGCTCCTCTCAGACAAAAAGAAATCCTGATTTTTCAAACTAACAGCATCCAGTGAGCCATAATTTTTTCTCACTGACAAAACCAGGCTTTCTACAGCAGCTGGAAGCAGAAATAGAGGGTGGATTTATCCCTCAGCATTTGCTGGCATATTGAGGCCTAAATTCTAGATCTTTGAGAATCTCAGAAAATGAATGTGAACCAAATTAAGGGCTGGGTAAATAATGACTAAAAGTTCAATGTGTCTGAATTTATTAAAAAGTGAAACTTACACGTTGGTGATTGTAGCCAGGAACAACTTGAATGGATTGCAAAATGCTTTTCTGAAATATTATTTGCAGCTGATAACCCCTTGGTATGTTTATTCAGTTTGAGTCTGGAAGATCTGCACAGTCTGGGAAGAGCAATGTCCCAGAAGACTTATGCAAACAATCAAACCAAGTTACATGTCAAATCTTCCAAACAATAACAAAGCTGATCTAAATGATCTGCTGCACAGGGTGGGTGCCAGAACTGCAAGTGCCTGAGCCCCCCACAAGGCCTCCAGGCCCCCCTGGGATACCCAGTTCTTCATAAAACCCCTCAGTTCTTGAACTATGAAAAATCAGTTCCAGAAAACACTTCTCACAGCTTCTTGTTACTCCTGCTGCTACATAAGATATTAAAAATAGATTTTTACCTCAGGCTGGGAAAACTTACATAAAGTTCAAAAAAATCCACTAACCTTATTTTATCATAAATGTACCTCATTTTTCATATTAAAAAATAGTTTAAAAGAGATATTTATTTTTAATGTGCCTGTCTGGTATATAGCTATGTTTAGCATTATCTGTGTCACTATTTTATTCAAGTAGCAGTACAAGTCAACCATGTACAAAATATATTTCTTTTTTTAACTGCTGGCAGAAAGTAGAATCAAATAATGAACTTAAAGTCTCAGAGCATGGAATGCTCAGGGAATAGCTGGCTATTCTTGAACTTTTTGCCTCTCAAAGCAGAATTTAAGGTAAGAAAGGGCAGAACTGTGCACAGAAGAAAGAAAACGTGTAGATGCTTTGCACATTTTTCATAAAGTTAAGAAACTGTTGTCTAGCTGAGCTCACAGGCTGCCTTGTAGCATGAATGTCTCTCAGAAAGGTACAAAGCTCAAGCTGGGCTTGCTCTGCACCACATAAGTTGGTTAGGAGAAGATCACCACAATCCTATCTCGTTAGCCCAGAAACTTTCAGTGCATCTTAGCAGCATTCCTGATTACAGCAGATTTAAATGAATTTCTGCTTGCAGACTTCAGACACCACATGGCTGCTCTGCACCCTGGCCTCTGGCTGCCACGTGATTGGTAAGAGACCAAACCCATCTTAGGTTTGGTTTAGAGGCTGTACTAAAAAAAAAACCATGACAAAAGCCGGGCACAGGTAGCAGAAACATTCCCAATTGGTTGTCTTCAAAGAACCACAAAATCACGGACTGATTTGGTTGGAAGGGACCTTGAAGTACAAGCCCTGCACCAGCAGGGACACCTCCCACCAGCCCAGGCTGCTCCAAGCCCCATCCAACCTGCCCTTCAACATTGCCAGGGATGGGGCAGCCACAGCTTCTCTGGGCAACCTGGGCCAGGGTCTCCCCACCTTCACAAGAAGGAATTTCTTCCTAGCTATGTTGGAATTCAGGGAATAAATCTGCCATAACAGAAAACACATCAGTCTCTTAGTAGATAAGAACCTGATGATTTCAAAACCTTCTCAGAATTGCAGGTGACTGTGGTTAAGAGCAAGTGCCATGGGCACAGCAGCAGCAGTGTGCCTCGTCTGGCCAGGGGCTCTGGTCACCAAGAGAGCCCCCTGCCCAGCCCCAGCCTTGCAAAGCAGAGGGCTGGGGACAGCCCAAGCTGGGAGAGCCGATCACACATGGCTTTGCACCAAGGAGCTCCTTGGTAGGACAATAAATCTTTGCAGAAGATGATTTAAGCCCTGTGGCTCAACCTCAGGAGGGTCCCAGGTGTCTGGGGTGAGGTGACCCATCCTGGTGGTCTGAACTCAGCCTGGCTGCAGACCCAGGGCATGCACAGCAGAGCAGTGCACCCCGGTGCCACCAGGGCTGCTGTGTCACCACGCTCCATAACACCACCCTTTTGCTCGTGTTTAATTACCAAACATAAAAGGAAATAAACTTCAGAACGGAACCCAAGACACTGCAGTGCCTGTAATTGATGGGAGCTGCTGTTCAGCCGAATGCCACAAACCCCTGCATGTTTACAACATCCTGTTAGAGGGCTGAAAACACACCTGCATTTGCTTGTGTCGACTGTGCAAGACTGTGATATTACTGCCTTCTGCTGCCTCTGACATTTTTCCTGGAAGTTGTGTATTTGTTTAAAGCCTTCCTTGCATTTACCATTGGCTCCTGCTAGGAAGAAAACTAGAGACAAAGCAGGCTGTGTGCTCCCTCCTGGCCAGAGGCTGGCAAGCTGGTGAGCATCCAGCAGCTGGCAGAGGTTTGCAAAAGGAGGGGGCACTGCACAGTTTTGTTTGCAATTTGGAATATCAATGACAGGAGGAAGGAAGCCCACAGCCAGGCAGAACAAGAACCATCTCTGCAGTGGATAATTCTCTCAAGTGATCTGAGCCACCCAGCATTTCAGGAGTGGCTGGATGCATGAGGATTTATTGAGATATCACATTAAGCCCTTGGTTTGCTTGTCATAGGAAGCAGATGAAAAGAAATAAGGTTTGCAAACTTGACTGCAGCATTGATTTATGTGTAACAGCTTCAAAACACCCAGACAGAAATGTGTGTTCCTGTTATCCCTGGCTTAGGGCTCTGAGTCCCCACCACCCCTGCCAGCAGAAGGCCTGGGGATGGTGTCTGGAAGGAGCAGCGGGTGCTCCAGGAAGTTGCTCCCCCTCCCCAGGCCACAGTGGTGGTGCAGGAGCAGCTGCCTGAAGGTCCTGTGCTCCCTGTCCAGGCTGAGAGCACAGCAACATGGGGAGGGCACAGGAGGAGGGGAGGGGGACCTGAGCCCAGGGCTTGATGCACACCCAGCACTCTGACACTGAAGCCATCTTCACTCTACTGATTTGCAAGCCTTTCCCCATTTTAAGCCCTTTCCTGGACACCAGATTCTCCTCCCTTGCATGGATGGAGTCAGCATGAAGAAGCAGGATGAATTCACACCAAATCTAGGCTCTTCACAAAAGATGTGGCAGGAATCCATCCCCTACCAGCCTGCAGACAGGCCCAACTAACTATTGGATCACATACCAACCACCCATCCTAGTACTGCATCAAAATGTCCCTTTTTACCACCCATTAAACCCCAGTTCAGTATCTCCTAGAGTGCTGTCAACTTCCCAACCTTCACCTGCATCTTATCTTTATGTGCCAGCTCCTCTCCCACCACAGACAATATTTCCCACTTTTCCTTTGGCAGAGCTGGAGCTGTCAGCTCCATCTGAACACATTCAATATTTGGCAAAACTTCTTAGTGTTTTCTAGGCATTTTTGGGACAACTTGGTTTTTTTTTTAAATGGTAACATCTTGAATTGTATCTAAAATAGAGTCCAAAACCAGGAAACAAAGAGTATGGAAGTAGTAAAGCAAGAATGAGAAAAGGATGAAAAAGAAGAAACCAGGCACCAAGATCAAAATACCCAGTTGGGAGGAAATGAGGCACATGAGCAGGCTCTGAGGCCACCACATGGGGCAAAGCCACCCTGGAACTGGTGGGAGACTTAAAAAGTAACAGAGCCAGACATGAAGGGTGGTCTGAGACTCCAGCTGTGAACGAGGAGGACAGACCCAGGTTGTATTAATGTTCTCCCTTGCCATATAATGAAAGTGAGCTTTGGAATTGCTAGATAAAAATTTACTGCATGTCATAAAACTTCAGTTCTACAATTTAAGTTACAACAGTAGTATGTTAATTTATGTCCTGTTAAGACAGTTAAAATGATGACTAGTAGCTACAACCAGTGAGCAGAAATAGCCCATTTTATGGCCTGACTTACAGATCATTGATGCTAACAGAAGCCTGTTGGCTCCTATGGGTTTTGGAAGAGACCACAGTGGAAATAGTAGAAACAGACCAGGATGGAAGAAATATTGTAATGGGATAGGTATTTGCATCAGAGAAGTTATCAGTTAAAGCAGTTCTGTGTATAGGAAACACACTGGAAAGGAACTATGCACATTCTAAGCCTTCATCAAGATTTAATAAGGAGCCCTTATTTTATTTCAATTAAAGCAGCAGCTAAAGCTACAACCATGACATATGCCAGCATTTTACAACTACCACATCATCAAGGGCAACACCATGAAATACCCAAAGTGAGTCAAAGTTACAGATAAAACAGGAGAAACAGACATATTTCTATCAGGGTGGTACTTGTAAGAGAAACTGGTCTAGTGGCATGACATGGGTCAGAGCCAGGGCAGCAGCAGACCAGCTGAGATACAGCCTGGGCTCCTCCCAGAGCAAGATGCTGTAAGGAATTCCCATGTGCTCATGCAGCCTCTGCAGTGGAAGGAGCAGCACAGGGAAGCTGCAGCTTCCTTGGGAACATGAGACAGAAGGAAAGCAGCAAAGCTGATAGTTGCACAGCAGGACAAAAATCTATTTCTTCCTTTTTGCCTTTTTTATATCACTATGCATGAGAAGGAAAAATCACAGCAAAGGCACAGCAGGCACCACTACCAAGTGCTAATCACAAGACTGGATTGTTTTGAGTTTAGAGGTACAAAAGTTTTAATTCCAGTCTACAGGGTTACTAGCTTTAAATGCCCCTTAGTTTCTCTGTCTGCTCCTTCTGTCTGCTCCCTTCTGCAGAGGTTCTCAAGCCCAGCAGCCCTCAGACTTTTAGGTTGGTAATTAATTCTACTGGGCTCTGTCTGCTTTTAAACTCAGATGGGAAACTATTGCTTTTATTAAGATGAAGACACAACCACTGCTTGTTTCTGTGCTTTCCTTCAGAGAAATACTCATTCAGATAACTATGAAGTGCAGAGAAACTATAAATACTTAAATGTACTTCAAAATTCAGGCCACTTTCATCAATCATTTTAATACATTTTAAATTTATGGCAAAAACTACCACCAGGAACTTGGTAGTGTTTCTGCAGCACCGTCCAGTGAACAGATTTTGCAATGAGGATTTGGGGGTATTAAACAGGACTTCAACACAGATGTCTCCTGGTTGTGACCATGGTCTAGATCCAAGGTCCCTGAGCCACCCCAGCACCATGGGGCTCGTGAGACCTATGGCTGGTGCTTACAGCAATGAAGCCCTGGTCCCTGCGGGGGCCTCTGGCCCATGCTCACCTCCAGTGGTCCCATGGCCTGAACACACATTTGAGATGGCCAGAAGAACTGAATTCCTAGTAATAATACATGTCCCTATAGACTTGCACAGCAGGAGAGTGAGCTGGCAGTGCTGACCCTGCTGCCAGGAGTATTGAAATGTATTGGATGACAAAACAACAGTAGCTGCTGCACTCATAAAATAAATAAATGAGCCAGACCCATCCCCTAAGCTCATCCTTAAGCACCAACAGCACACAAACCAAGTTCCCTGACAAAGTACACTTGCCTTGCAGGGACAAATCACATTCTAGCCAGGACAAGCAGGTTGGTGCTTCCCTCTCCTCTTCTCCTTGCTGTGGAATGAACTTAAAGATGATAAATGATACAAATTTCACCCTTGGCTGGGAATTCAAATTATCATATGGATTAGCTTTGCCACATACAAAGTGGAGACTATTCACAAAATTGACAGGCTTTCAAGAAAAGTTGTCACCTTGAACAATCAGAACAGCAACACAGGGCAGAGCTAATTGGCAGGCAAACAACTTTCTTCTGAACCCAGAAAAATCACATCCTTAAAGTATTTCACTCTAGTATTTTGAGTATTGACCAGATTCCTGCCTCAAACATGCCCTCCAACTTCATTTTCTGAAACAGGAGCACGTTTGTTAGTGACAAACTTGGTTGCAAAGGGATCTGCTGGCAGCCCGGGGAGCAGGAGGTGCATGGGCAGCCACAGCAAAGGGATGATTCCAAATGATTAAATGTTTTCTGGATTAAAAAAACCACAAACAACAATACAACAAAGTACTTTGCTGAAAAATTCTTGCAGAACAAACACATCCTTGGAGCACAGGAGCAGGACCTTAGAGTTCACAGGGTGAAGCAGGTCCTGCTGTCAAGGACTTGCTGAGGTGTGTTACTGCCAGAGCTTTCACCAGAACACCAGGCAGTGTTGGCACAAACCCCCAGCTGACCTGCCACATTGGAAGGAAAGGATAACTCAAACCAATTCAAAATAAGGAGACTTTTCTCCATGGGAATTTGAGGCTCTCTCCCCTGCAGTTCTGCCACCATCTCAGCTGGCACTCCTTCCCTCAGCTCCAGGTTCTCCACACCCAAGCATCTGAATGGCCAACCCACCTGCACCATTGCCTGCAAGAGTCACTCTTCAAGCTCTAACATGGAAAATACCTCCACTGGGAGAGCTCTGAAAAACCCCTTAATACTTCCCCTCTCTAGTAGGTGCTGTCCTCATACTGTGACAGTGGGGAGGAAAGGAATGTCTTCCCCAGAGCTGTCCCTGGCAGCCACAAAATATGCAAAGCTGCCAAAGAAACACAGGCCTCCAGCTGGGGCTACCAGGTGCCACCTCTCAAAGACCCCACAGTGCCAAGGAAAATAAAGTTTCTGCTCCAGAATGAAAGCAATGTAAACCCAGGGTTTTTTGCATTTCCACTTTGAGGCTTTTCTCCTACCCCCTCCAGTAAGCCTGTGCAGGAAGGCTGAGGACAGAGCCATGATACTAAAAGACTAGATGGCTTTCAAAAATATCACAGAATTAGGAACATGAAAGCTATAAAATGTGGGTTTGTGGGCTCTCCAGACCCATTTCTCTCTTCTTGCACTTTTCTTCTGGTTGCAAATCTTTCTGTAGCATGAACTTGTGCAGGCCAGGAAGCTGCCCCAGGGGCAGGGTGTGGTCCCTGCTGTGTCCCACTGCTCCTCAAGATCTACACCTCCTCAAAGCCTCGGGAGCAAAATTTTCAGCTGAACAGATGAAATACAAATGGGAAATCTCCTTTGTGCATCTTTCACCTTTAGTTGCTAAACTAGGCTGCACAAAACTTGAGGAAGGAAGGAGCTAATATCTAATGATTACATGGATCCTAAGGGCTGTAATACCCACAGCACATTAAATTTCACATCCTGGGAAAATGAAAACCATACTCAGGTGTGCATAACAACAAACTGATGAAAAAATGTAATTCACTAATGTTATATTTTTAGCTATGAGGGAATGCAAGAATTACACTTCAAACCAGACAGGATCTTTTCTCTGTCTCCAGCTAAAACAGTCAGTTTGTTTACTTTTCATCCTGTTGATTCATTTTTAAGAAATACAATAGGTGTATTTGAAGGAAAAGCATTTTTTTGTTTCTAGTATAATAATAATAAAAAAAGATGTTTCCAGCTCTTCACAAGCCTGGGACATGGGAGGCAGCAGAAGTGATAGATGAGTGAGCAGAGTGCAGGGGAATGGTCAAGCTCTGGTGTTAAAGACAATTTATCAGAACTTGCACAGCTCTGCAACACATCCCTCACGCAGCCTTCACAACTGCCTTTACTT
Source organism: Chaetura pelagica (assembly GCF_000747805.2). Classification (NCBI taxonomy): domain Eukaryota; kingdom Metazoa; phylum Chordata; class Aves; order Apodiformes; family Apodidae; genus Chaetura; species Chaetura pelagica. Next base: position 536,437 of record NW_009954216.1, on the reverse strand, counting down.
GCTCAGTGGGTTTCCCTGCAGACTATCACCCCTTTTAAGAAACAAAAAGCTCCTTAAATTACTTTTTCCTTCGAGGCTTCTCTTGGTTCTTGCTCACCCAAGCCTACCTGCAGCAGACCTGCTTGCAAGTCACTCTGATTTGACATTGAGCATAAACCTTTCAACCCGTTCCTAGGCAGGATGGATTTAGACTAGGAAGAAATTCCTTCCTGTGAAGGTGGTGAGACCCTGGCCCAGGCTGCCCAGGGAAGCTGTGGCTGCCCCATCCCTGGCAGTGTTGAAGGGCAGGTTGGATGGGGCTTGGAGCAGCCTGGGCTGGTGGGAGGTGTCCCTGCCCATGCAGGGGGGTGGGACTGGATGATCTTTGAAGGAAAAGCATTTTTTTGTTTCTAGTATAATAATAATAAAAAAAGATGTTTCCAGCTCTTCACAAGCCTGGGACATGGGAGGCAGCAGAAGTGATAGATGAGTGAGCAGAGTGCAGGGGAATGGTCAAGCTCTGGTGTTAAAGACAATTTATCAGAACTTGCACAGCTCTGCAACACATCCCTCACGCAGCCTTCACAACTGCCTTTACTTGCTCAGTGGGTTTCCCTGCAGACTATCACCCCTTTTAAGAAACAAAAAGCTCCTTAAATTACTTTTTCCTTCGAGGCTTCTCTTGGTTCTTGCTCACCCAAGCCTACCTGCAGCAGACCTGCTTGCAAGTCACTCTGATTTGACATTGAGCATAAACCTTTCAACCCGTTCCTAGGCAGGATGGATTTAGACTAGGAAGAAATTCCTTCCTGTGAAGGTGGTGAGACCCTGGCCCAGGCTGCCCAGGGAAGCTGTGGCTGCCCCATCCCTGGCAGTGTTGAAGGGCAGGTTGGATGGGGCTTGGAGCAGCCTGGGCTGGTGGGAGGTGTCCCTGCCCATGCAGGGGGGTGGGACTGGATGATCTTTAAGGTCCCTTCCAACCTAAACTAGTCCATGATTCTATGATTTTTTCATGCCTCTCCAAGATTGGTCATAGCTAATAAAAAACAGTAGTGAAGCTGGGCCAAATTTAGTCTATTTTCATTTGGAGAATGTACCTTGACACACTTTTCACAAGATGGATTTTCAGAGGACAGACACGTGGCAGCCCACTGGAAGCCTGTCATGATGCTCATCCATAGCCACTGATCTCAGCCTTGTAATTGGGTGTGCATGGGTAGGAAAGAAGGGGTTTGGGCCAGGGAAAAGCAGAGGAAAAAGGCCAGGCTGGGAGCTGTACTGATACCAAGCACAGAGATTTCTTGTGGGAGAATTACACTAAGCCCTACTATTGATGTAAGGTTAAAAGATATTCAAAATCAATTGACATTTAAGGCTGCATCACTGTTGGAGGGTCTGGAAAATGCAAAAACCTTGTTAACCCTCAGGTATGGATCTTTAATTTTAAAATGCTACTTCTCTTTGATACTAGGAAAGATATACTTAGCATTATCAGGAGTTTTTATGCCACTATTTCCATTTTAAACAGCACAGGCTGGAACTCCAGCTTTCCTGAACCAGCCACTGCTTTCTCCTCTGGGAGCAGCTGCCAACCTGTGCTCTTTGCTTAGCACAAGGAAGCTGGAAGGACTCAAAGGAGAAATTACTTGTACAGTGTCACCCCAGTTCTCCTTATTCCTGTGGCCTGAAGCCATTTTCCTTCCCCAGGCTGTGTCTGAGCTGCAGCCTACCCCTCCTGTATCTGCTGCTGCATGTGGTCTTTACACTTTCCAGCCTCTGAGGAGAGTTTAAATTATTTCCTGTTTCTTCAGGCTGGGATGTGGTCACCTGCCTGTCTCCAGTGCTTCCACTCCAGTAAATACCATTAGGGTTTAATGACCCTCCATCATTCCTCTCCTGAGAGCAGATGGTGAGCATGAGCACATGGAGACAAGCTAAGGATACACAACTTCTTCAGATCCATAATTTATATGCAGGGAAGTTCACCAGCCATCTAACCTGATTAGCTTCTCATGTCCCACTTGCAAAAGTTACAGAGATACTTCCAGAATTATTTATAAAAGCAGCGAGAGGTGAACCTGGTATGGAAGTCATAAAAGAAGCTGGATTTGAAACTGGTGTCATTAACTGAACCTCCAGCCACATAATCCCTCAGAGCTGTGAGAATGCTGAACACAGGACAGCTGACATGGTCTGCAGCCTTTTGCTCTTTCACATACATTTATTATTTTTTTGTAAGTTCAGGCTTGAAAAAAATTTTCACATAATCCTTTTAGCAACCAATCCTTCATTTTAAGGAAGACTGGACCCAGTGTTGAACTTCACAGTGTAAGGGCTCTAACAAATAAACTCAGCATCATGGAAGTGCCATCACAATTCATCAAGTCCTGTCCCCTGTCTTGTTAGCTAAGAATAGAAGCTTTGTGTGTAAATCAGGGCACTTGTCAAGTGCAGAAGATAAATGAAACCACATGTTTAAATATACACACTACACTTTGAATACATTTTTTAAACAAATACTGCCAAAGTGCCACAGTTTACAGCAATTTCAGTTCTATTTCTTGTAACATGT